>NC_054057.1:112414106-112729575 GCF_017639655.2 Falco naumanni | reverse complement strand
CTTATGTTTTGGGGCAGGCAGTTAGGTGGATGTGAGGGGCAAGGAATGGCTTGTATGTGCCCAAGTCATCGTGAGTAGCAGGGAGGAGAGGCTCCTCTGCTGACTTTGGAAAACAACCAGTTTGGCTCTAGCTGTCTCAAGTTCAGAGGGGTGGAAGACTTCGTAATAGCACCTAGTCTCATTCTTCCTTCCCGCCCTGATATCCCGGAACACTGGGCATTTATCCTCTGTCTCTGAGAGGATTTGCTCCCAATATATCTGATAGTTAAAGTAGTAGTTTTACAGTCTTGTCTTACGCTTAGGGAAAGAGTCTTTGCTTGACAGCTCTTGCAATCTAAATAGTGCAAAATAAAACCACAGCAGATAAAACACGTGGCATGAATTGAAAGAAGGGCTAGCAAGAGGACAACTTAGACGTAAAACAATTTAGGCATACTGAACTAAATTCTTGTTTTTGCTGGAATGGTTGAAATCAGTAATGTGGGGGGAGGACTTTTCTTGGGGTCTTGTCTTGAGTTTGCAGATCTGGTCAGAATAGAGCCCTTTGCCCAGTTTCTTCCATGCCTCGGTCTGTTAAACCTGCAAAAGGGGAAAGTATGTGCAGCAAACAAAAGGCAGCTTTGACGTCAAGACCTGGGACCGTTGCCCAGACACTGGGAGGTGGAGCACAGAAAGGAATCCACAGCTAATAGGCTCTGGACTGGAGTGCACTTTGGCAGAGGGACAGCTACTACCCCTTCTTTCCAGGAATAATATTGTTTATTTCTATCTCACTCTCTCTGGCTAAAGTTACCCTAGTCAGGTTTCACTTCACCTGTCTCTACCATAAAGTCATCAGAGCCCAGGAAAAATCTAATCTGCAGACTCCCGGTTCTCCATACCTTCTTCCCCGAAGAGCTACGCTGGGTATTTGTTTTGTTTCTTTACTTTGATGAGTTCACAACTGCAACTTTCTCTTACCGAAGCTTTTGCTGGTATGATTTAATAGACACATACACATGGTGTGTTTGTGTGTGGCTGCACACATGCCTGTAGATGTTCAAGTAAGCACCGTTCCCGCCTGCCTGCAGCTGTGTACATGGAACTCACGGTGTTAAGAGCAGTGGATATTTCTGGTTTCTGCAAATGGCTCTGTCCTGTGGACGAAAGCTTTGTTCTGGGAAGTTTCAAAACATTTCAACACAATGCGGTAACAACCTGAAGTTCAGTGGATTTGTCACACAGTTTGGATTGGCTTTGGATTTGTTAAAGACGACACTATTTTTACATCAGTTTCAGGTTGCCAGCCTTTCATGGGCAAACTTCACAAACTGTTGAGTCATAGACCAAACCTTTAGTAAACTGTCCCGTATTTTCTGTTTTATTCATATTTCCTAGCTCTGCAGTTCAGGTCGGTGTGTATTTGCCCCCTGTGCACTTATGAACATTGTGCAGCCTTTGAAAGTTTAGGAGCTGAATCCCAGCCTCTGGACAGGATGGCAAAGGCACTCTCTGGTGTAGCTGTATTTGGCTACACATGATCCGGGAGGAGATGAAGGGAACTTTATGACCAGCTTTGGAAAGCTTTGCTCAGTAAATGAAATGCAAGTTTTTCTCAGAGTCCTAAGAGTTGTAATCCCTGATCACTTGTTCTTCAGGTTGGTTGTGGGGAGCGACCTGTAAATAGTCATTCCCAACAGTGCACAAGGCAATACCACTACTCAGACTGTTACAGTTACAGTCTTTTTCACCAGCTCTTATTTAACCCTTCTGAGATTTAAGACCATGAAAGTGCATTACCACGCTTTCTACATATGGGTGCAGTATGAATGAGAAGTATTGAAAACAAGTCTATGAGATATTAATGGCATAAGAATTTATAGCTCTTTTTGGTCTTAAGATGTTTGAGTTAAATTCACCCCTTTGAAACATGTGAGTTCATTTTTCCCATTCACCGTCAGTTACTCAGGATTGTCCCTGGTGAGATCTGAGCTGCTTTGCTATTTTGGCAGTCATTTGCTTCCTCCTCCTACCTCAAATTCAAGTGTTAAAATCGTTGAGATCATCTATGTTAAAAAAAGGAAAAAAAAATTAAAAACTGAGTGTTCAGCAGCTCCTCAAATAGGAGCATTTAGACAGGGCTGTTTTTTCCTTCTAGTTCCTAGTACAAGCCTGTTGCTCGCATCTTACAACATGCACTTGAGGATCTGCAAGTTTTCAAGCTTGGTTCAGAGCTGTCTCTGTTTCTCTCTGTACTTCCCTAATCTGAATTCCTCACTTCATATGTGTTGTAAGAGTTTCTTTGTGTGTCATTCTACCCAGAAGCCAGATCCTAAGAAACAGTAAAAAGCTGCTTTTAAAAAAATTAGTTTCCTCTTACAATCCCTTGCCCCTGCTGTATGATCGGGTGGTTGGCAGATGTGTGATTCTACTCTTGTCTTGTCTGGTTTCCTGGAAGAGCCTGGCTGCTGGCTGAAGTGACAGCAGGAAGGAGGATGGGAGGGACTGCGTTGCAAAAAAGCCGGTGGCAGATGAATGTTAAAAGAGAAGATAGAGTTCCTGGATGTAGTTTAAGTTTCCCAGCCTTCCTAAGAAAGGGAGGAGAAATGAATGCAGCTTTCCAACACTGTGCTGTTCCAGCTGCCTTCTGCCCTTCCAGATAGGCACTAGCTCAATGTTTCCATGTTGAGCAACAGAGAAGATGCTCTGGTCTGGACCTAAAGCACCTTAACACTTTAGATTATACCGTGGTTTCTCACTGTGTTTTCCCCTGCATTTTAATTCGAGCTTATACTACATTCTTACTTAGAATTACTTATGTTACATTTTTACTTAGACTGTGCTGTGGAAAGAGAAGGTGCCACCCAGATATTTCTGCAGAGGAGGAAGGAAAGGTGGAGCACTGGGAGACATAGGAGAGGACTTGAAAGATGAGCACACAGGCTGGGTGCTTCTGATAAACTGATTGGCAGTGAAGTAATTGGCACTGGCACACTGCCATCACTGAGTATTGATGCAATTTTCTTGGATCGGGTTTTCAAGTTTTTTTTCTCCCAAGTCCTGGTCCTAGCAGCCCCACTGGTGAACTGCAGTTTGTCGCAGTAGAGGAGAGACTAGTATGGTAAATCATATGGCTGCCCAGCTATGATAGTTGGAGCTGGGGGACGAAAACAGGCAAGTGGAGATTTCTGAGTATTTACAAAGGCAAATCCTGGCAATCAAAACCCTCTTTGGAAACTAGCTCTTTGGGAAATGGCTTTTGCATTTTATGCTGGCTGGGCAAAAATACTTGCTAGCGATGTGTATAGAATTAAGCCCTGAGAGGTGAGCCTGTGACACGAGTGCTTTGCTGGAAAAACACAGGTGTTACCTTACCGGTGGCTGAAGGAGTTAACTGAGAAATGGGCTGTGTCTGTTTGGACAGATTTTCAGTTGCTTTTGTGCTCAAACTCTGAGAACCCAGAGCTTTAAACTAGATTTTAAGGGGAAAAGGGACAAACCCAGGCTTGCTAGAGATCAGTCTGCAGGCAGCACACCAGTGTCTGAGGGACGGTGTGCTAGCAAGGTTCTTCCTTCTGACACCTCAGTGGAGGCAGGAGATGGAGATCCATGCAGCAGCAAAGGCACAAGGGTTATTGATGTGTTAGAAACCACGGAAGTGCCTGAGAATGATCGTGTAGGAATTAGGGCTTGTGCCTCACAAAAGTTGGTGGGATCAATAGCCCAGCTGAGGTGCATCTACATCAGTGTATGCAGCATGGGCAACAAACAGGAGGAGCTGGAAGCCCTTGCGCAGCAGGAAAATTATGACATAGTTGCCATCACAGAAACTTGGGATGGCTCACACAACAGGAGTGCTGCAATGGATGGCTATAAACCCTTCGGAAGAGACAGGCAAAGAACAAGAGGTGGTGCGGTAGCCCTGTGTGTTAGGGGGTGTTTTGATTGTCTAGAGCTTAATGATGGTTAATAGGGTTGGGTGCTTATGGGTTAGAATCAGGGGGAAGGCCACCAAGGCAGATATCATGGTGGGAGTCTGTTACAGACCACCTAACCAGGATGAAGAGAAAATATTCTATAAGCAGCTGGGAAAAGTCTCACAATTGCTAGCCCTTGCTCTGGTGGGGGACTTCAACTTACCAGACGTCTGCTGGAAATACACTACAGCAGAGAGGAGATGGTTGAGGAGATTCCTGGAGCATGTGGAAGATAACTTCCTGACACAGCTGGTGAGGGAGCTGGCTAGGGAAGGCACCCGCTGGACCTGTTGTTAGTGAGCAGAGAAGGACTGGTGGGTGATGTGATGGTTGGAGGCCGCCTCGGGCACAGCAATTGTGCAACGATGGAGTTTTCTGTTCTCAGAGAAGTAGGGAGGGGGGTGAGCAGAACTACCACCTTGGACTTCTGGAGGGCCAGCTTTGGCCTGTTCAGGAGCCTGGTTGATAGAGTCCCCTGGGAGGCAGTCCCGAAGGGCCAAAGGGTCCAGGAAGGCTGGACATTACTCGGGAAGGAAATCTTAAAGCTGCAGGATCAGGCTGTCCCTATGTGCCGAAAGACAAGCTGGTGGGAAAGACCAGCCGGGCTGAACAGTGAGCTTTGGCTGGGACTCAGGAAAAAAGGGAGAACTTATGACCTTTGGAAGAAGGGGCAGGCAACTCAGGAGGGCTACAAGGATGTTGTGAGGTTGTGCAGGGAGAAAATTAGAAGGGCCAAAGCCCCAGTAGAACTTAATCTGGCTACTGATGTTAAAGACAAGAAAAAGTGTTTCTATGAATACATTAGCAACAGAAGGAGGGCTAAGGAGAATCTCCATCCTTTGTTGGATGCAGAGGGGAAACAGTGACTAGGCTGAGGAAGAGGCTGAGATGCTTAATGCTGTCTTTGCCTCAGTCTGTAACAGTAAGATCAGTTATTCTCTGGGTACCCAGCCCCCTGAGCTGGGAGGCAGGGACGGGGAGCAGACTGAAGCCCCCATAATACAAGGGGAAGTGGTCAGTGACCTGTTGCACCACTTAGACACACACAAGTCTATGGGGCCAGATGGGATCCGCCCAAGGGTACAGACGGAGCTGGCAGAAGCGCTCACGGAGCCCCTTCCAGCCATCTGCTACCAGTCGTGGCTAACCAGGGAGGTCCCCGGCGGCTGAAGTCAGCAGATGTGACGCTCACCTGCAGGAAGGGCCGGGAGGAGGATCCAGGGAACTACAGGCCTGGCAGCCCCACCTCAGTGCCGGGGAAGGGGATGGAGCAGATCACATCACGGGGCATGTGCAGGGCAGGCAGGGGATCAGGCCCAGCCAGCGCGGGGTTATGACAGGCAGGTCCTGCTTGACGAGCCCAATCGCCCTCTACGACCAGGTGATCCGCTTAGAGGATGGGCAAAAGGCTGTGGGTGTTGCCTACCCAGACTCTAGTAAAGCCTTTGACACCAGCTCCCACAGCGTTCTCCTGGAGAAACTGGCTGCTCCTGGCGTGGATGGGTACACTGCTCACCGGGTGAGAAGCTGCTGGATGGCCCAGCCCAAGAGCGGTGGGGAACGGAGCAACATCCCGCTGGCGGCCGCGCACCAGCGGCGTTCCCCAGGGCTCCGTGTGGGGCCAGCTCTGCCTCGTACCTTCATCGCCCATCTGGACGAGGGGATCGAGCGCGGCCCCGGTGCGTAGGGTACTGGTACAGCCTGTGGGGCAGTGTGGGTGCGCTTGAGGGGCAGGAAGGCTCTGCGGAGGGGTCTGGGCAGGCTGGGCCGATGGGCTGAGGCCAGCCGCGTGAGGCTGAACAAGGCTCAGCGGTGGGTGCTGCAGCTGGGTCACAACACCCCCCGCAGCGCCGCAGGCTCGGGCAGGGGGCTGGGAAGCTGCCTGGCAGGAAAGGGTCTGGGGGTGCTGGTCGATGGCCGGCTGAACACGAGCCGGCACCGTGCCCAGGTGGCCAGGGAGGCCAACAGCATCCTGGCTGGTACCAGAAACAGTGTGGCCAGCGGGACCAGGGCAGTGACCGTCCCCCTGCGCTCGGCGCTGGTGCGGCCGCACGGCGAATCCTGTGTTGGGTTTTGGGCCCCTCACTGCAAGACAGACACTGAGGGGCTGGAGCGTGTCCAGAGACGGGCAGCGGAGCTGGGGAAGGGGCTGGGGCACAAGTCCTGTGAGGAGCAGCTGAGGGAACGGGGGGTGCTCAGCCGGGAGAGGAGGGGGCTCAGGGGGGACCTTATCGCTCCCTGCAACGACCTGACAGGGGCTGTGGGCAGGGGGGGTCGGTCTCTTCTCCCAGGTAACAGGGCAAGAGGAAACGGCGTTAAAACACACCACAGGAGGTTTAGATTGAATGTTAAGAAAATTTTCTTTACTGAAAGGATTGTCAAGCACTGGAACAGGCTGCCCAGGGAAGTGGTTGAGCCACCATCCATGGAGGTGTTTAAAAGACGTGGAAATGAGGGACATGGCTTAATGGTAGACTTGGCAGTGCTGGGTTACCAGTTGGACATAATGGTCTTAAAGGTCTTTTCCAACCTGAACAATTCTGTTACTCTCTGATTCTAAATAGGGAGGGGCATGGAGAACAGCAAGAAAGGGAAAGATGCTTTTTGTTGGTTTTGGGCCAAGTGGTGGTATGAGGTCAGGCAGATGACTGACTGCATTTGCAGTGGCTGTTCCTTTTAGTTTGGAACATGTTTGTGCGTTTGTGTTGGGACCAGAAGAAAACAGGGGTAAATAAAAGGGAAAGAAGCAATATTGGACGTCCCCTGTGGAAAATGGGGGAGGGAATGTGTGAAGTCTAGAAATCAACTGAGGAGCTACTTTATTACAACAAAAAAGGTGTGGAAACAATGGAGGGAGTAAAAAGGGTGAAAACAGCAACTGCTGTGAAAGAAGAGACTGAGTGGAATATGGCCTGAATGAAACAGGAGGAAAGAAAACAGCGAAAATGTGTGAATCAGTATGGTTTTTACATTTGGTTCTGTATTTTATTGAATTTCCATGGCACCAGCTAACGGCGGACTGTTTACTCCTTTCTGTGCATTACATTGTGTGTGAATGTGTGCAAGCCCTTTGTAAACTGTTGGGTGTACAGTACACCCTGGGTTGCTTTGACCTCAGTGAACATTCACAGCATCTTGCTGTCCTTGGCAGGGCTACGGAGGGCTGGTCAGGATGCCAGGAGCTCCATCCTCTGTGCTGGGGCCAAATCCTGCTCTGGCTCATCAGGAATTTAGGGGGTAGTTCCTAAAGTCTATTGCAGACCTGCTCTTCTCTCCTAGATGCTTGCTTTCTTACACCTCCATCACATGGAACACAGTGTAAGAGGCAGGTGTGTCTGATACTGTAGCAATAATGAACAAGTTTAATCACCATCTTGAGGGTTAGATATTATTTATAGTTTATGCAGTTAGGCCTTGATGGCTGCAGAAACAGTACGTCCAGAACGAAGAAGAAAGGAACATCTTGTTCAGCTTATCAGCCATTGTCTGAGAAAAGGTGGAAGCTTTGTGGTCCTGTAGTGGGCAAGACAAAGCAGCAGCACAATTAAAGTTGTGGAGAAGGAATTAAGGACAATCATTTCTCAGACTGGAGTATGGCTACATGGGCAAATTGGCAGCAGTGATGGTACACTCTGTATTAAGAGGTCAGTACATGAAGGAAGGGTTATGTAGTTCGTGCAGTTTTGCATCGCCTGGAGGGTGGAATCACATCTGGTTTGTTTTTCTTATATTTTGCTGCAGGGATTCAAAAATTCACTGTTTTGACTAGCAGAATTTGAGTGATGAGTGACGACAAAAAAAAGCTGGTTTTCTAAACAGAAAGAAAAAATGGTTTTCTTGGGGTGCTCCCTGCATCTTTCATCTCTCATATCAGTAAAATCACCTAACCTGCTTTGCCTGAGCAAGAGTTAATTTAGCCCGGAATTTAACAGGAGGAGCTGAATTAGGAAGGAGTGGATGTAGCTCAGTATGTAGGTGGGAGGAGAAAGAGCATCACATCACCTGTAGCTCCCACCCAAGGCATTAAAAGACTCAGAGAAACTGTTTGCAACTCATCACCTAAAGTAGTGGTTGTCAACACTTTCAACATGACTAACTCAAAACTTTCCATCAGAAAGTCCTCCTGACAGTAGGCTTCCTCCAATTAGTCATCTTTCATGGATGTCAGCAGTAATCCATGGAAAAACCCCAAGTTCTCAGGATGCAGCTTGAAAACCACTGGTGTAAGACAACTTGATGATGCGTCTGGTGTGTATTTTATCATGTCTTTTCTTCCTTTTCTGTATCAGAAAGGGGCTTGGGTCTGAGGGAAGCTGAACTCTGTATTCCCGTGTGGTCACTGCGGTCATTGTGCTGCTGGGTCAAAACCAGTGCACGTTTGTCCAGGGTCAGTGTTGGTGCAACTTCAGCATCAGCTCACGTTGTTCCCCATGTGGTGTGTTCTGATTTCTGGAGGTCTCTCAGGAGCATGGATTTTTGCCAGTCGTTCTCCACTTGGGTAGGGAGAGATGGTTTCCTTTGCAGTTGTTCTTTCTGGAAAAGTGAGACAAAGTTCTGGACCAGTGTCAGGCTCCCAGTCCTCTTGATTTCTGACTATTTCTGTGGCCACTACAAACTGAAAAAGGACTATCACCAAATAGACCATGGAGTTGGGGGATGTGGAGAGTAGGACAAACCGCCTTTTGGATAGTGTGTGTGCCTGATGGCCTGTTTTCACAAACTACATGAAGTCCCAAGTTGAGTTTTCCAGATAAAGGAAGCTGATAAGCCATGCCAGTGGTCTTTTGGGTCCCATGGAAAGGGTGGTGTCGCACCTGACTTGCTAACTGCAGCTTCTGCCCACGTGTTTAGACTGGTATGTGAACACAGTAGCCCCAGGTATGTGATTGGTAATAACGGTACTGATTGCTTAGAATTCTTCCACACAAATCAGTGTGAATAACTCCCTGGATGTGCCTGACTTGTCTGAGATCGGTCACTCAGGAGGATCGGCAATGTGTTCTGGGAACACTGTAAAGTCTAGATCTTGATGTTTGCTTCTCTTTCCTCATGTATAATAAATCTTTAAAAAGCTGTTGAGAAGGATGTGGAATGAGACTGAAAGCCTTCCCTCTTTCAAAAGCCCCCCCTAATACATGTAAACAGCAGTAAATATTTTTCATTGCAACCGTCATGCTTTGGTTTAAGATCCCAAAGGTGAAAGTCCACAGTAAACTTTCTGTGTTACCCAAATACTTATTTGACCTTATGAAAATCAAATAAACACACTGTATTGTGACCTTGGGGACAGGCCAGGAAAAACTCTGTAAATGGAGCAATATAATCACCTTTCATTGCAGCGCAGATGATTGAAGGAAAAACCTGGGCTGTCAGAGCAGGAAAACCCATTTAGTTTATTTACTTTCTTTCAGCTCCTAGTTTTCATCCACTGTGTTCTGGGGCTTTCTGGCTGTTATTCTTCAGCCAGGTGCTCAGAGAGCTTCCTTCTGAAAACCCCAAGCCTGCCTACGGCTAAGTGCTGTGCTGGGCAGTAGCTGGACTGCGGGCCAAATTCTTCCTCCATCATCTTGGCACAGTTTTCTCGAAGCAAGAGAAACTGCGTGTGATTAGCTAAGAAAAGAATTTGGTTCCAGACATGTCTGGCTCATGCTGTAGACATCTATTCCCTAGAAATAAACTTTATAGCTAGGTGTGTGATGGGCTGTACACACAGCTGCTTGGAGGGGAGGTAGGAGCCGAGGTGGCTCTGTGTGAGTGCTTGGGATAGCCACGACATAGAAAATCTGTTGGATAAAACGAGCACGCTGTCAGAAGCACGATGACATGGCTGCAGCAGCACACAGCCTTTGTACCCAGCCGCCATTCGGGGGGCTGTAGGGGAGATGCAGCACAGATGTCCTGTGCTAGGCTCAGCCGAGCTTAAACCTCCCTCCTGTGGCAAATTCCCTCCTTAGTGGTACATGTTATGCTGATGTTTCCCGGTCTAACGCAGGCTGACACTCGGAGAGGAGCTGTGGCGTGATACCCAGGCATGGCTGCCACCTCTTGCAGAATCATTTTCAAATGCAGGAGCTGGAATTACTGAAAGCAAACGGGAGATGCAGCAGGAGTGGGGAGGCAGTGCCAGGGAGGCGAGCTGGGAGAGAGGTGGGAGCTGCCACTGCCAGTGCAGGCAGGTGCTGCTAGGCTCGTCCCCACGCTTAAAAAGAAGGTAAAAATAATCCTCCTGGGACTCGCATGAAAAAGGAGAGGGGAATGTCCGGAGAGCTGAAGAGTCTGCGCAACATGGCCTCTTTCCCATCATCCGTCCTCCCCCTCCTCCACCCTCTCCCCGCCGTGCCCCTCAGCCCAGGGGCGAGCGAAGGCCCGGCAGTTCTAGGAAGAGCTCAAGCCGAGTCAGCAGCCGCCAGTTCCTGGAACTGCAGCCTGGGCCCACGGGACGCTTCGGGGAATTCTCGCTGCCATTCCAAGGATGGCAAAGAGCTCGTCCAGTGACCTGGGGCTCCCCGGCGGCAGGGGGCAAAAGTTTGGAGTCACGCCATGGGGCTGGGAAGATTACCAGAGCCACGAGGGCCTGCTCAGAGCTCTACTACAGTGAGTTGTTTGGCTCCTTGGGGGAGAGAGAGAAAGAATTTGCTACACAGGAGATACCAGTAGCGACCGCAGGAATTTAGAAAAAGGATATGGAGCTAAAAGGTCAAAATTTCCCGCCATCAGTCATCATCTCCTTGGTAGGGGCTGGAGAGGCTGCCAGAAGCTCAGAGATTTCAGGACCCTGAAACCTCCCACAACCACATGACCTTGAATAAATGGAACAAGAAGCAGCAAATCAAGGTTGAGCCTGGCGTGTGCTGCTGTCCCACACTTTCTGCTTCCCAGTGCTGTGGCTCTCATCAGTCATTTGCCTGTTCAGGTTCAGTCCTGCTGCATGTTCCCTCCTTCCAAAGCAGGAGACAACGGGAGCTTTTTTCCCAAGCCCTGTAGAGCTTCTAAGGAAAACAGTCAGCATGACACTGACAAATTAATGTTATTCTTACTACCCATTTACAAGATAAAATTATTTCACATGCTGCTGGCAGCCTGGGGGGAGTGAATTACTCACAGTGCTGGACTTTAAATATGTCTGCTACATGCAGTTACTGAGTTGCTCTGGGTCGACTTCAAATTATCAGAGATTTGAGTGGAGGAAGTGTTGAAGTTGGATATTGGCTTCCAAGATACTTCTCTAAGTCGCTGTAGCAAAGCTGCAGGCAGCAGGTAGCGCCTGCTTTTTCTGGTTTTGTTACCAGATGTTACTGATGGAAGGGTTGCTTTTCTGGAAAAGGTAGGCTAACTACTGCGAGTTGTTCAAAGAGAGGAGGCAAGGAGTTACATTTTCTGGCTTTCTCCTGGGCCAGACCAGATGGGTCCCTCAGGCCTTGACGTCGTCAGTGCCATGAATTTTATTGGGACTTTATCATTCTGCACACGATTTTGATTCTAGTTCTGCTTTTTTAAAAGTCCTGTGAACTCTGTTCCAACTCCGAGTTTTGCTGTTCTTTTTTGACTCCAGCTGATAACCACAGCTCTGCCACGTTGTGCTCTGGCCAGCAAAGGTGTTGTCTTCAGGTGTTGTTCATTCAACGCCATCAGCTTTCCCCTAGACATCATAGCAGATTTTCTTTGCTTTTACATTTAATGCCTTTCTATGGTATCAGTCAGCCCACAGACCTCTTTCTTCCCATACATTTATTATGATTCTGCTTCTAGTATTTGATCAGACTTTCTGATGCTGCTTTGAGCCTTTCTTCTTCTCCATTTCTTGTTTTTTCCTGTGTATTTTTCCACTGTGGAGAAACTTCCATAAAATGAGAGCTACCAAAATCTTTTCGGCTTGCATCTGCCCTTGGTTTGGGAAGAAGCATATGCTCATGTTTTGGGGGGAGGCAGCTGTTCTTGCTCTTCATGTAAAAGACTTTAATGGATTCCGAGGATTATGCTGCTGGAGTAGCTTTTTCATCAAAGCCATAGCAACTTCCTTGTTGCCTTTCATTTTCTTATTATATTAGATGTATTTGGGTTCTGTGAACAACTAATTAAAATGCAGAAGAGTAGCTCTTTATTAAGGTTTTATTAACATTTAATTTGCTTTTTAGTTTTTGGTAGGAGATCAAAAGGCTTAGCTCTTTCCTAGAAAGATAACAGAAGGGTTGCAGTGCTGTGCTAGGCTGATCTCCCTCTCGTAACTTTATGTGGAAGATGCGGGCAGAGACCCCTGCTGCCGGGGGAGCGTGGAAGAAAGGTGCGGTGGGGTCTGTGCATGGCGGCCAAACCAGAACGTGGGACTTGCCTGGTGCCATGGGTAGGAGCAGCTCTGCCAGCTTCCCCCAGGGAGCGTTCTTCCTGCCCATGGTGCGGAGGGCATCCTGCACGCTTCTGGCTCACCTGGAAGCATTGAAATCCTGAATTCAGGAGAGTCCACCCTCCTTCAGCCCATCTCCCTGAACGTGATGCTTCCTCCCTGTTGAGCTTTCATACCACAAGGGTGAATGCTTAGTGAAGGGTGGTTCCTTGTCACGGCTTTTTCATGGTCTCCTGAGGTTTTGCTGGTGCGTAGTTGATGCAGGCTCTGATGAATGGGAATGCACACACTTAGCAGCTGTCTTTCAAAGACTGTCCGTAGACTCTTCATCAGGAATCTTCCTTTTTCTCCTAACAGGTTCAGTTTCTTTTTAGTTACCTTTCTGTGCAAAGGCCTTGAGGGACTGGGAGAGCAATATATTCAGGTCCTTTGTAGGTGCTGTGCTTTAATGGAATTATTGCCAGGCCTTTTAGCGTGTCTTCGCTGTGCCTGAAAGTAGCTAGAGCAGTGTAAGTAGTTTTTTTTCTTTCCTGTCTCAGTTTTTCCCTCCTTCACCAAATATTCTCCTCTGGGATGCAGGCACATGTTTAAAATACACAGGACTCCAGCTTGGTTTTGTGACTTGTTGCTTTGCTGCAGCAAAGAGACAGGATGGAGCTGAGGGAAGCCACGAAATTCTATACCAAGTTAATAAAAAAAATATATAAAATCTGTATTGCTTCTCTCTCTTTCCATTGCTGCAACCTGCAAAAGTAGGTGCAGGTGCCATATGCCATTATTCACTCAGGTATATGCAGTTTCAGCAGCTAATACTTACGTGGATAGAACCTGCATTTCAGATGTTACTTGCTGTCAAGATAGGGGTTTTTGTCATGATACAAACTTCTTGCTGCCACCACAGATCAGTGGTAGAGTAGTAGGGCAATTATCATTTTAGTTTGTGAAGTCTTGAGTGATTTTTGATCGATCCATTGTTGCGTTTTCTATTTACTTCCATCTAGGAAAGGTATGGTTTGAAGTTTGCCCATAACTTGTTTATTACATATGTATCCAAAAGGTGAAACAACTCTCAGCTTTTCTGTCTGTTAGCTTTGAAACAAGCTGCACAGTGATTCCTCAAAGTAGCTATCAATGAGTTAACTTTTTATGAATTTGTTACCTAATCTGAAGGGTAAAGATGGTGTTCAGCTTCAGTTTCATAGGAAACCTATGGGAAACTGGTGTCCTAAAGCAAACAGATCCTACCCCTCCCTAAACATACAGATATTTTGCTGTAGAGGTTCCTTTGTCCTGTCAGAGAAACCCCTTCTCTTCCAGACAGTAACTGCATAGTTATTCTTGCCTGAGCAAGTTTCCTTGCAAGCGATGAGCAATGCCTGGGACTGAGAATCCGAGCGTGGCCGTGTCCTCTGCAATGTGGACTGGCTGTCCGCGGCACTTTGGCTAACTGAATTGTGCCACATGCTGTTTTGGCTCCTGGAGTAAAGCAGCTTTTGCCCTTCCCTCTCTTGGGTGTTCTCTGTGCCACATTGTCATGCCAAGAGTTGCGGCGGAAAATCCTGCTTGCTGGACTCCACGGAACCTGCAGACTAGCAGCAGGGGCTGGCACAGGAGGGAGTTTGGAACAGCTTGAAAAAAGTGGGAATAGTTGCAGCATAACGTTTACAGACTGTATGGTCTCTTTGTGGTGACCCAAGAAGGGTGCAGAAGACATGAGACTCCCTGTTTCGTGAGCTGTGGGAGACGTCTGTGCAATCTGAGATTAGCGCCATCATTGGAAGAGCTTTTCCCTATGAACTGGCTTTCCAGTGGGGTCTGGGGAAAACCTGTGCCGATTTCTTGCTCAGCAGTGGGTGGGAAGGTTCCAAAATTATTCACACCACCATAGGGTTCCAACATGATCTGGTGCCAATGTGTTAATTCTCTCCTGATACTGTGTATCTCTCCGTATTTGTTTGCCTACTCATTTGTTACTTTATTCTCCTGTTGCTTGAGACTATCTGATAGAAGGTTGGAGGGAACAGAAGCAGGCGAAAGGTTTGGGGCAACACAATATCCTGGAGTAACACCTTAGCAGTTGTCTTCATTGGAGCTTCTCAGTCCAAAGGGGATGTTTAAGCAGCTTGAAGGCTGTGCAAAGCATCTGTGATAACAGTAAATACCATGCGGAGGCCAAACCCGAGCTGGCACAGCTCTCACTAACCCCACAGCTGGAAATACTGGGCCTCTAAAACTGCCTGGATGCAAACAGAATGTGCTTGCCTGGTTTGCACCCTACCAGCAATGACTCATTTTGGCAGGAGGGACCTACTGGTGCTCAGCAACGTAGCTCTGCTGCCTGCAGACCAGAGCAGGAGAGCACACGCAGTGCAGTGCAGTCTGCTGCCTGTGCAGCTGGATAATCTGCTGCAGTGAGGACATCTGCACCGAGCTCTCCTTGCCTGCTCCTAGGTCTTCCTGGGGAGAGCAGCCACATCTGCTGCCATTTGTGGTGTTTTCTGCCTAGAAATACTAGGAATTTGTTTTCTAGCTGTGACTGCTGGAGGAATTTAAATAGAATTCATTATTCTGGCAGCTGCACAAGCCTTTGTTGAATTACGTCCCACAAATAGAAGGTATCAGGGAGACACTGAAGAAGATGTCTCAACCCTGTTCATCCTTCAACCTGATGATTATATTATCTGCCTTTCAGCTGTGCCTGGGCCCTTCACCTTGCACAGGATTGGAGACCCTCTGTTCAGATGACAGATAGGTACATTTAGAGTCAGAGTGTCCAAGACAACATAATATAAAAAAATGAGCGATAATTTTATGTCCTGTCCAGCCTACATTTATGGATAATGTGTTTCACCTCCCTAAATTCCTTGTGAACATTTCCTGGCTTCCAGTTCCAAACTGTAGTTTGGAGGTGCTGCCTCGTAATGAATTGCTGTCTTTTTGTGGGATAGAGATGTATGGAGTGATTATTATATATCCTTTAGTGACTTGTGCATCAATATGTGGATTAAAGATTAATTCTAGTCATGATAAAATTACGCCTGTGCTGAAGTGGGCACATTTTCATAAACCCTTTAGAAAACCTCAGATGAAAAATCTGTAGAAAGCCAATTGCTATAAATAACTGTGTTATGTTGCTATATTTCTATTTATCTTGCCATTGAAGTGAGAGCTATGGTGTGTATGAGGCTTCAAAGCTTGTTTCCTATCTGCTCCATCTTTGCTTCCATACCTGTGACCTATAGCAGTGAGCAACCTATTCTCTTTTTAAAGTCTGGAGAAGTGTTTGCATACTACCAGTCATGCTGCAGAGATGCTGGAACGGGCGCTACTCTGAGCTTTTGTGTCTGTTCAGTACATGGCCACGGTGATACCAGCTTGGGTTCCAAGAGCAGCATAGCTCTGCGGGACCCAGTGTCCCCAGGCTTGTAAAACCATGGCTGGTGCCTGACAAGTGCCTTCCCGTTCAGCCCCATGTGTGCTCTGGTCCCTTCAGGAGTAGCCTTCCACTTCTGAGTGGGATGGTAAAGAGTATAGGTGGGACTGACAGGATTCATCTTGTATATCCAAGGGGTATATTCCCTCACAGTTTTTAGGTAATCAAAGTATGACTCTCCCAGCCTTGCAGTGCTCGACGTATTTGTAACGTTGGGATTAATCTCAGAACCTTGGGGCAGCAGGAAGGCAGGCTGCTTTACGAGTTACTACAGTACAGAGAGGGCAACTGGAACTCTACAAATACAGAGTGTGCTCAGTGTCCTTGGCCTTACTTTCACCACTTCAGTGTGCTAATCACTGAGAATGGGTTTGTGTAGTGAACAGCAATTCCTGTCACATGGTGAATTCTGAGTCATCTTTTGCCCCACAGCTCACACTGAAAAGTGTGTGTAAAACTGTCATTTTAGCACTTCTCCAGGCATTGATCCTGGAACTGAGACACCCCTTCAACAAAGTGTAAGGTGCAGGCCAGGTGTGGGTCTTATGTCCCTTCCAGACCCCAAGGAAAGCTCATCATTAGCTTTTTGTGCTTCCCTAAACAGTATTTCCAGCTGATTCTGTGCCTAGTGTCTTGCCCTCTGGGTTTTCTGTGTTTCGTAGAATTTGCCTGTAGAGCAAAGCAGTGGGTGTTGGTTGGTTTGCTGTTGGGTTTTTTGGGGTTTTTTGGGTTTGTTTTTTTTTTTGTTTTTCTTTTTAATAAGACGTGTTCAATTAGCTTCTTTAGAAAAACATCAGTCGGTGCTCTGATTGGGTGTCTGGCAGAGGAGGGACTGCTGTCAGCATGTCTGAGTTCCTGGAAGAGCTGAAGTGCAGTGAAAATGACCCCAGGGAGCAATGGGCTTTCCACAGAAACCTGACAGTCTGGAGGCGGGCTGACTGAGACTGGATGGTGTTAAGAACTCATTTAGTTTCTTTTCTGCAGCCTGACAGGGAAAAGCAAGGAGTGACAGTGCTGCACACAGCTTCAGTTGCATCCTTCAGCAGTAGGGGCTTAATGCTTCCTGCAGCATCATGCACAGTAATGGCACTGGGCCATCCTTCTGTGGTCTCTCTGTGTGCCGCAGGGCACCCTGTGGGTACTGTCAGCATCCTTCTCATTTCTGGAGACCAAAAAGTTCAGCAGATAACTTGTCTGTTCCTTGTTTAAACTATCAGTTTTTAATTCTATGTCATATTCCCATTTGTGTGATGTTTTCCTTCACCTTTCACTATTGTACTTGCACTGTACTTGCCTCTCTGCTTCTAAAGAAACAAACATGAATTGCAAATTCCATAGCTGTGCTTTGGTCTTTTCCTTGGCTTGTACCTTTGGGCTGATCTGGTGGTATGGCCTGTTCTCATCTTTTTGTATCATTGTCATCCCACGGATGTACTGGTGTTTACAGAGTTGCTTCAAGCTTGTACCTTTTTTTTTATGTGGACCAAATGCCTTTTGCCTTTTTTGAGGGTATTCAAGGAAGAAGGAAAAAATAGCACTTCAGTCCTTACAGCAGAGGCCTAAGGGAATTCACATGAAATGAAAAATCTGCCTCTGTTACAATCTGGAAATAAGATAGGAATGGAACAGAAAGATCCGGAAGTTGCTTTCCGCCCCAGCTTGCTTGCCTTTGAATGCAGAGAGCAGTGTCCTCTGGGTGCAGCCCAAGGTGTGAGCAAGCAGAAGGTGCTCCTGCTTTGGTGCTGTCAGGCTGAAGCTGCTGTATAGGAAAATGCATGTGCCCGGTTTGCATGGGAGCAGTCTCGATGGCTGCGTGTTGCACAGCAGCAAACCTTTGGAGCCTACGGCTGCAACTGCCTTGAGTTCAGGAGTTTGTCTTTATCAAGAAGTCAGAGAGAACTAAGCCAGTGAATGGATTTATAGTGTGCTTGCTGCTCTCTGTGTATTCGCAGTGTCTTCCAAGAGGTCTATTTTATGTAACGTAGTAACTCACTGAAATGATTTAATTACCTTGTGTTTGAAACTGTGACCAGAACTGTGGGGTGCTTGGGGTACCCTGGCATGCAGGGTTATACTGTTCTCCTGCAAGTTCTGCCGGGCTCTGAGCATGACAAACTGTTGCTCTGAAAAGTAACCTGCTCAGGATTTATTCCCACTCCTGTAGTGTATGTAGGGTGAGCATCATCTCAGACTGCAGGCTCCACTGGCACCGAGATCTAAATTGTTTCCTTGCCTGCAGAGGTGGTTCTTCAAAGTTTAAGTAGAAGAAAGAGGCATGCTGCTATTGTTGTTATGCTTGGTCTGTGGATGGATCCTCCTCAACCAGCAGCAAATATAATGCTGCTTCTTGGCCAAGTCAGAAACGGCCCCACTTTCGTTTCCCACCCTCGGATGCATGAGCAGCCCAGTAACGTGAGTTTGCCCCTCCATTCCCACATCAAAGCCTTCTCTTAGGCTGTCTGCAGCCACTGCTGCGTGTAGCGGGTGTGACTGCCCTTTCACACACACCTCCATAGCCTGAGTGGCTTACCTGGGAGCTTTACATTTACCACAATATTGGAGGAAAATTGAGTCCAAAGTTGTGCATAGGTTACAAACTATTAGTGCACCATACGGAGGAGGCAAAAAGTACTTTTCCAAGCAGGGGAGGTTTTGAGCACAATTTAAAAATCATCTTCCCAAGCTCCTTTTGTCTGCTTTGGAGACTCAAAAAAATAAGTGTACACATAACAAAAGTACTTGACATTTAACAGCACAGGGAAATTAAACTAATCAGATGTGGTGTATGAAGACAGCAGGAGGGAAATGCTCTTTTGTGGTTGGTTTCTTTCCAAGCAAATCATCTTAGTCATCTCTCTCAAGCAAACACAGGGTGGAATAGGTGTTTGTCATAAGAAGGGTGTAGCTAGATGTAATTAGTTACAGAATCCAACTTTCCACGAAAAGCTCATTAGCTGACGTGAGGAGTCAGACCTGTTCAGGTGCTCTGACGTTACATGGCTCCTGCTCGATCAGACTGAGCTTCAGAGCAACTGCGATTCATCACCACCCGCAGCCAGCTACCCACCACGGTGATGGGGAAAGGGTGGGCTGTTCCTAGCGCTCCGGCCAGCCAAGCGCTTGTGTGTGTGCAGGAGCAATAAAAATACAGGGTGTGAGCTGTCAGATGAGGGGTCAAGTTGGGGTGTTTTCCATTTGAGAGGGAGAGGACCAAACGAAGACCTTATATGATTAGGAGCCCAAGAGACAGCTTTACTTCTCGAGCTTGTAAAGCCAGGCTTAGAAACGTGGGTTTCTTCTCTGCGTGGGGCTATGCGGTTGATTGCCCTAGGGACAAGAGAAAAGATTTAGTGAAGTCACTTGTGCTTTCCTTTGTCGTCCTACCAATCTGATGGACTTGTGTCTTCACTGGCAGTGTTGGAAAAAGGGAGCTTGGGCCACTTACAAATCATTCTCGCTCAGATTTGAGGCAGTGTTGCAGAGGGCAAGAGAAGTCACCTTTGTACAGAGTAGCTTTGGGCCCGACTTACTTTTTGTTAAGGTTACTTGTATCAGTTTGACCTCAGCAGAGGCGGCGGAGCAGAGAACCAACCCCCCCGCACACTGGCCGTAATCATTTCTCCAGAATTGTTTTTGAGGTTGTTTTTAAGTTGCGCTGCAGGAGACTCTTCAAGCTTGGGTAGAGCCGTGTTGGTTCTGGTGACGGGCTCCTTGCCCACTGTTGGAAAGGGCATTCCCGCTGTGGTGGCTCCCAGCCGGGCGTGTGGCCCGGAGCTCTGCAGGAGGATCCGGGCTTTAGGTCAGAGTGGGAAGCCTGGGGAACCTGAGTGCCGTTTGCCCCCTGCCCCCCGCACCACCCCAGAGACCTCCCCGGGCCACCCGCGGGCAGCCCTGGTCTCTGCGTGTAAATCCACGGAGCACACAGGAAGCGCTGATGTAGTCCTCTGTCATCCCTGGGGACAAAGGAGTGATTTGAACACAACCTCTGAGACTGGGTTGTTCAAAGGATTTTCAGTAACGTGCACAGAATTAATTTTAGCTTAAGACGGCAGTAGGAACTGTCTGATAGCTGGAATAACTGGGTTTAAGTGAACACAGCGATGGTTGGTCTGTTTTGAATTCGACAGTGAAGAAATGACCTACTTTCTGCAGAGAGAGCTGTCATTTTAAAACAGATGTTAAATTGTTACTTGGTAACTGTGTAGGGCCTGAAGTACCTTTAATAGTCCCCCTTTGTCCCCACTGCTGCATGTTATAGCTGCCTTTGTGTGCCTCAGGGTCAGGCTGGTCACCACTGATAATTCTGTATCACTCAGACATTTCCTGATTATGTGGTAGCAGATCACCAGTACAGGGAGTGGAAAGGAGGAGTGACATGAAAACTCTGTCATCCAGGCACTTCCGACAAGTGCTGTGTAGGTGTGCATTCAGTCCTTGGGTCCTCGCCCTTCCCGTTCCTGCTCCCCACCGGAGGCCATGGAGGCAACACACAAAGACCCAACATCTCCCCACCTCAGAGGAACAAAAGAGGAAACTTCCTTCATCTGCCAGTTTTCCTTATGTTCCCTGAACATGCACATTGTTCAACTGGGGAAGGAGGAGTAAAAGAAGAAGAAAAAAAGTTGCTGGGGTTCATAGATTTAAACAATCAAATTAAAAAAAAAAAAACCACAACATAATCCAGAGACACATCTATGCAGATTATTGATGTCTTTGCCATTTCACTATACTGATTCCATTGCTTTAACTATTTATAGGTTTGCTAGTGCCACCATCCTTTTCCTTGTTGCTGTTGGAAAGTATCACAGCCATGATTCCTTCAGGATAGGAGGCAATTTTAAAAGTTTGTGTCCATGGGGTAAGACTGTAGAACACATTTCACGTTGATTTTTATCAGAATCATCTCAAGCATACATACTGATCTCAAGGTTTAGAAACTGGGGCTGGGAGATGAGCGTATGTGAACAATATTTGATTGCTAGTATTCTCCGCACACACACACATAGAGGGATGATTTTGGGGGTGTCTTCCACAGTAATGAGCTGAGTTATTTGGCAGTGGTTCCAGCTGGCATGAATGCCTAATAACAGAGACAGCAAAGGGCCTGTTTTCTTCCCTTTTCCTGTGGTTGATACCATAACATATAAATCTCATTTGACTTCCTCTCCCATAGCATCAAAAAGCCATCTCTACAAGGCAAAAGATACATGAAAAATCAGTGTTCCCTGGCATAATTTGAAGTGCTTCCTTCTGTAGGCTTTAATCATCAATTGCCTCCAAAACAGCACTGCTGTACTGATTATATCAGCCATAGGAGGGCTTGAGGGTAAGAGTAAAAAAATAATTCCTTTATACTTTGATTTGCTGTGATACCATCTTTTGAAATGTCCGCCTTAGCAAGCAAACATACTGGAACAGCAAGCCATGGCGAATAATTATATCTCTGTAGCTGGTCAAGGTAAACCCTGTGTGAGGAGTGTTGACCTCAGCTAGCTACGTCATCCAGTATTTGTTGGGTCGTTACATGAGATAGCTGGCTACCTAGAATCCACCAGTGTTCGTAACACATTCCCTTCTCAGTAAGTCATTTGTTTCGTCAATGACTGCAGAGACAATTTTGAGAGCTTTCTGTTTATGCTCCAGCAAGAATTAATGATGCTAGGTATAGGGATCACTGTAGGATATACAACATTTGCTGTAAGGCTTTGGGATTTTAATTCCACCGAAGCAATAGGCTGAAGAGGGATGCTGGCTGCTGCTGCTGGGGAAATCGAAAGAGATAAATAAGAAACAGCTTATTTGATAGTTACCTATTTCCCTTAACCCAGGCATCAGAAGAAAATGTTTCTTTTGTCTCACAGGAAGGATTGTCCTTGGTTTAAGAAGCTCTTTGACAGGACTATTGCTCTTCCATCAGCTAATTCCTCTTAGAAGAGCTGACGCAAAGGAGATGATTATGAGATTAATAATAGGCCAAAAGGAAAATACAAATTAAACTGCAAAATTAACATACAAAATCCTGCTTGTTGCCTTCTGCAAATGCAGTAAGAAGCCTAAGGAAGATAATATATTTATTTTTATTGTTTATTAGTCAAGTAGGACTGGTTTGACAACATGTGGCAGGGGTGATCTGATTGTGTTATAGAATGGACCATTTTTTTCTGAACTCACCTTTCTTCCCATCCAAGACTGAGTGGAGTATTTCCCCTTCCAGTAGTTGTGATGGACCCTCCCTTCAAAACCATTTTTTCATTTAAAAATGATTTAAATGAAGAAGTAATACCAATATGATGTTCAATGCATATTTTCTGTCAAAATCTGCTAATGCACTTCTATGTTAGGAAACAGAAGCCAGCATGTGACATTTTCACTTAGTACAGAAGTCCATGTCACGCTGTGACTTGACGCTAATGTGAGCTATTTGGTCTTCAGCTGCATGCCTGATTTGTACTGTTTTGTGTAATAAAGGCTCATCTTTTCAGGTAAGACAGGCTGTGTTGTACAGCCAGCCAGTAGAGAGCTAAGGGGTGTAAGAAGCACTGGCCTTCAGGTGTCGTCTTTACGCGGCACATCTGAGCAAGAGGGACCTGCATACGAAGGAGTGTGTGGATCTGGCCTCCTCCCTGCCTGACACACAAACTGGCAAGGCACGGTGAAATTCTTCCCTTCACCCGGAGTCAAGCTAGAAGGTTACACGCAGCCTGGGGGTGCACAAGTATGTCAGGCAGAAAATGGTGTGGATGAAGAGAGATGGATTGAATCGAGTAACAGGCAGCCACTGAAAGCGGAAAGTGCAGCTGTTCACTTTGTAACAGAACCAGTGACTGCTGCAGCAGAACCGTTTCCCCACAACCTTAATGGCCAGCTTTCCCTCCCAGCTAGTTTTCAGTATCCTGAGGCACTGGGGTCATCACAGCATTTGCACCTTTTTGCTTGGAAGTGCTGTTTGTGAATACCCCTGAGTCAGCAGCTTGGCAGGTCACGCTAACTCCGCTCCTCGCTCCTAAGGATTTGATCAGCAAGAAAAAGTTTTGCAGGCACAGGGAAGCCTTCAATCTCCTATATTCTTGGAAAGAAAAGGGTAATATGGAGTCCCCATGTTGGCCCCATAGACCATCCAGCTGACCTGCCTCACTGCAGCAGTCTTGCAGTGCTGCTTTGTACGTGTTCTTTCTGAAATGTTGCCCAGTGCCTCCCAGCCACAGTGACTTTCATAGCACAGGACTGAAGGGAAGGAAATTAAAGAGGGGTGAATTGCAGAGAGTCTTAAAGGAACATAAGGAGTATTCCAAAACCAAAGGCTTAGAAGAGAGGGAGGTATTTTCAAAAAGAGTTACAGATATTTTCCCAAAAGTTCCCTGGAAATAATATTAGGTCATGTTTTAGGCTTTTCCAGATTTACATTTTAATCATAGCACCACCTTTTATTACTACTTAACACTTTTAGACAAGTGCAAACACATAGCATGTGCACTGCGCACCGTGCTGCTTCACCATACCTACGGGCCCGGAGGTGGCGTTTGCAACTGCCTCTGCAGCGTTGACTGCGGTGACGTGGGCATGACGGGAAGAGCCGTTGCCAAGTTGGGTAACTTCTGACAAGTATAAACATAGCTCTGCCTTCTGTAAACTAGATTTCAAACCATATTGCTGTTCAAGGGAAGAGACAAAACTGACACGAAAGACTGCGCAGCCTCTCTGATCAGCTATTACATCGAGTGAGCCTATAAAGGACATGCAGCAAGGGACGGGGGGGTGGGAGGACATCCCAGGAGCTCAGCGCTGGCTCTCTGTCACAAGTACAACCCAGATCTGTTGGTTTTAGGAGTTGTCATCACTGAAAGTTCTCTTAGCCAACATGAAATGAGTTTGCTGAGATCAGTCCAGGTTTGTCTGCTCAGTTTTCCACGGACTAACGTTTACATCCCAAAGTAGCTTTGCAAATATCTGGCTGGCACATTTGTAGGTGAATTCAAGTGAAGCCAGAACTTAATTGTCCAATGCATGGTGAGCTTTCCTTTTAATTTAAAAAAAAAAGAAATGTCCAGACTAGGGTTTATGCGTACTGGTGGGGCAGTGTGTGAAGGAAGGTTTTTCTTGTATTAAGTAACCTGCGCTTCAGTGTTACGGTTTCCCTTAATGACAAATTCATGTCAGAATTACACCAGGGATAAGATCCTTTTCTGTAAAACTAGGAATATTCAGCAGAGCAAAGTCAGCCCTGAAGGAAAGTAATTCCCATCACACTCAATGGGAAGCGAGCCTGGATTTAGCCCGTTTTGTTTTACAAGTTCCTAGGCAGGGCTGTTTCAGTAAGAGCAGCACTTCTCCGACGGCCACAACTGGAAAAGCTGCAGCATATCTTCTAGATCAAGGCAATCACATGATGGAGTTGCGCAGACTGCCAGGCTGGAGTCCAAGAAACTCAAGTCCTGGCTGAGCTCTGCCACTGATTTTTGGTTGACCAGCTCTTCCTTTGTCCTTCCATCTAGCATAATTGTATCATAGGTTTTTGAGAAATACCAAGTCTCCGATTACATGTTTGGACAATCTAATGCTGCAGTACCCAGGATTATTTCAAGTTTCTATTGTCACTGTAGTTGCACAGGGGTGCGTTAGAGCAAATGCCTTTTCTGCCTAGATAGAGTGTTCTCTTAAAATAGCTATTTTTAAATTAAAAACTGACATTGCATTCATTTTGCAACTCAAATCTGATCTGCTGCAAAGTGCAGTTACACTGCACTGAGGAAATAATGGTATTCAGGAGAAAACCCAGCAAGGTCTGAGCAAGAGGAGGCAAAGGATGAGAGCAGTTCCTGGTCACGAGGGGAAGCCCTTTTGCAAACCTGGGTTGATTTGTCAGGCTGGGAGCAGCTCTGACTGAATACTTCCTTCTGCTGGGGCAGGCTGCTTACATGGGGTCTGGTCTTTTCTATATTTAATTTATTCAAATGATGATTTGTAAGAATGCAAGACCCAGCTCTGTGTGGGGCTGACCTGTGGGCCATCTCGCCCAACAACCTGTCTCCAGCTGTGACCGCTACCACAGCTGATTAAAAGGAAATTGCAAGGACTAAGCCAGCCACCAATGGTTTGCAATAAAATTTCCTTTTTTGAGTCCCATCTTTAATGAATATTCGCTAAGTTCTGAAGTTTTGTTGTATTCCCTCCCCTTTCCTTGTCCTAAAAGCCCTCTAAATTATTATGTTAAGATTAATTGTTATGTTATTATGTAAAATCCAAATTGTAGTTTACTTACTTTTCATGGTTTCCTTTTGAAGTTTAATGCCCAGGCTAACAGTGAAGCCATTAAAATTATTTTTCTTCTGTCTGGTCTACATTTTGCCTGCCAGTAGCCTTTTCCTCTAAACAATAGAATCTTTTTTTCGAGTAAAAAAAAACCCCGAACTAGTTCTTGCAAATATTTGGAATATATGTTTGTATACACCCATCAGTCTATGTGATGTGAATACTGAAAGACTCTAATCTAATTTTATTCCTAGGCCCACTTTGCCATTTTTCTTTAAACTTCTTTTTTGATGTATGGCGGAGGAGATGATGGATGTCTGATTGATGTTGCAGCATTATGCCTGCTCCCGAGGACCACTCGCCTTACTTGTTTGTGCGGTGTGTAGCAGAAGTCACACGATCCTTGTGTTTCTCAAGAAGCGTAAGTGGGAGATCAAAATGGGGTTCACATGAGGCAGCATTAGCCTCCAGATAAAACCAGGCCTCCACCCGGTCTCGTTCCCTGACACTCTGGCACCTGTGATTATAAAAAAAAAATAAATAGGCAGGACTGGGTGTGGACAGAATGCAGACATGTCTCAAAAGAAATTAGTCTGAGTCTGAACGTGTTATCAAGACACTTAGCAGCAGCGTAGCCCTCTTTTTGCTATCATGCTGTTAGGCAGCACTGGACGACTGGGGTCCCTCATACTCCTGCTTAACAATTCAGTGCTAGGTTGCTGTGAACAGAAAAAGGCAAAAGGATGAATGTTTCTGCCCAAGGACAGGAGAGATCTCTTTAAATAATACCTTATTTTTACCTTTGGCTGGGTTGGTTCACAAGGCGCTGCGTAGTCCGGTGATTTTTCCTTTCATTTTCTCCTGTGAATGGCAGGCGGCGTTCGCTGAAAGTAGGACATTAGTGTTGTGATAATGCTGCTAGGAACTGAAGATGTTACTTGGCATCCAAAGTTGCTCTGGCACATCAGATCTGTACTGGGTATTGCTTTACCCCATGCTCCGGACCTTTGGACTGCTGATGAGTTCAGGGCTGGGGAGGAGGACCGTGTGTTCCTGGGAGGACTGCAGGTGCGGCACAGGCATCAGGGAGGGACAGGCAGGGACTGTGGTAACTGGCCTTTGCCTGGTTTGAACACGAGAACATGATTCGGCAGAGCGGAAGAGCCATACGTACAGTATCCAGTTAATTTCAATTTTAATTTTCTCAGTTTCATAGGTAGCAGGTAAGACTGCCAATGGAATTTGGGCTAAAAATGCCGTGTAATAGGTTGGTGCTGGAAACATCTGACCATGTCTGTCGTAAGAGAATTAAATACATTCTGCTGATTCATTTCATTTCTTGCTGGTTCATCTGGCTTGGGCTAAGGGAAGTTGTGCACTTGAGAGGATCTGGGGAAAGGAATAAGATTTCAGTAAGTTTGAAAGGATAGGAACATGTGCATGTTAACAGGTTATTTTTCCCTTGCATGTGTTGCTGTTTCAGAAGGCTGGTGATTTAAGACAGAAAATGATACCGTATGTGCCTGACAAACTGTGGGGTATTTCTGCTGTGGCAGTGAGCCATGGTAGTGTGGCTTCCATCATGGACTGGGATTTCTGTTCCGATCCTATCAGTCCACTTTTCAGACTCTCAGTGAGGGCTCCACATCCGTGTTTCTGCCTGCAGTCAGAAACTGCAAAGCAAGAGAGAATCCAGCCAAACTGTTGTGCCTTGGCTCAGCAAACTGTACAGGTGTCGCTGCATGAGGTGTTGCGGCTGGGCTTCAGCGATTATAAAGGTCAGTCTGCGTTCCCAAGTCAGTCTGCTCCTGTTTCCAGAGATGTGGAACCCTGTTGTAAAAATCAGTTCAGTCTGCACAGAGGTTTGGTGCAGGAGTTTTCAGAACATGAACCTGTTTGCTTTAACAAAATGTGCTGAAGATGCAGGAGTGGGAGCTGTTAAGATAACAACTGCTGCAGTAAAACCATGTGTGTCTGCAGTTATGTATCGGCTTGACTCATGCCAGTCCTTTCTGCCTTCAAGCTGCGGAAAGGGAGCAGTGGGGTTCATGTGTGTAGCTGGGGGAAGAGTTTAGCCCAGCTAAGAAATTAAGAAATTATTTGATAATGTGTCAGAAATGCTGCATCTTTTTCAGTATTTCCCAGGGGTTTCAAAGTTCTCTTTTAAAGGTGGATGCAGCCTTTCCTTCCCTTTGTTGTCATTTTTCCCCTTTGATTGTATTTTTTTTTCCACCCTGTCTAGCTCGCTTTCCACATTTCCTGTAAAACCAAGAGGGATGTGATTGTTTTTGTTTAACAACTTAAACTTGAGCAGATTATTCTGTTGCCGACATTTCCTGGTTGGGGTGCGATGGAAATCTGCCCACGGACTTGTGTTGGCGAGGTTGTGGGAACGATGTCTGCTAGCAAATGCCAGGACGGCCCATGCTTTAGGAATAGTTTAAAGCAGTACTTTGAAGTTTGAAGCCAGTGGATTCAGAAAGAGAGAATGATGGAGAAGAACTAGTTGGCTTCTGTTTTTTTTCTGAGCATGTTTCACCACTGACAGCAGCTGAGACATGCGGGCCTTGCTCGCAGCAGGATGGGGGGCTGTGGCGGGAGCTCCTCTCCTGGGCAGCGAGTGCGGAGGGGCCGCAGTGGGGTCACACCAGCAGTGGGGTTGCCTCAGCGTGTTCCCCGCGTTTCACAGGGGCAGGACGGACGAGGTGGCCTCTGCACCCTCTGACACCACAGGGCAGACCCCGTTCCCCGGTGGTTTCCCCGCCTGCTGTGTCTCATGCGTGGTGAGAAGGGGAACAGGCGCTGGGCCAGAATGCAAGTACAGGCAGACTGAGGCCCAGCAGCCGCAGAACGTGGGGGGGAAAGCTGATGCCATGGGTCTCCCACCCAAAGCATTGCCTGCCTTTGAGGTCTTGGCTTTCAACACTTGCCATGAGCAGATTTTTAATTTGGGGCCAACTTGCAGCCTGCTGTAAACAAGTTGCCAGAATTCGAGTTATGTTCCATCTCCTTTCCCCTGGATTGTAATGGTTTTCTACGGCACACAGAAGCAATCCAAAAATCAGTCCTGTGTTTTTCTATGTCATTAGTAAGGTCTGAAGGGGACATTCTTTAACTTGGGACTTAGGGTCTGCTGCTGCTCATTGGTGTGTGTAGAAATCGGGCCCACACTGATGGTGGTTTCAGTGTTGATTCTCCCAGTATCGGAAAGGCTTTACTTTTCGTTTAAGGGTTTTGTGTCTTGTTTGAAAAAAATGGTCAAGAGTTTGCCCGCTTTTCTTGAGGAGGATTTCTGTGAATAGGAAATCAATTCATCCATTTGGATTTTACCAAAGACTTCTACATTGAGTGGCTTAAAAATATATTTAAAATGTTTATTTAAAATCCAAGTCAAATGATTTTTAACAAACTGTCTCAAGATAGAAGAAACCGACTTTTTTGGAGTAACTGTGTTGTTTATTTTTGTATTGCAGTAGCACCTAGAGAACCCTATTGTGCTAGATGCGGAACAAACATACAACAGAGATGGTCCCTGCCCATATGAGCTTACAGCCTTCAGCTTAGCCTCTGCATCGTCCTGCTGGGGGATTAACCAGGCATTCACTCCTGTTACATGGGCTTTCTTGGGCCAATGAGGTCAAACCTGCAAGCTTGATTTCCTCATTACCCCCAACAGAGAAAAGATCAGGTAGGAGGCAAGTTTCAGAGCGCTGAACAACTTGCCCTTTCCCGCTGTACTTTTCTCAAACTGATTTTTCACACGCTGTAGATACCAAGCCTGTGGCTGAGCCATGTGGGCTTCCTGAGATCACTGCTGCCCCTTGAAGAGCTGTGGTTTCCTTGTTCCCAGTGTCCTCAGGCAGATAGAGGTGTTTGGATAAAAGGAAGCCTTTTCAGTGGTTTATGGTTTATATTATTTAAAAAAAGAAATAAAAAGCTTTCTTTTTTGTTTTGCCTTTTAAGTTTTCATTCTCATTCAGTACCTTCCCACAGTTGCTGCCATATGGGGCAAGAGGGAAGGATATAATAAAAAGCAAACCTGACATCACACATGCACACTGTCAATCATCAAAGTATCAAAACCAAAGCTTGCAAGAGCACAAACTTGTATAAATGTGGAGGGGGGGGAAAAAAAAAAAAAAAAAAAAGACACTGACTAAGCACATCAGGCCATCTTGTCCCTTTGGGCAGCTTTAAGATAGGGTGGAAGAAACTCCACCCATGTTTTGAGCTTGCCTCTTAGGTCACCATCCCATCCTTTTCCACCTCTGCTCCCAACCCTCAGGTATAGCTGGGATTTGTCTATTCTAATTTACAGAGCCTTAGAGAGACAGTCCCTGGGAGAAATGAATGAGGAATCCTTAACATTGGTTCATGCATCATCAAATTACAGGGTCTTGGGGGCAAAAGAATCCAAAAGATAGTTTCTCTAGACCTGCCTGTTCCTTTCTTCACTCTCACTTGATGGCGTGGACTGGCTCCTACAGGCTGGGAAGGTGGTGGGATCAAGCAAATGAAGAGGAAGGGGCAACTTCTCCTTCTATGCTTGGTTTTGGGTAGATCACATCTGCTGTTTGTCCCTCCTATCTGCAAAAGAGCAACGGAGAGCCGTTGTGCTTCGTTTGCAGGGGAGTGAAAGGGATGGGGTGTGAGAAGTAAACCCAGAGTGAAAAATCTGATTAAGGATAACAAACATGCAAGTCAGAGAAAGGGAGAGGAGAGGTCTCCCTCCTTGGCAAGCAGAAAACTCGAATTGTGGTTTCCAGTGTGTGCTAGAACCTAGCTGTGATTGAAGCCGCATGGCTTGTGAATAATGCTGGCAGAAGCAGAGCAACTGGCAGTCTGGCATTATGTTAGCAGAGGGGAAGGACAGCTCTTTTCTACTGAGGTGCTTCTAACTTTTTACCTCCCAGAAATAAATAAATAAATATCCCGAAGGCGTGTGTGCCACTGGTGCAGCTCAGCAGAGCTGTCTCTGAACCCCTCGTCAAGGAGTCCCTGTTCTTGCCCCACGTCTTACAAGGGCAGTGTCAGGGAACAGCACTTTCCAAACACAAGCCAAATGCAGAGTGCTCTGAAACCAAATCTCTCTGCCTGCAAATAAGAAAGTTTGGTTTCTGATTACTTGTTTCTAAATGTCTTGTCACAAACTTTCTTTGGAGATGGAAAAGATGAAAAAAAATGGGATGAGTGCTCCCTGGCCCAAGCTCAGTATCCAGAGTCTCTGCTCGGAGGTCTCAAGGAAGAAGGGCTTCCTTGAAGAAGTCTCCTGTCCACAACCTATGATGCAGCATGCATCTCTGGGAGCTACCACTGTGCTTTGAGGTTACAATACCAAGCCCCCTGTAGCCAAAGAAGAAAAAACAAACAAAAAAATCTTTACCTCTGTAGAGGTGGGTCTAAGATACAGTCTCAGCGGAGTACTACATACCCCAGAAGTCTGGAGGAGTTTGGATGTGGACTCCCATGACCTGTTACAGAGACAGACTCAAACAGGTACTATTTGGATGTGAATCCAAATCCAAATTCCCACAGATTTTTGGCTGCCACTTGGCTGGGAGCATTTATTCTATTTCTAATGTCACAAAAGAAAAAGAAACAAAAACCCATAAAGTAAAAGGTGCTTTTAAAATACCATGAGGAGAGAAACTGCCATGGAAATAAATAGCAAAAATAACAACGTTAACATTCCTGGTGTCACAGCAACTCTGAAATTCAAGTAGTGTGCACATGCCTACAGCACTTTCTCACAGCCACTGTCGGCGCAGCCTGAGGTTCAGAGCTCAGATTGTGTCCCGTTGCTCACTGAAACAACCAACTCCTCCCTGGTGCTGGAATGGATTTAGAGAGAAGGGGAGAGGAAAGATGGATGCAGTCTCTGCTGATAATCAGGTCTTTACTGTGCCCACCTGATGCCGCGCTGTAGCGGGACAAAGACACAAAGTTCTGTTATTTCTGTCCGTGTCTGTCATGCCTGAGATATAACGGCCCTGCTTCAGAGCTGGAAAGGGTATTGCTTCAAATAGTCCCCCATCCGCCTGGGCAGAGGGAGCTGGTCCACGTCGGCTGTAGACTTGTTAATCCGCAGCCGGCACAGGTGCTGTAGGCTGGGGATGCTGTCTTTGCGGCTGAGCGGCCGGATGAGTTTCAAGTGTACTGCAGCTGCTGCCATCTCTTTTTGCATGGGAGGTAGAGGAGACGGAGGCGGGTAAGGAGCCTCGTTCTTGCTTTCCATGGTGCAGGACATGACGTAATGCTGGATAAGGCTGACCACATCTGGGAAGGCCAGGATGCGAGGTTTGGACAGGTAGTTTGAGTCCAGCCGGAACTTGCTGTCAGTGTATTCGATGCGCACGTTGGTGGGACCTCGATTTGTCTTGACAGAGAGTGTGAAGAGGTAGCTGGGGTGGGTACTGTCCCGTACCAGGAAGGTGCCTTCAGGCATCTTCTGGAGATGCTGCTTGGCCTCACTGGCGGTAATGGATCCCCAGTACCAACCTGGAAAAGCATCCAAGAAAGAATTTGTTAGGGAAGGAACATATTAAAGGACTGGCAATATATTTAGGGGAGCCCTGAAGCCTACTGAGTTCAAGGACCTGGGGAGCAACCTGGCCCAGACTCGGTAAAACCTTCAGGAATGAAGAGCATGTCAAGTTCTAAGGGTTTCCTACCTATGTTTGTCATTGCTTTGCTGGGGCTTGGGATGAGGATGATTACTTTTGCAGCTATTGCAGTTCACAGGGAAGAGGGGCCTTTTTTGCAATTCTTTCTCCTGATTCAGTTACAAAAGACAAACCTTCTGCTTACACTACTTGTAAGCATGAATTACTTCATGACACGAGTTTGTAGAGACTGCAGATAAGACAAGCTGCACCCACAAGAGTCAGCCATGGCTGTGACAGAACCAGGTTCCCATCTGAAGCGGGATCAGGAGATTCTCCTTAGCGCTCAGATTGCAGAGTTGGCTCCCTGCTCACTGGAGCCTTCTGACCCCGTGACTTTGTGAGTAGAGCCTTACCAGATTCTCGCAGATAGGAGAAGGTTTTTGCAATGCAGAGAAGGTCTTCTTCAGGGTCTCGTGTCTGAGGTGGGTTGCTGTCTGGAACTGGTGCTGTAAAGGCTGGTGTGGACTCCTCCTGGAAGGTCATAACTGGGAGAGGCTGCATGATGGGCTCTGACAATTCCACTGCAATGCCCCTGAGTGACACTCTCCTGATCTTCTCCTCTGCCAGCAAAGGATGAGGTCTGAAATGAAGGGCACATTCTGCTATTTTTCCTTGCCTTGAAATAGGTTGCAGTGTCTTTTCAGTGCATGCTACATTGTACTACAACATGTTATGTTTTACAAACAGATCCTCAATACGATTATGTTTCAGAGAGAGGCAAGGGGGGAAAAATTACACCACTAAAGATGGGCGCTTAGAAACAGGGAGAGAGAGCTGGCCTCTTTCACCTTGTAAAAGGTGGTTTATCTTGCAATTTAAGTTGATTTGAAACCTGATATATTTAGATGTTGCCTTTTAATGTGTAGTTGCAGAGGCAGGAAGGTTCATAGCAGCATTACAGCTTCATTTACATCATTAAAACATTGGAACATTTCTTTTTCTGCCAGTGAGATTGTTAGTCATTCACTGTAATATAATTAGAAGTAGAATTGGGAATAGCTTGGGTTTTGTCCCACCCGCTTTCTGCTCAAGGTTGACCTGATCCTAAATGTGTCTGTTAGAACTCAGGGTGAGCTGATCTTGTAGTAGAATAATGGGAATTCTTGTTTCAACCAAGCCTGTGCACTACACAGACCCTAGCGTCTGACAGCACAGCAGAGATCTCCATGCAGCTGTAATCCCGCAGGGATTACAGCAGTAAGCGGTTCTGCCGTGACTGGACTGCTGTGAACATTAATCCCTCTGTGGCCTGAAGAGCGTGTTAGTGTAGCCATTCAGCATCTAAGTGCAGTTTCAGAGAGCCTGGAGCCCTCGTGGGCCATGGGTGCTCCTTCTTTGCAGCATGGAGATTCCTAAAGGAAGGCAGAGCTCTAGGGGGAAGGTGGATGTTGGGGGCCAGAGAAGTCTTAACTCCTAGGCAAGCTCCTGAGCAAAACCATCAGTTTCTGTCTTTTCTTCTAGGCTCTTCGCCTCTGTGTGCCCTGTGCTGCTGCATGTCCTGTGTTGTGTCCCCCACATGCACTCGCTTGAGACATTCCTTCGGACAGTTAACATAAAAGGTGTCTTTGTTTCCAGAGAAATACAACACAGTCCTCAACATGAGAGTGTCACAGCACTGCTGGAGCTGCTGGTGATGGCGAAGGCAGCAGCCACCGCCTCCCACATCACTGACGGGAGAAGCGGAAGAAGACTGAAGTCATGAGCACTTCCCTCCTGATCTTCCTCCTTCTCTGTGTTTTATGTGAACAGTGACACTTCAGGCATGCACATAAATTTGTTGTAAACTGATCTGCACCTGGTGATAGCTGCACTCCACCTTCTCAAACTGCTGAGTTTCAAGTATGGGACAAGCAGCAGGAAGGAAGGATTTTGGGGGAAGTAGATTAGAGATAACCTGAAAACAGCTTCACAATGCTTTGTGAGCGAGAGCCATGCCCAGTTCCATGACTCTGCATTTCTAAGAAGACCATATAGGTTTGGAGTAAGGTTTTTGTAAAAGCACCAGTAAAACTGAATCTACAGAGACACTTCTTGGCCATGCAATATATGGCAAAACCTCACTTTTTTTGGTATTTTCTAGAAAAGAACGTTCTTCCTTTTTCCATACGTCAAATCACATTTCAGAAGCAGGATATCTACTTGGCATTCATGGTATTGGATCCTCATTTCTTAATTTCTATTAATAGGTCAGAAGGCAAACCTAATAAAAGTGATTGCCAGCCCTTATCTTCACCAAGCACCCTCGATCACAGGGACTGCATTTTCAGTGGCTTTCACTGAGGATGTGAATGTACTGTTATACCTGGAGATCACTGGTGGGGAAACCTCTGAGTTCTCTTTTAAGTGCTACTTGAGCTACACCTGTAGGTGTTGAGGGCTGCATTTTTAAAGATATTTAGGTGTCCTAATGTCATGGTCCTCACAAATGTCTAGCTACCTGCCTTCTTGGGGGAAGGAGATTCCTGATCCATTTCCCCCCTTTTTGAGCAAGAAGGATTATAAAGTAGATCCTTCCCTGTACTGAACCTAATATAATAGCTCATGCTGTGCAAAGAGGGTGTTACACAGGACTGTTTGCAGAGCATTCTCTCTCAGGTGCATTCTTATACCCACTGTTCACTGAGCCGAAAATGTCTGTGACCAATGTTAAGTCAAGTCAGTCCTGCACCGCTCACTACCCACTTACTCCTCAGAATTTGAATACCATAATCCAAATTCCAAGTCTCTCTGAACTTCTTTTCTCCTGGAAAATTTTTCTGGAAAACCCTTTGGGAAAGGTTTTTAAAACAAAGAAAACTTGTTTTGTTCCTTGCATGGAAATACTTTTTTTTCTTTCTTTCTTTTTATATACCTGCTTTGGAGAGGAAATTAGGAATTGGCTACGAGACTGGGAAGGAAGGGAGAAATAGCAAAGCTGTTACACAGGGAAATGTACTCCTGATTCATTGCAGAGTTGTTCAAGGGCTGTACCAGTTCATAGTTCAGCCTTCCAAAAGGTATGACTGTGTGAATTTGTCAGTAGGTTTCTGTTATTGAGCCACCGTGGATTTCTCTGAAGCAGAGCCCATGTGCTCGAGATGAGGTTTGCCACTGCGCTCGCTCTCTGCTGCCTGACACTTTCTGGCACCTTGAAGCCAAAGGAGCCCAGACCCCATGCAGTCACTGTGGAGATTTTTCCACTGCAGCCAGAGAAGGGGCCATGCTTACACTTCTCCTGGTTTTCTTCTATATACCTGCCTTATGCCCCTCTCTCACCCTACTGCAGCTGAAGGAGTACAGTGGAACAGAGGAGGGGGTTAGAATTTCTCATAGACCCACTGGTGTCCTGAACAACTTTGTACATAGGTTGAAGAAAGAAGAGACACTGCTGTGCCCAAACAAAGAAGCTCCAAGCACAGGGACGGGACAGCAGAGGTATCGGCAAGTAATGGCAGACTAAAACTTTTTATGCAAGTTCCATTTGTAAGAGGGATTAAAAGAGTTTGCTGGGGTGAGAACACGTTGGATAAGGTATGCTGACATGAAGAAGTCAGCCCTTTAATGGGGCAAAGTAAGTATTCGAAAATTAGTGCTTGTAAGACAGAAAGTAGAGACATGGTGGAGGATCAGGACTGAACAGAGTAAAGCATTAGTACCACAGCTGCCATGAGGAAGAAGACAAATATATAAAATATGGGATGTCCAGCTGGCAGTCTGTGTGAAGTCTTGAGACAAACAGCAAATGAACTTCCCTGTGCCTTGGCAAGCAGCGTTTCAGAAAGCCTTGGAAAACCAAGAAAGTTCAAGAGAATCAGATGTCTGATATCATTTAGTGTTAGCTTTGCAGTTACTTTGCTGATAAGCTAAACTTTGTAACACAGTACAAATAGCACAAGAAAAAGTGTCAAGCTGCTCTCCCTTCCATCAGCCACATCCCGTGACTCCCACGGGAGCTTGGTCTGAATAGGAGGGAAAGTATGGAGGCCAGGATATATGAAATCCTACAGGATAACGAAAACTGAGCAATAAATGATCACAGAAAAAGGTATTAAGAGACAGTCATTTACACATCTGGCTACGTAACAGGTTATTAATGGTGAAGGGAAGCAGTAAAGCTTCAGATAAAGGTTTCACAAAACCCAAGTTGAAAAATTAATTCCCTTTTGCTGTGGCTATAGGAACTGCAGCGGTAGACTAAAAATGAGAGTGAAAAGAAACCTACTTGAGTAGTAGGAAAGTATTAGTAAGCATGAGGTCTGCTTGTCTGTGGAACAGATTTTGGGGAAAAATGGCAGAAAAATCCCCGTGCTTTGGTCATTTAAAGCAGACAAGGCACATGTGCCTCTCAGGAAAATCCGCTGAGCACGGGAGGGACAGGTAACACTGACATGGCTCAGGCTGAAACAAATGCTGACACTTTCCAGATACGTAGCTTGTGTGAAAGCACTGGATGATTCCCGCAGACCAGGTATCTACACGTGCTGGTGACCTGAGCCCATCACAGAGACGCTGAAGAGCCAACACATGGGTACGAGGCACCGGTGCCGGAGAAGGGGCTCGGACATTGCCTGTTCTGGACAGCGGTGGTAGCCGCATTCTACAGAACGCAAGCCTGCCTGCCTGGACATGCATTTAATCTTACCCGTAACAGCAATAGGAAAAAATTAAATTATGTGGTTAGCATAACTGCTTACTTAGAAATAGACCAAGCCATGTGAGCCCGGGGAGGTTTGTTCCCAGCGGACCCGGGCGGGGGGCCCTGCGGGGGGCCCGGCTCGCACCGCTCGCTCCCGCTGCTGCTCGGCTTCGCTCCCCCAGAGGCTTTGGCTACCGCCCCGGTTCTCAGCGGTAGGAAGCGCGGAAATCGGGAACACTTTATTTATGGCCCCCTGGTTTGGGCTGTGGCACCTAAAAGGCACAGCCGGGACCCCCGCGCTCGGGCAGCCCCTGGCCGCGTCCACCGCGGTCACAGCCGGCTGGGCGCAGCGGCTGGTGTCCCTGATCACCGGCAGCGGGCACACCGTAACGGAAGACTGCAAAGGCTCTTACCCCTGAACGCAGAGGATCATGTCACTCCTGGACCAAGGGAAAAGCATGAAGTCTTGAAGAAGGTGGGAAACGCTCGCTCCTCTGCTCCTCGGTTCCTTCGGCTTCGCTTCCCGGCAGGAACGTGCTGGGCCCGGCCTGGGGTGGGGGCTGGGGCCGGGGGCCCGCGGGCCTGGCGGGGTTCGGGTTCGGCCTCGGCAGCGCCGCAGTTCGGCCGGCGGCTTCGGCCGGGGAACGCGCACCCGCGGCGCCGGGAGCAGCGCGTCCGCCGGCGGCTCGTCAGGAAGCGACAACAACAAAAGTTTTTAAAATCACCATAGAAAAGGGAAATGACATCTATTTAAAGAGGAACTACTCTGCCTTCAGAGCAGCCTCTTAGAAAAAAATATTCGGAGCGCTCTGAAATAGTAATAAATAAATAGCAATAAATAATATCTCCCCGAAGGCTCAGGGGAGGGGAGCCGGCAGAGCAGCAACCTGCTGTTTCACTGACTCCAGAAGTAATGAAGCTCGGCGGGGAAAAAAAAAAAACACCACCAAACCTACTAAGTAATCTTTTGTGTGCCCCTTTTAATCTGTTCCAGGAAGTGAGGGATTCCTGGAATCGCATTGTATTCACATCACCCTTCCGATATCAGCCACGCGGGGGGAAAGGGAAAAAAAAAAAAAAAAGAAGAAAAAAAAAAAAGAGGAGGCACGGTATAAATAGCTGTGTCCATAACGGCCGCGTTGATGTCAGCACGGCTCGGCGGGGGAGGGGTGCGGCGGGAGCGGCGCGCGGAGCGGAGCGGAGCGGCGCGCGGGGCGGGGCGGGGCGCTGCCGGCCGCGCGTGTTCGCGGAAACGCCTTTGATCCATTTCCAAGAACTTTCCAGGAACGCGGGGCCGCCGCGGCGCGCGCTGCCAATGGGCTCCGCCGCCCGCCCCCCGCCCGCCAATGGGCGCCACCGCCCGCCCCCCGCCCGCCGCATGCGCGGGGCCGGCCAGCGCGGGCCGTCCCCCGCGTCTGCCCGGCCCATTTGTAGCCTCCATGCATTTATTTGTACTTTTCCCCCCAAATTTAATTTCAAATTTCTGTATTTTGTAACACGTAATTTACATTTTTACATTTCGTTCCGTTTCGGTTTGGCGCCCTTCTCGCGTTTCTGCGCTCCCCCGAGCCGGGGGGCCGCGGGAGCGCTTGTGCCGCTGGCGGCTGGCCGGGGGGCCGCGGCTAACGGGCGTTCCCCTGGGATGCGACACGGGCGAGGGAGCAGCGGCCCGAGCCGGCGCGGCCCCTCCCCGCCGCAGCGGCAGCCCCCCGGGGCACACTGCGCTGCGGACCGCTCGTCCGGGCAGCGCGGGCACGGCGGGCACACGGCGCGGGTGGTGCCCCGTGCCTTGGCCACCTGGGAATCCCCTGGGAATTTGGATTTCAGCTCGGCTGAGGCTCCTGGAAAAGGTTACACCACCACCGTGTCGTCCTGCGCTTGTAGATCACTGTCAGGTTAAATCTGGGTGACCCAGGAGGAAATACTTCAGTTCCGTTTCGGGTTATTGAACCCTTTATTTTTAAACACTTTATAACGAAAGCTTGATTGTTCTTTTCCTGCTTCGGGTTGCCACCTCTGCAGGTATCAGAGATAACAGCAAACGTGAGAAGGGGCTGTGTGTCATCTCCATTGAAGCAGACTGAGTATTTAAAACCACTTGTAATCACGGTGCTGTTGAGAACCAAAGCGGATGGGACCAGGAGCAGGGGCTGGGGGGTAATGATAAGGATAGGGTTAGAAGGTTGTTCTCACAGGCAGGGCATGAGCCTGAGAGCAGGAAGCCTGTGCTCAGCTCATGACTCAGTCTTTAACTCCCTGCTGTTTGATTGAGCAGCTGCTTAGCCTTCTGCAGGCTTAACATTCGTTTTCTTGACCACTGCAGGGCCAGCGCAGTAATGAGTGCCACTAATAACGCTGAGCTATTCAAAGTGAGAGGTGCTGAGGGCCATCTAAGTATGCAAGAGGGATGTGAATGTTGTCACACATGCACCCCTTGACCAGTTTGCTTCTAAGCCTAAGACGGACTTCAGCTCACGCTTCCATCCGACTGTGTGTAAATTCACAGGAGAGGTGAGGGATGGCAGAGGAGTGTCAAGGCTCACCCTTCCTGCGGACAGCAAGCACAGCAGTCACAAGCTCCCTGGAAGGCTTACCTTGGCAGTTGTGGCTCGGGGTTGCAGGGGGACGCCTGTACGCATGTGCTCCTTTGTATCCAAATTCGCCATTACTAAACTTTGCGTTAGTGGCGCAGCAGCACGGCGGGTGTGAGCAGGGCTAGAGTAGAGCGTTGGAAGTGGCGGCTGCCTCCTGCGAGCTGCAGTTGCCCTGCACGTTCAGAAGGTATTTCATCTTCAGCCTTGGAGAGGACAGCTGTAGTGTGCCGGAAGGTAGGAGTGCTGCAGCAGCGCTGCCATAGAGAAGCTAGTTTGACGTGTTTTTTTACTAAGAATTGGGCTCCACCTAGTGATCATCTTCTGGAAAAGTCTTTGTGTGCAAGCTCTGTGCCCTTGGTTGAGTAGCCATTTGTGTCTCTGGAGCAGGAAAGCTTGCTAAGGACTGTGCAGTGGAAACATGCAGAGGCAGGCTGCAGCCGGCAGCCCTGTATTCCTGCCCTGTGGAAGCAGCAGAGGTGTCCGCACCAGTGTGGACGCGCTGTTGTCCAGCGTGCATTGCGTTCTCATGCAGTGGTTTTCCACCTGCAATCACTAGGTCTGTGCCGCTCTTCTTGTGAGTCCTGCAGGACCCTGAAAGATGAAAATTAAACTGAGGTAGCTGATGCATATGAGTATTAATGAAAGGAGCATTCATTTTCATTGGAAACTTTTTTAGCAGCCCCCTCAAAATTTTTATTCAGGCTAATCCTGTGCCATTTTATCTACAAAATTAGGGATCGGTTTTGTCAGCAGTGTCCAGTACTACTTCATCACTCTTCCTGAACGTTTTGCCCGTCACTGGCATTCCCCATGCACATGGCAATGCCCTAGGCAGGAAACAGAACAGTGTGCCCGACAGCCAGTGCCCCAGGCCTCATGCAGTTGGTTACCTGTACACAGTCAATATAAAATGCTGCCATTCCAACAAATTATTTGTTTAAACCCAATTTATAGGGATACAAATGGTCCTCAGGGTTCAGTGTTGAGGATTTAGGACATTGCAGAGGCAGTAGCACAAAATATTGTTGAGCATTATCATTGAGTGATAGGCTTTAGTTATGAAAGGTATCAAAGAAAGCTCACAATGAAGTCAGGAGGTTAGAAAATCCAGAAATCGTGAGCCAGTGAGTCCCTTCGGAAAGTTCACCAAGACAACAGCACCATCTACTGATAAACGTGTGTTTGAGGAGACGGGCGGGCAGGGTCCCCTTTCCACCCAGGGCAGGTTACGCTGCTCCAGCTGCACAGCTGGACATCTCCATAATTTTGTAGAGTTGGCGTCAATGAAAAATGACATCCGAAATCGTAACTCCTGCGAGAGGTCTCTGTGCCTGGAGGCTAGGTTTACCTTCGCTATGAACTTGTATAGGAAAGACTGAAAGAAAGCTGCCCCTCAGGCTGCTGTGTGGCCGTAAGGCCATCTCTGACCTCCACCTTGTGTTGTAAGGTAAGGAATAGCATGCGACTGAACAGACATTAACAGTAATAAGCATCTATTCCTCGTTTAGATGGACCACCTCATTATTTGAGCAGGGCACACCAGTTTATGTAATCAACACGACACAGGAGGGTGATGGACTCACTGTCGTGGTTTTGATTTGCCAACTTGGTGTGGAGCAATGGAGGAGCCTCCAGGGTGTGGGTGAGCGGTGCCATGGATGCAGGGACACCCGTGCTGGCTCCCCGAGGAGCAGGGTGTGCAGGACAGCAACGGGCTTCATTGCTGGCTACAGAAATTGCTGGCTACCTCTGTGTTCCTTTAAGGATCTCACCGTATCATTTGTTCCTAGGCTTGCTGGCATGTAGTGACCTAGAAGATGATGGCAGTGTGGTATCTGTTAGGAACTTTTCTGCTTGTATCAGATGCTGTGTTTCTGCAAAAATTGTATTCCTGAGTGGCCTGGAAGGCCACCCCAGGACTTTCACACAATGCTGCCATGCCCATTAATTGCAGGATCTCTTTCAATGAAAGAAATCAATTTCTTGTGCTCCACTGCAGCATAAAATGAAGCACCATCTTCTGTAGACAGATTGGGAGATTTAGAATGCTTTTGATTTATGATACTTCTATGAAAAAAACTTGTCTTTTTTTTCCTCTCTGCTGAAATGGCAATGTCCAACCGGTATCTTTCTGACTTCCTCTGTAAATAAGCTGTGTCCCAGAGTTCCTGCTGCTCTGAGATCCCTGGATAGCAACCCTTAGTGGAGGAGCCGGGATGGAGCCTCCCAAAATCTTCCTGATGACCAAGACAGTGTATCTGTAATACAGTGTCTGAATGCAGGGCTATAAAAACAACTGTTCTACCCTCTTCTGTATTTCTATGGAAGAATGCCTGCTGAGTATATGCTAACAGGGAGGAAGTAATCTTGAGGAACTAAGTCAGGTATTAGGACACGCTCTCCAGATTGTGAGAACTGGTGCTCTTGAGATTTTCCTTCACTTGCAGCTGCTTTGTAGCTAGAATTTGTAATTCCTCCTAGAAATCGTGTTATAATCCCAAGTCAGGGCAAAGGGCGTTGAGAATAAAAGAGAAGTTTTTCTAGTTTTGTGGTCACAAAGCATCAGGTAAACATCATTGCCTATGAAAGAGCTCTATAAACCTGTTTTTACCTCACCCATGGAGAGAAAAGAGCTAGGCTGTTTGCTGAGGAGCTTTCCTAGTTGTGTGTTCAATTTCTGGCTTGTTGTTGGGCTTTTCTTCTTTCCCCCCCACTTCCCCCCCCCCCCCCCCCTTTTTTTTCATAAGTCTGAGACAGACACACACAGGTGAAAAAACCTGTATATAGTCTCTGTTTCAGACCACTGTGTACATGACAGACTGAACTAAATATCCTACAAGAAGCTTCTTTTCTTCTTCATATCGCAGTATTGTTCCATAGAGCTGTCCTTTGTTTCTTTTAATATCACAGATGCAGTTTCTGAAGAACTTCCTGAAAGATTTAATAAGGTTGTTGCTACCACCCAATCAGACAAAGCTGTGTCCTCACTTCAACCTGACAAGATAGCAGATTTTGTCTTTGGTGACATCTGTATAATGCACCCCGGAGAGTAGATTTCTCAAAACACCAGAAAAAATATATAGCTGTTACTCAGAGGAAGCAACGTTTCTGAAAAACAAGTCACTACATTTTCAGCTGATGGTGATAATTTCTTCATTGTAGTTGATATTGTAGCAATTTCCACAAGATATTGCTATCAAAGGACTAACCTCCATGCAAATCACTTTTGTATATAAATGAACTCAGGTCCCTGTAGCGTTCAGGTCTCACTCCTCCAAAATGTGCCACCCCTCAAAGAATTTGATGATGTCAGCTTTCCTAGCTGTCCTGATGAGAGCAAACTCAGATAATTTCATTTCATTTTTGTTAAGAAATGACAAATCAGAAAGTCTGAAATGTCTTTGATCCCAGATATTACTGTTACTGAATTGCTACAGCATGGCAAAAAGGCAGTGAAAATACCCAGTGGGATAGCCAAAATTAACCTTCTTTAGTTAAACAGTAGTGGTCTCTCTGTGATATCCAAGACATGAAAAAATCAGGAACAGTGTATCCAAACTGCCTGCTGGCTAAAATATGAAGCCTCACAGGGTTAACACACTAGCTTAGAGAAAAGGGGCTGCTGCCCCAAAGCTTATTGCAAGATTAGGGCCTTACTGTTTGGTTATTTTTTCCTATAAGCTACGATTCTAGTTTGGGGCAAGGCAGGTACAGCTGAGCTACTAAATTCTCTCTTGAAATAAGTTGGTTTGTGTTGTTGCTGTTGGGTATTTTTGGTAAAAACAAAATTAATATTTAATTTACAGGTTTAGGGATTTTTTTGTGGATGAAAGAACTTTCGCCATAGTGGGCTTTTATCCTGTAATAGTACTGGGGCTTTTTAAAACTTCGAAAAGCAAACATCAATAAATAAATAAAAACACCTTTTTCAATGAAAAATGTCCCCCAGCTCAATAAGCCACTGTGGGCCTGTCAGCATGTCCTCCATCAGTATCTCCAAAGGATGCTAACATGGCTTGACCTGCCACAAGCACAAAGAGGAACTGCAGGATCTGAGTGTAAGTTTCTGATCATATGAGATGTAATTCCCAGGGAGATCTAAAACTGGCATTTGAACGCAGACATTGTGGGAACTACTCCCAGAGCCAGACAGGGGGACAGCTACAGCCAAGGTGACCGCACTGTGCTTGCTTGCCTTTAGGATGTCAGAGGCATTGGGGTTAAATGGTTAACCCACTTGTTAATTGCAAGATGTGTTCCTGGACCCAGTATGCTTGTCCTTCCCCCAGAGCTTGTCAGAGAAATTACAAAACCTTAAGTGGCTTAAGAGAAGGTTATTGAACAAATGAATGCTCTTGGCTCTGTACAAACTGCATGTGGATTGCAAAGGCCATGATTTACAAGTGCGGGAACTTCAGAGTGGGTACCCAGCACGGGTTTGCAGGCACAGCCACCTAAGACACCACACCAGGTCGCTGTAGCAGAGTCATTTCACTAGTATGGAAATGAACCAGACTGCTTTAGGGCTGCTCAGCGTGGTCAGAATAACTTTGAATAAAAAGCACCTGCTAAGCAAAATCAAGAGAGATGTACAGGACAGTTTTGGCTGTTACAGTATCAAGATGCTACCTTGTTCCTTGTGAAAAAAATCTGCTGCGAAGACTTTTAGATATTGAGAAATACTGTCTTTGTCACTGGTTTTAAAAATTTTCTGCATATGATATTCGTGTTTCACATGGGGTAGAGATACGCTTTGTGCTTGGACAGTCTATCTATCTAAGACAAAGAATGAACACAAAAAGCAAGGAAATATATTTGCTTTTTGTTCCTCAGCTGTGGTCATCTTTGTGTACAGTCAGGTTATTTGATACTTGGACTGGTGCAGGAAAAGCTTTTTCAGAGTTTATGGTGGGTGAAATTAGCAGAGGGTTGGTGTAAGGTCTTATTAGTCATGATTCACACTGGATTTTTAAGGTCTTTGCCCTGTTTAGACTTACTACTGGTTGCTGGTAAAATGATGAACTTTGCTAAAAGCGTACATAGACAATATGGAGTCATAAACCCAAACAAGCATAGGTTTCAGTAAGGTATCATTTCAAGCAGTGACTTGTAAAATGTGTTTTGTATCCTACCAGCTGAAATTCTCTCAGTGGGAGACTGTAACAGAGACATGTAGAACCAACTAAGTTCACACAGAAGAATCCTGTCTTATTCCCTCATTTTTCCTCCTTTATTTCCACACAAAGCTTACTTTGTAGAAACTCATTCTTGTAATAGTGAGAAAGAGTCATAATTTCTTAATGAAATTCCTTGCTTCTGACACACTCCGTAAAAAATAGCAAGCCCTTAAGTAGACATCTGTTTGGAATTTTTGCAGCATTTAATATTTCCCAGAATAGAGCCATAAATTTCTTTCTGCAATCTTCAGTGTGCTAGCCATTGTAACTTCTGCTTTCTTTGGTCAGCCATAGACTTTTGTGTAAGTTACATGGAAAGATCAGAAGCAGGGTCGGGAATGGGAGCTACAAATCATTGTGAATGGGTATATTTCTCAAATTCTACAATACAGAGGACAGCAGAGGTATATAGAAATTTTCTGAAGGGTCTGGCCCCCGGTGACTGTGAGCTGGGAAGAGGATTATAGTTACCTGTTGCAAAGAGAAGGAAATTACCATCCAGGACAAACAGAACAGGAAATACAGGCAGAAGCTGTGGGAAGGAAAAATAAGAGTGAGCTGCTGACTGCAGAGCAGTGTTATTGGAGGTTTGCAACCTGAGAGCTTACAGTGATGTATATGTTTCCCTGAGATTGCCACAGCGGGAGGTGGTGCAAAGCCTACGAAGGCTGGAAGCCAAACCTAACAAGGAAAGGCGGGAAATAGCTGTTTTCCTCTGGGATTTGATTAGCCCAGAACAGGCAAACTGAATCAGGGGAACCGGGCCCTCCAGTCACTGAACTGCTGAAAGCCTGGAAGGGAAACCTGAGGCAGAATAGCTGTAGCGTCACATCACGTGGCGATACACTGCAGATCTGCATCCTGCTGAGTTGAACTACTTTTTATCCCTTGGAGAAAGGACTCATTAGCCCTTTTAATTATTTTCCTAACCGCTAGAACTCCAGATGCCATTACGTTATGTAAAATGACAAATGTATTTTTAACTCGTAAGGCATGTGAACTTTAAGCTCTTTCCAGTGATACAAACACAGCACCGTTTCAATGCATGACTCATCTTCGCATGTAGGAAAAAACTCAGCATTTCACATCCCTATAACTACACGCTGCGCACCAGCGATGAGCGACAGTTGCTGTGGGAACCGTCACTTTTAATATTTTAATATCCTGACTGTACAAAGCAAAACGCAAGGAAATACCGACCGCTTATTTGGCAGATAAGGTCGCCTTTTGTAACAGCACCGGCTATTTCGGCGGCCGCAGCGTCTGAAGGACCACAGCCTGCCCAGTACGGAGCGCTTTGCTCCGCAGCCGTACCCTCACTGTTGCAAACAGGGTGTGGAGTGAAGGGGCAATGCATTCCCCCTTCCCAAAGCGAGCCGGGGGGTGGCGGGGCGGCCGGCGGTGCCCCTGGCCGGGCCGAGCCGTGCCGTGCCCGCCCCGCCACCGCGCGGGCGCGCTGCCGCACAAGCTCGGAGCCGCCGAGGCAGCTTCGCCCCCGCCTTCGTGTCCCCCCCCCCCCAGCAGGGCCATTTCATCCCAATAACTAACTAACGTGGCCGATGCCTGGCAAACACCACCCTGTGCAGGGGCTGTTCCCCACCTTCCGCGGAGAACCTGCCGCCGGGCACCGCCCGCCCTGCGGGGGTGGTGCGGGGTGGGGGGGGGGGATGAGGCAGCTCCGGCCTCCCGCTCCCTCCCGCTCCCCCCCTCAGCCCACGCGGGGCCCGGCCCGACCGCGGGGGAACCTGCCGGTTCCCCCGGGGTCGGGGCGGTTCGGGCCCCGCCGGCGGCGGCCTCCCCTCAGCGCTGGCTGGGGGGAGGCGGCGCGCACCTGCCCAGGGCGTCGGGGCGGGCCCAGGCAGACCCCGCCTTCCGGGACTCCGCACCGGGAAGCCTCGGCTGGGGCCGCGCCGAGCCGCCACGGGCAGGTAACCGTCTTCCGGTGGGGCCCAGCGGTGGAGCCCCCTCCTCCTTCCACCTCCGCCGTTAATACCCCGGCGGTTCCCGGTCGCCGCTAACCCCCGCTGCGTGCCGTGGGGCCTGCCTCACCTTGCTTCATCTCACCTCAGGGTTTTCCCGCCCTCCGCCCCGCAGTGTGAGGGGCAGAGGGAGCGGCCCCGCCGCCCGTCGGCGCTGAGGGAGCCGCTCCTTCGCCCAGGGCGGCTGTGTGAGGGCCAGGCCTCGGGCCCGGCAGCCCCCCTGCGTGAGGAACGGCCTGCAGCCTCCCTGGGGGGCTTTGCCTGCTCGTGGTTCAGCCGTGTTAAGGGGGGGGGGGTGTGTGCTTGGAGGCCCTAGGACTGGGACCTCCCCCGGGGCCGCACTCCTGAAAGGCCCGGGGCTCTCTGGTGCCCAGCAGCGTCAGGCAGCCCCTCAGCTTTGGGAGCCACGCTGTTGCATCTCCGTGTACCCATGTTTTTGGGTGGTTTGATGGTCCCCGAAGTAATCAGACGTGCCCCTTGCTCTGTGGACCGGGACAATTCAGTAAATGCTGGCCAGCATCAGGTTTGATGCCTGCCCAGGGGTTTAATCCAGGTATTTGTGGTTCACTTGCGTAACTTGGAATGTTGGGATAAGGTGGGGGACAGTTGTGGAGATCTCTACGTAAAACATTGAGGCAACAGGTTGTTGATGCAGGTTTGTAAGCTCCCTGAAGCAGAAGCTACCTCTGTTCAGTTGTACAGAGCTTAGCTGAGTAAGACTTCACTCCAAAACTCAGCACAAGCACTTGTTGCAGTAAAAGCAGTAATTTATAACTGCAGACTGATAGATAGTATATATTGGAACTGGGGTGACTGGTCTGTAAAGCTAAATTAAATGTACTTTCCTGTGCTGAACCTCCACTTTTGGTCTCTCTAGTGCCTGACCATCTTGTTAAGAAAGGAAGAGAGAGAAGTGGTCAGGTGAGAGAACAGTTAGCTGATGTTAATTATTAATACTCATTTACATTTTTACTCAGGGCTAAATGGCGAGCAAATGGACTGTTTGATGCACAGGGCTTGATTGCCTAATAAGAGGGACTCGACTGAGTGTACCCCACAGGGAATCTGCTGGGTGTCTCTGTCATCTCAGACTCTTCCTTGATATGGAACAAAGTGAAGGTGAACAGGAATCCCAGCCAGAAAGTCACGTGGATAGCAAGAGCAGCGTGAAATCCTTGCCTGGGGGACCAGCCCATGTCAAACTAGAGATAAAAAAACACGCAGTTACGGATGACTACAAACTCTCCAAACGGGTGCTAGGGTTAGGAGTCAATGGCAAAGTACTGGAGTGTTTCAACAAGGAGACGGGCCAGAAATGTGCTTTGAAGGTATGTAGGCTTTTTCTTTTTTTCTTTATTTATGGTTTGGAGGCCAGAGTTCACTTCAAAAGCCCTGTGAAAGCTACTTGTTCGGCTGCTTACATTTCACAAAGGGTGCCGCTTAAAGAATTTTAATATGTGGAGCTGTTTTCTGTTACTTACAACACTGTAGTCCAAACTTGAGTCTTTTCCAGAATATTCTGTGTGAGTTTTCAGAAGAATGTTATCAGCTGTAAAATTCACATGTTCGTATTTAAAAGACAAAAAACAGGAGAGAGAACAGTGTCTTGGTGTGTTCTGTGATTTTGTATGAACATATTATGCAGTACTTGGGAAGGAAACTATTTTGGATCTTGTGCAATTAAATAGGCCTAAACTGGGAAGTTTTTGAGTGTTCATTGGTCTTCAGGCTTTCTTCCCTTTGAAGACTTTTCTTAAGGGGTATTCCTAGTTGTTTACTCACTTATTCTCCTCTTTATTCTTGCAATCCATTTAAAGAAGGGTATTACCTGGGAAAGCACTGATTACACCAGTATAGCAAGTAGGTTTAGTAGATATTTATGGTGATAAGTACCACTTAAATAAATGGAGCAATAACCATTCATTAAGAGAACATAAAGCTTACCTGCCTTTTGCTCTGCAGCTTTTAAACTTGAAGATTTCCCTGATGCTTTTAAACCACACTGTCAGAAAAAAGCACCTCAAATGAGAACAAGGATGGTTCTGTATAGCAAGATGGAAAACCAGCTGAAGTAATTGTCATGAGAATTACTTAAGAGTGTTACTGAGTCCTTGCTGGTGTTAATCTTACTAGCTGGGATGTCTAGAAGGCTTGCAGGTACCCTTCCTTTTCTTAAACCTCACGCTCCATGTTTGCTAACAGCAGGAGAAATCTGCTAGTGGTCAGCTGGAGGGCTTGCCGAGGTCTGGGTATGGTGTTACCTTCACCGAGCTGGAACTGCTGTCCCCAGCAAAGCCTTTGCACTTTGACAGAGCAAACTGGAAACATCTGGTGGCCTTGTGTATTGAAAAGATTTTTAATAGAGGAACTAGAAAAGCTTATAATACAACAACATGCTGATTATTTCACATGTTTCCAACACACTCATTTTCATTATCACACTGTTTTTTTGTATTAGCTTCATGTAGCTGACTCACAGAAGTTGTATCATGGGGAAAGTGGAGGTTTTGGCAAACAGACTGGAAGTACTGGGGTTTTGCGCCTGCATAGGGGAGTGTCAGGTTTTTACAGCTCTGAGGTGTTCCATTAATTAGAACCTTCTGAAGGGCTATCAACATTAATTTCTATACTTAGCATACTGAAATGAAGGATAATAGTTAATACTGAAACTGTTTGCTGTTTCTGAAGAGTTCAGAGGCTTTGTTCCTGATTGTAGACCATTCATACTTCAAAGGTTTTGCAGTCATGAGGGCTGGAAGCATTTTAAAATAAAGTTGCCATTCCAGAGCATGGTCCAGTGGCAACAAGTGTGTTCCACAGAAAATTCTGTAGCTCTGGAATCAAATTGGACAAACATTCCTATGGATAATATTAGCATCTGTAAACTATATTTTTCAAATTCAGTGCTCAGAGTTGTGGAGGGGGAAAAGAGAAATAAAGTTGCTGTGCCCTGACAAAGTGCTCTGCCTGATGGGGAGGATAAATCTATAGTAGATCCTTGTAATACCAGTGTCTGTTCAGCAGTCATTGAATTGGTTGATTTTTTCAGAACTTTTAAAATATATTAAGGACAAAAGTACCGCCCCATCCCCCCTTCCCAAAATGGCGGTTTGTCAGTTATGACTAATATATCACTGAAATTGTTATATATGTGGTTTTTATCTTCCCCAGCCCCCACCCCACCAGCTGTGGAATAGGTGCACTTTTCTTCTGAAAGGGACAGATATATTAAGATGTTCGAGTTCTTTAGGGAGTTTAAATGGCAGATAATAGTTTGCTGCTTGCATGTATGTATTTCTCATCGTTATGAGTTTAAGTGCTGAATAAAAAGTTAAATATGCAATTAAGTAAAACTGCCAGCAGCCCAGAGAGAATCCACTGTTCTCTCCAAATATGGTCTAATGAGAAGATAACCCAACAAGGAGAGATAAAAGCTGAGCTTAGTTAATTGGCAAGAATGGAAAGATATTTTTTTTCTGAGCCCTGAAGATATTTGCAAGGATGAAGATATTCAGAGGAAGCTTTTCCGTTGTTTCTTATGAAACCTGAACTGGGCCACTCAAGTCTCCAGTCCTGCTCCAGATGAGACTTCAGAGCAAACCATCCAGTCAAAACAGTTATGGAAAAGGGACAAGAAACTTGAGGAAAAAAATGTTCAGAAACAGCTTCAGTGCATAATTCTCCGCGTAGGGACAGTAGGGCCTTGACTTTTCAGCCTTGTCACTGCTTATTCTTCCTAGGTGTGATGGCAAGGTTATCATTCACTTACAGGAATAGAAAGTGGAGGCTGATGAAGATGTCACAGAAAAAAAACCCCTACTGGTCTGACAGGTAAAGAGAAATGTAAAGATTGAATTGCAAGTTGAACAGGAAAAAAGGGATGCTGGATGGATATCTTTTTTTTTCCCCCCCCCCCCGGAGGTTGCTTGTGCAGTATCCATTGAGTTCTATGTATATTTGTGGACAAATACCTCAGGTGTGAGTGTGCTCACTGTAACCTACTCCTGGCAAAGGAAAAACATCACTCCTGCTGCTGAAGATAAAGCATAATAGTCTATTCCCCTTCACACCAAACTTGCCCATTAAAGCAGCTTCTGACTTGGCAGATGGCGCTGCTTTCTGCCTGCAGGTTTTCTTTTATATGGGAACAAAGCCAGCACAGCCAGGGTCTGGATAGAAATTACTCAGTTGAAGGAATTTTAACTGAGGTACTCAAGAGAAAAGGGCTCCAACAAGCAGAAACATTCATCCCTGGAGCCACATGTCAGTCAAGCACTACATACTGTATTTGGGAGGTCCCTGTTGACATCTTCAGTCTACGTCCATAATGGGAACTAGTTAGGATTTCACTCATCATTTTGGAGTCGGAAAACACCAGACATCCTCTCAGAGATGCTGCAGGGCTTTGGTTATTTTTGTAAAGTATTATGTGGCTTAGTTTGCTCTTGCTTGGCATTGTGATTTGCTACACACTTTTACAATGTGCTGTCAGCTTTGTTTCTGTTAGATTGAAATGCCACATGCATTGCTGTCCTGCTCCAGAAAATCTCATCTGGTTACTCACTTAGATACATAATGGCATTTTGGCTGAACAGCACTGTTCCCAAATAGTGAGAATGCAGGGATTTAGAAAAGTAGAAGCATAAACAAAAGTGCTGTGCAGGACTGTGGCCTTCTAGAAGGCAACTATGGTTTAGTCTCTCTTTCCCTTACAAATATAAAACCTTCTCAGATCTCTTTCTGTAGTTGGTCCAGAAATAGCAGTCAAGTGAAGTCTAGTCACTCTTCTATTTTTATCTCTTCTTTGCCAGCCTGCCCCCTTCTGTTCACTTTACCTTTCGGGGCTAAAACTTAACCTCCTCTCCTTTAACACTGTCATCAGCCTGAGTGTTCTCCGCTGTTTTTCACGCTCCTCCCTGTTTTTAGGGAGGGGAGGAGACCAATATAGCTGACTACCTGTGAGGATAAATGTGAACTCTTGGGATTTGCCTTCCATTAAAAAAATCCCCAGCCTACATTGTTCTTTCTTTTTCGCTCGCTTCTTTTTCTTTTTTTGGGGGGCACAAATTCCTGCTAAACGGTGTCAAAATAATATTTCAATGCATTTGATGACCTACTTAATTTTTGTGAAAGGTGGTAGAAAGGGCTCAGACAGAGTCGGGATTAAGAAAAGAGAGTTTGAGAGTGTTCTTCTGGGGCAGCTTCAGGATTTTGGTGGATGTTTCAGGCTGTAAAAACAGTGCTACATGTCGTTGGCGTACTATTCACTTTTCAGTAAACAGATGTTGCTTCTTTCCAGGAGAAGAAAAGGAAGGAAAATTTAGGCATAGCAGCAAAAAAAGACCCTTGGAACTTCAAGGAAAACAAAGTACATAGGTTATGAGTGTACTGGTACTTTTGGTATGAAAGCTCTCCTGAAAAACAGTATGGCAGTGGGTAAAGTGCTTTTCCTCTGCAGTGCTGTGCATGTGCTGTATACTGCAGCTGCCTTCCAGTCATCTGAGACCTCTGGGTTAAGGCAGGGTATATATGAATGGACCTGCTAGCTCACAGAATAATTTAGATTGCAAAAGGCTTTTAAGATCATAGAGTCCAACTGTTAACCTAATACTGCCAAGTCCACCCCTAACAGTGTCCCTAAGTGCCACATCTACACATAGATCTTGTTCTCTGGAATAAAGAGTGAGATAAGCCATGGCCTGCCTCATGGAAAATGTCCTTTGCTGCTAAGTGCCAACAATGCAGTGTATGCAACTTGCTGATTTGAAGACAAATAAGTGAAGCCCAAATGTTAAATAAAGCAAAAAGCAAACACAAAAATTAACAGGCTCCTTGCTTAGATTTAAGGAATGTTTGGTGGATCTTGGAAACCATGCATTGGACAAACTATATAGAGAATGTTAAGTGGGGTCACTGTGGAGAAAGATAGTCATTCTGCAACACCTTAATTTCCTTTAGTCTTGAGCTATGTTTCTGTCTCTCATTCAATTTTAATGTTTCTGATTATGTTAAATAATACTGTATCACGTAAGCTAATTGCTGGGTAGTCTGTTTTCAGTTAGTATACCGTGAAGTTGGGTCATGATTGCTCACAAACAGGAGACTGTAGAGTCCAAAGTATTTGTTTTGCAAGTTATCTAAATAGCTAGTACTTGTAAAATACCCTGTTTATTGCCTGAAATAAGATTATGATCAAGGAAAAGAATGTAGCAGTGGAGAAGGCAATGCATACAGTGAAAGTGAAGGTGTGATGATTGGTTGTGGAATAGGAAATATTAACTATCTTCTTACGTGCTGTACGTTGGATTTTTAGAAGACAAGAAAATTATGCCAGGTTAGGAATTAGACATTTCAACGTTTTTAGAATGTTATTTAGAAAATAATGTTTTAGAAAAATAACATTATATTAAGCCAGAACTGTGGTGGGAATTCAGGGGAACCAAGTGTTGGTTGGGTTTTGTGCAGAATGAAGGAGCTCTTGCTTTACAGGAGCAGTTGTATGTTTCTTGAGGAAACTGGCACTTTTATTCTGTAGTTCCCTCTTACCTACCATGTTTCCTGCAGCCCTATTTATACTGGTTTATCTCATGCTACAAGAAATTCAGTATCAGTACCACAGCTGAGTATGAGTAATAAACTTCAGGAGCTGTGTGTTGTAGATCAAAGCCAGATACAGTGTAGAATGAATGTGAGTTCAAAAAAGTTCTACTTAAATGGCAGCCCCCAGTGTATGGAGGAGTACCTAAAATACAGATAGCATAGGTCCTTGAATTTTATCCTTCAGTGCCAATCTTGGTAAGTATTACGTAAATATGCATAAAATACCTAAAATAACTTTCAGTCGATTAAAAAGTGGGTCATTTCTACCGCTACAAGAATTGTTTTTAAACCAGTGAGTCATTCAAGACCTGAGTCTTTGAGCACTTTGTACATATTTGGGCCAGAATGGCACCTTCTGGAGTGTCAGTTGGACTAGTTAATTTAAAAAGGTGGATTTTATCAATTTACTTAAAATCTGACGTTATTGACTGGTTTTGTAATTATTTTAAATACAGCAAATAATTAAAAAACCAAAACAAAACAGGGCTTGGTCTGAAATAATAGAACCATGCCTAGTAAATTCTTACTAGGTTCAATGGCAGTTCATTAAGCCTAAAAAGTGCAAACAGAAAGGCAAATGCTGTGAACCATTAGGTCATCTTGAAAAAAACAAAACTATACTTTGCAGTTTCTGTGCTTTTTTTTTGGTGTGCTAGCAAGCTGGCACAAGTTATACCCTGACTCCTGGGTACCAGCAAAGCTTGGGAAGATCAAGGTGTGTTCCCCTGCCATCACCCAGGTTCCAAGATCTGAGGAAGTATTATAGATACGTATCTTATTTCAATTGCGAGGAAGGTGCTTAAAGAGAGAGCACACGTGTGTACTGGTCAGACACAACTGGTCACTTGACGCCCCCTTTGGACTGGAAGACCCTTCTCTCTGTCTCCCCTCCTCCCTTTAGAGTCTAAAACTTCGTATTCCATTTAACTGAAGTAAAACCTCACTGATTCATGGTAGCTGGGAGTCTCATTACAGATAACTGGGTTTTGCAAATCAGCTTTAGTGCAAGGGAACAGTAAGCAAGAATTTTAAAGTTCATTTACAAGACAAGTGTACTTCAACCTCATTTACTTACAGTAATACAATCTACAGAGATGCCCAGACTGGAAAAACCTGATAGCATCTAATTTGGGAAGATCAGGGCCACACCTGAATATCACAGCTCACATGCATCATTTTTTCCTTAGTATATTTTTTTCTGTGTATGGTAGCAGCCTGGTCTGCAAATAAATGACTTCTCATGATAGCTTGCTGCCAGTTAAGTATCAACAGAAAAAAGAGATTGTCTTCATGTTGTTATAAATTCATGGGAAACACGGAGAAGGAGCATGTCACTGTTGCTGGGAGCAAGAGCCAGTGTGCTTTTGAGAAACTTAATATACTAGTCTCTTGCATATAAAGACTGTTTTGTGTTAATCTTAGCTGTATACAGTCATTATTAAAAAAAAAAGATACAATTGTTGATTTATTTACACAATCATATGCAACATTTTGCATCCCTAAATGTTTTTGCAGTTACTGTTTGCCTGACTGAAAAGGTTCCCGTTTCTCCTGTGAAGTGTGTATGTTTCCTGGTTATGGAATTTTTCAATGTTAAGTGTGTCTTTAGAATGCCAGACTTCAGGATCATGTGTGATATTCTAGTAGTAACAGTATAGCTGTCTGCATAGCTATCCTCATTTCTTTGGGTACAGTGGAGTTGTCTGAACTGTTTGCATTGTGGCTCTTACACTGTAGGAAGATGTGGCGACATTCATTAAAAGGAAAGTGCAGAGATGGGGCCAGTGTTGGAGGTGGAGAGTAGATGACCTGTTTACTTAATTGGAAAACTGTGAGAACTTCTTTCCATCAGCACCAGTGAAAGCTGGTGGTGTGGTCTGTCTGGATTAGTGTATAAACTGTGTGGATTGTGGTATTTTACACAGACTTCCTAAGTACTTAAGATGATTCAAAGCTCTGTAAATGAGATTAAGCTATAACGCTCCAGCATTTTAATACATCAGAGTGAAGGGGGAGAGAATTCTTGCTCAGCATGTAAATCACGCATGGTCTTCTAGTTCCCGAATCTTTGTAATGTATGGCATTTTGCATCGAAGCTTTCATGGCCTGTTTTAAGAGAAAAAGCAAATATTTATGTAAAATTGGTTTTTCATCCAGAAAAGTTTGCTTGCTGAACTTAAACCCAAACAAACTACCCCAAATGTGCCATTTTTACAAGACATTTCAGATGGCTAAGGAGCCAGTCTTACTAAAGTTGCACTGTTCACAGATCTTAAAGTCTTGCCAGTTGAAACTCTGGCTCTTCCCATGGGTTTTTTCCCCAGGATTTTTTTTTTTTTTTGAATACTCTCTTAAGTATGCTGGCATTCCAAGTAACAGGCCCTAAGGCAGCTCCTGGGGTCTGTGTCAGCTAGGGCTGAGGACAGATTTATTAAGCCCATTGTAAGGGGGGAGCTCAGAAAACCTTTTTTATTTGGTTTTTTGGACAGCACTTCTGAAATATATAAACTGTTAGGAAATGGCAGGATGTGGAGTGACTCATGCTCTTCATCCACTGAACTTTCTTGTGTGGTGAAATTTTGGCTGAGGTGCATAGTTTGCCTAGGTGTGAATCAGCTGTAAGCCTGATGAAAGCACTTGACTAGTGATTTGTAGCTGCCATTGGTTTCTGTTACACTGTGGAGTGGATTTGGGTTTTATTTTTGTTTTCAAAGGAGAAGAGTTGAAAACTGGATAGGGAGCAGCCGCCTTGTGCATCTGGTTCTGCGTGGGACTCCTGTGTATTCCTTAGCACCACATCTACCATGTATTTCAGGGATGATGAGTCCTTAAAATTCCATTTGCAGTGCCACAAGGCCTGGTGTTTGGTACTGCTATAGCTGCTAGTGTTCTTCCTGCTTGTAATTGTAATGGTGAGAAATACTACTGTTCAGTTGCTTCATTTTTAACGAAAAATGTATTTATTAGTTTTCTTGTAAAGGATTAATTTCTCTTGGGGCCTTATTCCATTTTCCCACATGTTGCTTTTAGTCAATGTGGCTTTGTCAAAAGCAGTCTGGTTTCCACAGCAACCGAGCTGTTAACACCAAAGATGTCAGCGCTTGAAGGTAGGGAGGGGAGGAGGCTGCATTTTCTGGCTCAGCTGCCTTGCCGCGGTAGAGGCCCTTGCTGCAGCCATGCTACAGTACAACATCTCCATTGTCTTTGTGAAGAGTAAAAGCCTTTCATTTTGTTCTACTCTTCCCTTTCCAATCAATTTACAGTCAAAATTCGACACTTGGGAGGGTGACGGGGCTTGATGGTTCCTTGATCCTTAGAAGCTTCCTGTTCTTTCAAGCCCTCTGTTCTGAAGGGCACTGCTCTGTCCTCTGCTTTTTAAATAGTTTTTCTTTCTTTGAAGAAAATAGTACTTGCATACATGCAAAACCTGTAGCAGTGAGTAGAGCACTATTCTTTCTGACCCATATTCAATGTCTGCTTATGAATGATAACATGAAAAATGATCAGTCCTTTTACCTTGCCCAGTAATGTGAACCCTGCTCCAATTAAACCTGCTCGGATGGATTTTCTGAGGAACCCATCCCCTTAGGGTGGGAACTAAGCCTCACTCCTATTGACCTTGGAAAACTGCATTGTTAAAAAGTATTTTCTAATACATAGTTAACCTGTGAAATTCATTGCCTCAGGAGCTGAGTGGTAGTGATGCTGTGAAGATCTGGAGAGAAAAAACAGTGCTCTTCTGACTATTGCAAATGCAAAGGAAAAACCCCATTGTTTCAATATACTGTACAAATCTAGCTGTGGTTTTCTAGATCATGTTATTACAATTTATAATTACAAGACTGTCAGGATAAGTAATGAAACTTAGAGCATCAGAAGGCACCTTATTGTGTCTCTTGTGTAAATTGTATTGGTGCTGCAGGTGTAAAATACCCTCCATAGGGAGGTGGAACTTCCATCTTAGCTTCATGGACGGCTGTAGCTGTGGGTAATGTCTGTCACTTGCATAATAGTTTCATGTCAGGGTGTGTCTTCCTGGGTGAGTTGTTCTTGTCTAAATTAGAGTATAAACATAAAGTGAAATGGATTTTTCATAAGGGCTATTCATACTTCGATTTTTTTTTTAATTCTTTTTTTTGTCTTATGAAGGGCAGGGCAGGAAAGCACTTCATAAGACCTGGCTCATGGAAGTGCAAAGAGTGTAATGTTGGTGAAATTTCTTTTTTGGCACATTCTACTGCTTATTTTCACCTTTAATAGAAATTATGGTAAAAAGCAACTGCTGAAGACAGTTAAAACTAGAAGCTGAAACTTTAGAGAAATGGGAAGTTCATGCTTTCAGCTGGCTCAAATACATAATGAAATCATGGACCCAAGTGCACGCACAGTTTTAATTCAATCTTTTGGATGCCTATTAATGACTTCTAAAGACTAAATTTTGTATCTGCAACTTAGAATAGATTTGCAGCCCACTTTTGATAGCTGGTTGTATTCTTATTGTTTATTTCTGTCACTTTCTTAACAAGTATCTGGTTCTGCATTGGAGTTTGTGGTACGCAAGTCATTCTTACAAAGGGCAAAATCTCTGGATAGCTGTCTTGTCTACCAGAATTGGGTGTTTTGCCAGATTTATCACATTCAGTTAGGTGGTTTTTCAGTTGATATTCTTTGTTTGGAAACGTACAAAGTAGCATCTCAAAGGATTTCTGGCACCAGAGTGCAAGGAAGCAGGCTGACAAAGTGAGAGTGGTAGATGAGGAAAGGTCAATTAATTTAGAAACAGTCTCAGTTCCTGTGGATTAGTATCAAGTGGAATTTTCCTCCAGTCTCTCAGCTCTGTAATAACTTCTTCCTGTTGCTGAGACACTGTGATTAAAGGCCTCGTGAAAGCAGAGGGAGTGTGAGAGTGACTTGCAGTTCCAGTTGCGTTTCAGAAACCGTGATTGCCAGGTGCCTCTGTTTTGGCAGGCAAGTGTGACTTGACTTGGGCTGGGCCTGTATGCCTGTGTTATCATTGAAAAATGGGAAGTGACACTCAAGATCTACAAAAACTAATCTCTTACTGCAGTAGGGAGGAGGAGAAAACAGTGATATACATTATTGGTAAAAGACTTTATACAAGAGCAATTAATTCTGAGTCTTTCCCACCTCTCTGCTGTCTGAATCACTGTTGTGGGGATGTGAGGGAGGGTGAATGCAGTGTGTTAGTGCACAACAGCTAAGTCTCACAGGGGAAGTACGGAGAAAGTTCTCACAAGTGTTGGTTCAATAAAACATCCAACACAGCATTAATAATTTTTTGTTAAATCAAAATACTCCAAGCTGGTTCTTGGTATCAGTGACAGTCTTGATTTTTGGCAATATGAGTTAATAACTGTGTAAGACAGTTAAAAGACTAAAGCAGGAGTTTGCCTGCATTCTACAAGCAAAGGAGCATGTTTCACAGGAGGGCAGTTTTGGAGGAGAATGGTTTGAGCTTGGAGCCTGGATACAGTCAGTGTGAGAAAGGTATGTGTGGCAGTCCTCTAAGGATAGGATGGAAAGGATCCATGCTACTGCTGAATGTGGAGTTTCTCACATGTCATCTTTCCCATCTATCCCAAGCATCAAAGGTCATGAGGAGATTTGTATTCTCAGGTTTTGTTTATGTAAACCTTCTAAATGTGAACACCTGAGCCCACTCACTGTGCTATGACTGTGTTAAGTGCTGAACAATCATTTTCTAACACAAGTTGTGTTTGTTCCAGATGAGATTTCTTCATCTTTGTTTTTTTGAGAATGCTCTGACTCAGCAGACCAAAGTGGTCATTTCTGTCTTTTAAAATTCATCTACAGACCTGCATTTGAGCAAGTTAAAATAGGGATGACTTGGTAGGGGAAGGTATTGTTACTATCACTGCTAGTCATCAACTTCTCATGTGCACAACATACTGCCTACATCACTGAGGAATATTGCGCTGTTTTATATTAAAATGAATAACATGAATGTGTTCCATCTTCACTTGATTTCCTGCTGTGAAAGGGATTACCAGTAGACAACTGCATGACATTACTCCTTTATATGCACAAGCACATTAAATGCTCTTTGGTTGAGATTAGTGCTGTTAATATATTATTAATATGAATCAAGGTCCTGTTTTATGATTGCTTCGTATTACCCAAAGGCTCCTCACCTTCTCTGAAGGATGGTATCTTTCAAAGCGCCCTAGTACATCAGAGGTTTTTTTTATAAGAGTTCACCAGAGTAGAGCTGCCTCAATTTCAACTACTTAATTTGAAATGATTCAAAGGAAGGATGTCTTTTCAAATGTGCTGACCCTACTGAGAAATCAGGTTGCATTGAGTTGTCTTAAGATGTCTGTTCAAGCCTTCAAATAATACTTAAACATTAATTAAAAAATAAATTAACTGTAATCAAGATAATTTACACTTCCAAACTACATTTGATCTAAATCTGCAAATTATTCATCAAAATACCTTATACCTTTGGACTGTAGTCAATTTTTAGATTCCTATGCACATTTTGTTGCATGATCGTGCAGAAATCTGGGCTGATGTTTTGCATTTCAGCTTGCATCTGCATAGAGTGATTGGTGTCCCTGGTACAAAACTCATGGAAATTTTACTCTTTTCTATTTGCTTTTAAAAAATGGGTTAATTACATTTATAAAGCATTTTCCTAAACAAATAATAGACTCCTATGTGGATTTTGACCTATATGTTAGTGTGTATTGGTCACTAATTACTGCCACTGAGACATCAGGACCAGTGATCTCTTTTTCCAGTTTCCTACGACTGATTACCATCAATGGTTTGTAGCTGACTGCTTGTTTTGTAGGAGATTTCTAGGGAGTCCAAAATAAGTGTTCCTGGGACTGCTGACATCCCCCTCCATGCCTGGGAGAACTTAATCTGCAAATACTCATTGTTTTGTGCTTTCACTCAGTTTATTCCATGCTTTTAAAGTTTTTTCTTCAGTGCAATCAGGGCAGAAATTGATTCCCTTCTCTTCCACCCCCAACTTTTTCTGCTATTCATCCTCTGGAAGGATTAAATTTTAACTGCTAAATGTCAGTAAATGTCAATTTTTCCTTCCACCTCAAAACTTCCATTTTATTATTAAAATTTATAGGAGGGGAAAGTAATCTGTGAGACATCACTCTTCGCAGTTTACCCCTTTTTCTTCTCTCAGATCCATTTAACATTGAATAAATAGAAACTGTACTTCCAAAGTATGATTAAATTTGCTGTTAATCTTTTTCCAAACTATTACATTTGGAGTTTTCAGTACCTAATAAGGCATACATTAAAGAAGAAAAAAGTAAATTTGCTTTAAAAATAAAACTAGCATTTGCATTTGCACTTTTTCTGAGGCCAGGTAAAAGTGTATTATCTCTCCACTCAGCTTTTTCTTTACAGATGATATGTTCCCGAACTAGTTACTTTTTAATTATTCCTAATTTTTTTACTAGTTGTATAGAAATGTAAGCTCTGTTATATTATTTGCATGTTTACTGTTCTATAAAATCTTAGAGCTTGTTAGCTCAAAACAAAATAAAATACATTGTTCTGCACTTTTTTTGCATGTATATATATATAGCCCTTGTGTGACAACATGAGAGCCAAAATTTATATTTTTTAGAAAAAGGAGAACAAATAAACATTAATTACTGGGAACTGTAGCCCACTAGAGCTTTGTTAGCAACCACAAATACACAACAAAATCAAACTTGTAGGATGAGTAACTAAAACAAAAATGTTAGATTCCTTTTCTGCCTTTTTCCTGAAGTCTGTTGGAGTTTGGCTTGAAATAGTAATTCAGTTTTGGCTTTATTTGTTTTCTCACAACAGTGAAAATAAAAGTCAGTAAGCATTGCCATTTTCAGGAAATACTCAGGCTTCCATGCTTAATATAAATCAAGGATGTAGGAAAAAGTAGTCCCAAAATAAATGGCATGCTACTTCTGCAGTTTGACATAACTGCACTGCCTTTGTGCTTCTGATGGCCCTACAGTAACCCAAGTTTCTGTAATTTAACACCAGGCCCAGGAGGTCTATGTTCAGGTTTCAACACTTACATTTTCCTGTTTGTCCACACAGGATTATAATTTACATCTTAAAATCTGCTAAGTGTGTGAGGAGTAAAATCTGGATATATGAGGATTTTACTCAGCAGAATATTCCAGAGTTTACCTAGCTACTTTGATTTAAGTGTTCCCATGGGAGACTTGCAGGACTTAGAAGTCATGTTTACCCAGTACATCTACTGTTTGGCCAAAGTACTTTTTACATGAAGTTGTTACTTTTACGTGCAATTTCAAAAACGTTGGAGAGTACTGGGGAACCGTTCCCTGTGCCCGCTTCCTGCTGGGCTGCATTACAAGTATGTGTGTTGAACTGCGCAGCATGGGTGTCTACCTACAGAGGTGTTCTGGGGTGAACAGCACAATCACTGTCCCAGAACGACTCTCTGTGAAGGACAGGCTTTGGTTGCCCAAGAACAAGGGAGTATTCTGGGGTGAGTATATCTGTTCTTCCAATGCCCATGCTTTCCACTAATCTGAGTTTTCCATAATACATAGTCAGGTAAGGCTTCCAGGATAGCATCTCCCTTGCCACTTCCCAAATGGCTTCTCTGGTTGAGAGGACCCAGGTACAAGGGCAACAGCACGTAAGTTGATAAGGATGATACGCGATCAGATGATGAGGATGTGCCCAGCTCAAGCTCTTAGCATGAGGGCTGTAACCTGGAACTCAACACAGTATCAAAGACCGTAGGTAATCTGTAACCTGAAGTTACAGCATCTCGTTCTGTGCTAGCAGTAAGAATTTATATAGTGTCTGTAGCTAGCTGATTGAAAACATGAGCCAACTGTCAGCACTGCCTTCCAGGAAGCTTGGCTGCTCCAAGAGCTGCTTCTATTCATTGTACGTCAGCCTGCATCCCCTTTCTTGCTGTTGCTATTGTATTGGGGTCTGTCTGCTGAAGCAAGAAACCTAAGTACTGTAAAAAGCCCAGCACAGAATTGGCCAAATGCTCTCTTAGACTTCTTTAGCTTGACTATGTTTAAAGTATCTTCTATTCTTGAAATGTTAATTTATTGTTAATTGCCTCAAAATTAAGGAAGCATGAAATATAAATATCTTCCAACTTCAACCATTTTGTTGTTTGTTTGAAATGGGAGAATAGGCAACAGCAAATTACTTATCTGTAAACTTTGTACAACAAAGAAATATGGCATGCAAATGATGTGTTACCCAGTAGAACTGAGGAAAATAAAAACAACTAGTAAGTATACTGGGATTGAAAGACAGATAATGACCATTGTTGAAAGAGGAAAGCAATCAGATAAATGAGTCTAAGAGTTATTGATTTTCATTATTTCAATTAAAATAAACCAAAATTGGAGTGGTAGAAAAATTGCATATGTTTTTAAAAGCAATGTAGTGGCACAATTATGTGTAGTATAATGCCAAAATAAAGATAATGCCTAGTTTTGATTATTGGATTGAGCAGGCATTAATAAAGTTAGAAAGTCTTTTATTCCAGTTTTTGGTTCTTTACTACACCTCATCTCTTTCTAGAGGAATGAGGCTGACTTGGAACAAAGCAAATGAAGTTACAGTAAAAGATGCTGAGGGTTGTGTGAAGTTCTTGATTCTTCTGGTTTTGTAAATGATTTTCAAGCAGAAGCAAGAGGTGCAGAATAATAACACAGTAATCAATATAATGTTACAAAATCAAAACAAAGTGGAAGACTTAGCTCTCCAGAAGATGGGAGGAATAGGCAGAAGTAAAATACTGAGAATGATGCAGACTGATACTTGAGTACAAGTTTATTCCCTTTGGGGATTAATGAATGACAGCAAAGCAACGTTAAAAAAGTTAAAGAACTTTCCTATGCAGCTGCACTTGGGGACCCTGTTATATTTGGTGCCTTAGCGTTCATCTGATTCACTACAATAGTGCTGGTGTTGGAACTACGTAATGTGTGGATGGAACTACCATCTGCACCCTGCAAATTTCAGCATCAAGTGACAGATACTGCCTATCAGGAAAGATGGGGAAACATCAACTATCTGAATTGTTCCAAGAGTAGATCGTTCTGGATAATGGGTGCTTGCAAGGGTAAGCAATGATGAAAGCTGGATATATATATGGTTTGAAGACAACGTCAGGAAAAGTAATGTCAGATAAAAATACTGATTACTTTTCTATGGAATTATCTTCTCAGGCAGTATTAGAGTTGATTGTGAAAAGAAACAAAAATAACTGCCAAAGTCATTGTCCTTGTTCAGGTGAAATATCTGCTAAGAGGGGTTTATCTTGTTGAAGACATCAGAACTGTGACTAATGTGATAAATCTCATGTAAAAAAGAAAAAAATAGACATCAGGAAAAATGATGGTATTATGAGGTCAATGCTATGAGTGCTCTTACCAGGGAGCTCTACTGTGCCTCTGGAAGGACGCAGAATTGGGCTGCACAAAGCACTTGCCTGTAGGCAAGGTTCATAGCTTAGCTTCCTGGTGGGATTGCCTTGATCTGCATGGCCTCTCTCTCTCATCTTAATATTCTGACAGACTTGAAGGATGGTATTTCTTGTGCTGAACAGGAATAGTTTTGTGACAGTTGTTTTGGCAGAATTTTTCCAGCTGTTTCCAGTAATAAGACTGGAGGAAAAAATTGTTTTGCCTACATAAAATACAAATTAACTTTCTAGTGATTTGCCTTTTATTTGGATTTGAAGTTCATTGAGGGATGAATTTTGTTCTAGGAGCACCTTGTCCTGTCACCATTAAAATCATCCCAAGTTCAGCCAGATTCTAAATCTTTAATGGTCAGTAGAGATGTGTTCGGTTTTAACAGTTGACTTCCCCAAAGGTGCATTTGCACTGGCGTGCCACAGACTACAGCAGAACAGGTATATTCACAGGGGTTGAATCCTTGTGCTCCTGAAATTTATCTTGGCTCTGGATGCAGGTACTAAAAGAAGCAATCTCTAGTCTGGCCTTCAACTCTACCACTTGTCCCCAAAAGCAGAGGAACAGGGATTTGCTGGGTACCAGCAGAGAGAGTGGGGGGCAGAGAAACGGGGACCTGGAGATGGTAAGAGAATGAGATCTGCTGAGGAGACGTTGCTGAAGGAGCACCCAGGACACAGAGACAGGAGCAATAAGATGATGGATGGGGAGCAGAGACAGGAGCAATAAGATGATGGATGGGGAGCAGAGGGTCAAGGCTGAGTTTGGTTGAGGGGCCTCAACAGAAGCAGAGACAGAGCCAAGGGGTGGAGAATGGGGAAGGGGGAGAAAAGTAGATGGAATCTGGGATTTGGAGGTAGAGGAACAGACCACAGGAACTAGGGGAAGAGCTGACCAGGTAAGGGCTCTGGTACTAGTTTCAAGGGGTGGGAAAAGAGCTCGTTGGGTGATGAGGCTTGGTAGGAGAGGAAGATGGGATTAAGGCAAGGGGTCAGAGGTGAGGATGGGAGAGGGTTGGGTTTGTTTGGGTTTTGCCTTTTTAAGATAAATAGAAAACTGCCTAGCATAGTGCTTACCCCTCCAGGTAGGACTGTATCCCAGAATCTGTTTCCTGGTTTCTCTCCAGTCAAGTCGTCAAGTAGCTGTAAAACTCATTGGTGTAAAATGTTTTACACCCTCTTGTTTATCCACAGTTGTTACATTCTGTTATTATTAGTTACTTTTAAGCTAACTGATAGAGGTCTGTGCAGTAGATGTGTGAGCTTTAGCGCTGCAGCTAAGTCACGAGGGATAGTGGTATGAAGATGTGTAAGGGGATTTGTTATTTTCAGGGTGGTTTTGTTGTTGCTAAAATAAAAACCACACCACAAAAAAACTAGACAATCTCTTGCATGTATGCAGAACTCCTTCCTAAAGTAGCAGCTTTGGGTTGAGAAAATGGAGCATTCAGCTGTAGTAAATGTCAGGATCCATGCTATGTATATACTTCGACTATCTTGCACTCTGTATTTTCTACCACATTTCAGCCTTTTTCAGTGCACAGATATTAGATTGTTAAATGATTGGTTTCAGCAGCTGGTTTCATTGTCATTGTTCAGCATACGCACAAGGCTTCTTTACTTCAGGTTATTTCAGACCTACTCTGAAAACATTTTTTTGATTTCTTTCTGATTGTGCTTCACTATATTGGCTGGATCACTGTTACTTTCACAGCATTGCTTTAAGATAGGTCTGTATTGTCCCTGTTTCACATATGGGGAGCAGAGGAGTACTTCTAAGAGTAAAATATCCACTGAATTTTGGGAGCTCCATTTGAAATATCTTGCATGAGGGTGGCTTGGTTTTGGGATCATCCCCCTCCCCGTTCCTCCTCAGTGTACTGAGTAGTGGATTGCAATTTAACTCAAGCCAAACTTTTTAGACCCGAGCTCTGTTAGAGCTGGGAGTGCCCAGCTCTAACATTTTTTATTTCATTATAACTGATATTATAACATGTTGCAGATGAAAAAAACACCATTAGTCTGTCTTGTTCCTGCTATAAACAGGCCTCCGTGTTGATTAACAAAAAAATCAAATACAAAAATATACAGATTTCATAATATGACTCAAACTGCCCTTTTAGACCTTCTAACATTAGTGAATTTCAGGATTAAGTTGCTTGAGTAACTTGAATATTGCTCCCTTTGTAAGTACGTATTAAACACAGTATTATTATACACCATTCCTCCCTCTTCAACTTCATCCTTACAAGAGAGTACAACCTGAACCTAATCGGGATGCAAGTCAGGATGCAGAGTGATAGGAACTGCTATCTGTAGCCTCTCCCACCTCCTCTTCATTTTACAGAGAAACTAGAAAGTGTAACATAAGAAGGGTCTTGTGGTTACCACAGCTGAATGCTACTCTCAAAAATCTGGATTCTACTCTTGTCCCTTTCTGATACCTTATGCAATGCTCTGGAAGTCAACTGAACTAAACAGGTAGTCACCAATTTCCTATATCTCATTTCTTAGAAGCCTGAACTGCACCCTCAATTGCCAAAATGTTCACTCCCCCCTCACCCAGGGGGATGGGGAGGAGAGTTGAAAAGGAATGTAAAACTTGAGGTTAAGGTAAGAACAATTTAATAATTGAAATAGAATAAAAATGAAAGAACAATAACAACAATAATGACAGTAACAGTTATAATGAAAAGCGTAAGGGAAAGAATAAAATCCAGAGGGAAAGGAAGAAACAAACACATGGTGCACAATGCAGCTGCTCACCACCTGCCAACTGATGCCCAAGCAATGACCTGCTCACCCTGGCCAACTCCCAGGTATATATGCCATGCATGCTGTCCCATGGTATGGAATACCTCTTTGGCTAGTTCAGGTCAGCTTGCCTGTCTGTGTCCCCTCCCAATTCCTTGTGCTCCTCTAGCCTTTTCACTAATGAGGTCTGAGAAACTGAAGTCTCACATCAAAGCCAAAACACAGCACTGTACTAGCTCCTAAGAAGGTAATTAACTCCATCCCAGCTGAAACCGGGACACCTCTTAACTATGCCATAGCAGTTCACATGTTGGCTATATGTATGTAAAATTTTCTGTTAGGTAAGTCCACAGTGTAATCTTACAGGCACTTTCCAGCACCCTGAGCCGCAGAAAACTTGCAGTCCATGCAACATGTAAAGACTATATTGCACAACAGCTTTCAATAAATGCTTCTCAGAAATTCAGTTGCTGGTAGGGTTATGTTTACTTCTACTATCAGTACTTCCAATAAGCATCACTATTCTTCCTTTCTTTCAGTTAAACCTTTCCAGTGAAATCTGCAACCTGGGCCTTGCCTGCTTTACTGCTTTTTTTTGTTTGTTTTGTGGGGTTTTTTTGGTCAGGAATATGCAAAGAAAAGAATTCAACTTTCATTTCTTTTTCTTTTAATTTGTCTACATTGGATCAGAAGCTCAGGTTGTTGACTGCTATGCAGTTTCTTTTAAAGCTGCTTCTAGGTGTGTGTAGTGGTTACAACAAACACTGCAAATGGTCCTGGTAGGAAAATAAGCTGTATAGGTGGTGGTTTAAATTTTAGTGCCATGGTTTTGACAGCTTAGCTATGTAAAAGAATATTAATGTGTCTGAAAAATCCAAACATCACTTGGAGTTTTTAAAACCCAGAGCCTTGCATGTTCTGAGCAGTGAAAAGAGTCCATATTAGGCTATTGCGGAAGAGATGGAGGGAGGACACAGGATTGTGCATGTCGTGTCTGCTTTTCTTCATGTGTTAAACTGGTAGGGCTACGACAGTGAGCTTCTATGTTAACTTTACCCAAATAATAAAAACTTAGAAAGGATGTCTGAGCTAAAGGTACAACAAATAACACACACACACACACTGAACACTATAGGTTATTGGTGATGAGGAAATCTGAGGCAGCAGTGTTTACAGCCTAATGGCATGGAGATCAGCAAAGATAAGAAGAGGAATGCGACTGTTGACTGGGCGTCTTGAATTTTGGGACAGGCAACAACAAATGTTTTTTGGAAGCTTTGCGTAGTCGAAGGAGATTTTATCCAACATGGCCTAGATGAAATCTGAACTGAATACTTCAAGAATCTGCAGCACTATGGCATATTTATAATCTGTAAATCTGTAATCTTTAAATTTGATAGTATCTTTGCAGTATGGTACCTTTAAATTTTACCTTTAAAGTGCCAGAGAACACTTGCTGGATGCTGCATTTTAACTGTCTTTCTCTCTTTGGCTTCTGCCAGATTATTTGTTAGTTTTTGTACTTTTTGCAAAGTATATAAGGCAACTGCGTGGCTGTATATGCAAGAGAACAAAGCTGTTGCATGTATTGCAAAACAACAGGGGATTCATGGCCAAGGCCTGCAGGCTTGTCAAGGGGAACAGAGCTTAAAGAGGAGTAGCATTTATTTACAAGCTTCCAAAGACATAGAGGCTGTGCAGCTTTAAAAGTTGCAGTCAGGCCTTTTTGCGGCAGACCAAGAGGTGGGATTATGGGTAGTGGCTAAATGTCACAATTCCAAGTTTCCAGGTGTGTCTCTAAAGGAGGATGGTGAGCTCTGCTGCTCGCTTCATTTGATGGCACAGTCTTAGATTGTTTTCTGTTTGATTTAGCTTCCCTAAATAATTGCCTTATTCAAATCTGAAGCTCTATGCTTTATAACATTGGTTTGGTGGGTTGGTATTTTTTTGGTGCTATTGTGGTGTAGCCAGAATTTGGGTCATGAAAAATACGTGCTTAGTCATTTGAGTAAGCATCCAGATTATAGTCATGTTTCTGCAGCCAAGCCTTACTCCATCTTTCTCAAAAAGCAAGATAATTTTTATTTCTGATACAGAGGCTAAAACACCCTTTATTAGAAATTGCCTTGGTGAGCATGTTGCAGAGTTATGAAAAGGCTTGACTTTCATATTCCAAGTCCCAAGTTCTTGTGGTATTCTCACCTAAGGCTCACAGGGATAAGCAAAACAGGCATAGGTATTTATGTAACAGTCCTTTGGGAAATGAGCAAAAACATTTTTCCAGTAGTGCTTCCAATGTCACTGTATGTTCTAGAAACTGAAGTGCAGCTATCGCATAGCATCTCCCAGAGACCCTATGGAGTCCTGGTGTTCTCCAGTTCTGCCAGCACTCATGAAACTTGTCTTAGGGGGGTGTCTTGTTTTCTCTGACTCTCTTCTGAATCTCCCTCATGCTGCATTTAACGAGTGCGTGTACACCCAAGGAGGTTTTCTTGCCAAGGCTCACCTTTTCCCTTCTTTTATGGCAATTGTCTTTAGAAGTATCTCCCTTAAAAGTGAACAGGAAATAGTATTTTGACTGCGTGAAAACTTTATCAAATACAAAAATTTGTATTCCCCACATTTAGAAACACTCATGAGCCTTTAAAACTCCTCATGAGAAATGAGAATAGCCACACCCATCTCAAAATAGGCAGTGGTTCCCACTCAGCTGGGGTCTGAGAAATTCGGGGCTATGTCCCTGCTTTGCCAGCTTGTGTTTCAGTAGTGGAAACTGGAAGACATAGCACACTGTGGTTAAGCAGAGAGTTCTCTGTAAGAGCTGTGAAGACCCTGATCAAATTCAGGCAAAGGAAGGATCTTGAAGTGAGTTTCTGTACTTGGACTCAATAGAGAAATCAGATTTTGGTTATCTGATATGTAAATACAAGGTCTCGGTGGTTTTGAATGTCTGTTCTGTCCAGGACCTAAGAATTCTTTTCTATCCATCTGTTGTATATTTTTGTGTGGAAACTTTTAGTTTTGACTAAAATAGTTATAATCTTGCAGTTGGAGATACAGCTAGTGATGGATAATTATGAATTCTGGCAAAGCACCCCCCCTGTTCAAAATATCACAGCTTCTTAGTTCAGAATAGTCAACTGCTAGGAAGAAGCTGAGACTTCAGGAGCTTTAAGGTTTAATACATTAAGGTTTGAAAAATGTCTTCAGATTCTGCAATAGTTGGTATTATCATTTAGAATTAAGCAGTGTTTTGAAAGTGATTGCATTTGACCTGGTTGAGCTTGTACTGCATAGTTGTATGATGAGAACAATATATCACTGTCTTGATGTTCTTTCCCTGGATCTCAGGGATTCTCCTCCCTCACTCAAAACAGAGCAATGAGAGTCGGGAAGCTTGCAGCGGTAGAGATGCTGGGGTGCTCTTCAGAGCTAGTCTCTTGCTGGTTGTGAGTAGCCTTTATAACTTCCATTAGTAACTAATGGGGGCAGGAGGATCACAAGTGTGCCTCTGAATTTGGACAAATAACCCCCTCCATCTTATGACACGTGATTATCATATGGTGAAGACAAACCAAGAGACAGTTTCTAAAGGTTATCAAAGTTACTACTGTGTGTAAAAGTGTTATATGGCCACATATAAATAAATACACAAGCATTTTTGGTGATAGAAGTATTAATCCCTGAAAGCTGAAATTACCACCACCTGGCAGGTGTTGGACAAAATCCTGCATATTAAGCAGCTATCACCCAGGTCTTAGGCAGTGCTGCATGGTGTTCAAAATCTGCATGTTTCCCTTACCCTTCCTGTCTCCACTTAGGGATCTGTCTTCCCGACTGATGGGCGGAGCATCATGGCTGAGTGCCTTTTCCCCTTGCTACTGCCTGCTGTGAAGTGTTGAATCAGCTTTGTTGAGAGACCAGCAGCTGCACAGCTCAGACAATCTGTTTCTCTGTTAACATGGCTTTAGTGCGGATACGTTTTCCTGATTCCCTGATGTGTCATGTCTAGGAGAATGATACTGGATGGCACATTGCTTCTGTGAAATCATCACCTCAGAAGTCATTAACACTTTTGTGGGGCAGTTGTTTCCACAGTACTAATGTTAGTTGGAATCAGGCAGGGGACCTCAGGCCAGAAAGATCTTCTGAATCCCTTTTCTCCATTGCCCCAGCTTTCTCACTCCCTCCTCCCCTTCCCCAAGCCCAGACTTCTCTCTCAGGCATGCTGACTTGTGGAAATGAGCCAGTGTTGCAGTGTACCACAAGCGGATACTGCTGCAGGCAGAGCGGGGGAAAGGACAGTGTCTTAAGGGAGGGAAATGGATGTATGTTTCAGCTCAGAAAGATTAAAAGGATTGACATTCCTGGAATGATTTTTGTTTGGCAGTGCTTTTGCTACATCTTGTTTTTCTGACCCCTGTGCAGTCCTTAGCATGGTGCTGCTTTAGCTGAGACATCAAAACATTAGGTTTCCAAATATTCTTGGGATCCTCCTCCTCTTCCTTTTGCATGGGTAGTCATGAGGCAGCCAACATAATGCAGAAGCAGAGAGGAAATCAATTCAGGAATGTGAAGGAAATGCTCTTGATTTTGGCAAGGAGAGACCCTTCCATTTAAGCTACTCTGTTCTACCTTTGTGGTGTCTGACTGCTTTCTGCCATCTGGTTGCAGGGAATGTGAAGCAGTTCTCTCTAACGTCTGTCAAAGAAATGGAACATGGATGATGGGGAGGGAGCCCTCTGCTCCCACCTCATGCCACAGCATATCCTGGTATGGGGAAGATCTTTAGAGGGGGACCAAGGTGACTAAAAAGTGGGCAGCAAAACAGAAAGGTGCTCCTTGCCCTCTGAAGTTCAGGGGAAATAAAGTCTGCTTGCCTGGAGCAGCCAGGAGCAGTGACTCGTCAGGAGCTTGCAGAAGTTCTTGGCTGATGAAGGAGAGCCTCCAGTGTTTTATTGCTTGACCAGGCAGGGTGGGAGTCTGGATGGGCTGAACAAGTAACTCAGATGGTTATTTTTGCATGAAGAAGAGGAGCTATGGCTCAGGAGGGGTTTAAATTGGAAGGATGAGACGTTTATATGATGAGGAGATCTTCCTTAAAGGTAGTTTGCATGGTGTTTCTTGAAGGTTTCTGAAAGGAACTGGGAAGGACTGTTATGCTGTGTATGAACTGGCAGCTCCCAGTTGTGTTCTGGGAAGTGTGTGTTTTCCAACGTCCTGGATATTAAAGAGCACTTAATCAGGTAGTGAGTGCTGTAAGGCATTAGCTGCTCCAGGAGTGTGCTGTGGGGCTTGGGAGAAAAGTAATGTTTTTGATTGCTGGATTCTGATGCTGTTCTCGTGAAGCAGAGCTGTAACCCCAGGTGGCTAAGCTAGTGCACAGAGCAAAATGAATCAATGAGAATTGCAACATAAATAACAGTTTTACTGCACTGTCACTTGCTTATGTTGACTCCATCTGTTGAATTCCCTCTTCCCCCAGTTTATTTCTTTTCTTTCCTTTCCTATGTAATAGCTTACTTGTCTTTAGAATATATATTCAGACAAAATAAGCACAAGTAGTCTTGGGAGAGCAATTTACTTTCCTTTCTGTCTTAATGGCTTCCTTTGCATTTCTAGCCTCTGCTGAATGCTGCATGGTTTTGTTTCCATTCACAGTCACACCATTCTCTATCATGTCTTTGCTGTACACAATAAACAGTTCCAGGGATCTTCATGCCTGATGGACCTTTAAACCATCAACCACTGAGCTATCTACCGAGTTGTGACTTAGAAACAGATAAGAGATATTTGCTTGAAAATGCCAACAGCAGAGCTTGCACGAATGTGAGTGTGAAAACATATACAGCAGTGATTTGAAGCGAAGAGAAATCCTAGATATCCTTGCTGAAGATTTTAGGGTTTTGTTTTATTTTTGAAGATAAGTCAAGTTCCCACAGGTGACAGCTTTCAGGAATGAGTTTTTGACATGCTGGTCAGATTCGCTCAGATTCCCAAGAACTGTGTGAAATCTCAGTATCTCTTTGAGGGGTGTGGGGTAAAGTTGCTGTCGGTGCCACTGATGTCTAGGATTTAGCAAGTCTCCCCTTAAGGTAATGCTTAAAAGAAGTAGATGAGCCCTGCGGAATGGGAGAAGGAAGATTTGAGAGTTCTTTGTTTACTTCTGGGTACTTGTGTTTGGATGATTTAGTAATACTTGAGATAGATGGTGCAGCAGAAGAGAGAGACACTGCTTGGCCTGTTTGGTCATGTGACAGAAAGCACAAATGTGGGTGTCGAGAAAGGAAATGTGAAAAAAAGAGAAAGAACAGCAATATATGAGAAAGAACTGGCCTGTGGTGGCATATTGCCAAGCTTTGCATGCATGGATGACAATCTTAAATTCATGTGGAAGGGAAAGGGAAGTCAGCTAAAAGGGAGTTTAGGTGTGTGAGCAGTGGTGTGAGAGGATGGTATCCTCATTTTGAATCCCACTACCAAGTGGTGCGGCCATAGAGGAGAACATAGCTGCAGTTGAAGGGTTCCCTACAGGCTCATTAAGGTATGCACTGTCAAAAAGTGGGGCTAGGGTGCAGAGCAGAATAAAAAGACAGATGCATGGCAGGTGTCTCCATGAATCCAGCACGCACCTCGAAGAGCCTCCGTGTATTGGGGATGGATGTCAAATCCTTCCTGGGAGTTCTTGACTGATTTAATCTCCATATCTTTAGTCACACGTGGAAAAAATACAGAGGAAGGCTGGCGGGAAGCGCTGGTTCCTCTTGGAGCTACTGTTGTCTGTGATTAATGAGATGCAATATGTTTCTAATTTTTGCTTCTACCTTGTTCAGTATTACTACTTCTGTGTTAATTTTGATACATTTATTAGCATGAAGACTGGGAAAGGGAAGATTAGATTTAGATCTTCTCAGTACTACTGTTTCTGGTCTGTGCCTTCTGCCACATCCTGCTCCAACAAAGATGTGCCATGCCTCACTCATCTTGGTATCAGTGTCCTGCTGTCCCACACAACTGTACAGGTGGGTTTCATGGTGGTTAGCACTGAAATGAGCATTAAGCATTCTGAGTAACATCTATGGTATTTGCTCTTTCCCCTTCTTTCTGTGGAAAATGTGTGTAGAGTGCAATGGCTGTTGTTACTAATTAGATATGTTGTTGGGGGGGTTGCATGGGTTTTTTTAAAAAGAAAAAAGGTAAAACTATATATATGTATAAAAGAAGTCATATCGTTGGGATGGGCGGGTGTTAGGGGTTGTTAAAATGGGATATAGCAACTGTGTTAAAATGCGATATAGCAACTGTGGCTGTCAATATTGGAAAGTGTGTGAGAGGGTCACATCCGGGCAGACACACATTCCATCCCATTTCATGACCATGAAAAGTGCTAGTATGTTTTTTTGGAGGTGTTGCTGGATCAGAGTCACTGCACAGGGGAAAAGCAAAGGTAAGGAAATAAAATTTAAAAAAAAAACACAAAGGAGAGAGTTTTTTTGTGATGGCCATACTTCTTGTGGAAATCTGTGTCTCAGTCTCAGGTTACCGCCAAGACAGCTCTGACTCCTGTACAGGCAAGATGTATCCTCGTGGGAAATTTCACTATGGCAGGGTAGCAAAACTGTTGGCCATGGTGTATGTCTCAAAGTTTTAAGTCATCTTTTATATGCTGTGATTCAAGCATATAAAGGTGTTAGACACCTAGAAGATCAAGATTATGGTCTTTAATTCGTTTTAGTGTTCTATGAGTACCTAAAGACAAAGCAGAGGGACGGTTTTGATGGGCTTATGATCTGAGGAGGTGCCATGTCATTTTGTACTGCTGGAATTTTCTTGAACAGCAAAGTTTACAAATGAGCTGTATTACTTTTGACAAGCCAAGGATTGAGATGTACTGAAGCCAAGTCACCTGAATCCTTGTTAACAGAGTTTATGTACTCTTAGCTGGCAGGAGTGAAGTTTTTGTTAAGGCCCTCCCCCACTCTTTTTTTTTTTTTCCCCTCCTTTTCAAAAGCAAACCTCATATTAGGCACTAGAGTGAAACTGCAAAGTAAAAAGTCATCATTTTCAGCTGGGATTTTAGATTTCCTCAACTCAGAAATGCAGAAAAAGTAAAAATAATGGTAGAGCTACAGGTTACTTTATTTTTATCACAGTCCCAATTTCCTGTAGGTATTTATGCCATATGAAATTTTGGAAAATTTTGCATTATGCTAGTAACCTGAGTATGCTATAGGTAGAGCAATGCTGGCACATCTGGCTGAACATCCTGCATTTTGGGTGCTGCAGTTACTGGGTGTCCCGTGCTGTGTGCGTGCAGGCACTACAGTCAAAATCCTGCTTTGAGGAAGGAGGTGATAGTTTTGGTGGTGAAGAGCATCTCAGTATGGAGCAAAGCCCTGTCAAGATACTACACACCAAAGATCAGACATTGAAAGAGTGGGAACCCAAAATCTGTAGCTCGCCTGTCTGTCCTGCGTGTCTGCCTATTCCCAGAGAAAGAGCAGGTTTTAAAATGAGGGGTGGAAAGACCTTTAGAGCACCTCCCGGTTTTGTCTTGTCTCAGATGGTCATAATATGCGTATTAAAGAATCAAGGAAAGAAAGGGCGTTTTGTAGTGTGTCTGAGTTTCGGAAAGGGCTTTACAGCAGCTCTCCCCAGATGCTGAGTATTGACAGCAGATACTGAATGCAGTTGTCAGTGATGGCGAAATGGCAGTGTTTTGTGGCAGAAGTTGTCATAAGGAAGGTAGAGAGGAGCTGATCTCTAGGCCTTCTTGTATAAACAAGCATTTTAAGATATTCGTGTCTGGTAACAGCATGTTAGTAGCTGTTGGTGATTTATTTTTCTTTTAAAATACAGTTGTGATATTTTGAATAAAATAGAAGCCACATGTAGCTAGTTTGTAGCTTGTCACAACTGAGTACAACTGGAATCTTAAGGTGCCAGCAAGAGTTATTTTTCCATCCACACAGCATAGTATTAAAATGCAAAGTAATCTTGCAGTTGTAGCAAAATGCATAGCATGCTTTTTATTTATATATACCCCATAGTATTGAATGTACAGTCACATACCTTGGCACTGCAGTTCAAATAGATTAATGTAATATTATCAGAGTATTTATCAGGACAGTAGCTTTTCTTCCTGGGCATTTTTTGCTCATTTTTGTGCCTGTCTTTTCTAACCTCATATATGCAATGCAAGGGGATAACTTTGAAATATATACTGGCCCACTGCTTTGCCATTTCAGTTGTATTTGCCATATTACCACTAACATTTATGAACAAAAACAGTTGACCTTTGCAGAGTAAATGACTAGATGCATATGTAATTAGATAATTAATAGTGGTATGTCTCATTTATTTACCTCAGGTGGTATAGTCATATTGGGTGCCTGGTGGTGATTTGAATACTGCTACAATAAATAAAATTCAGAACCACACCAAAGGTATTTTTGAGACACCTAGTTGATTCACTGCAGGAGAGAGGCGTGGAGTGAAATAATATTTATGTGGTGTGTGCTCTCTGGGGATGAAGAAGCAGGAATGCTTGGAGAGCTAAATTCTTTGGCAGATTTGCTGTACGTCCAGTATGCACACTCTTACAAAAGATCACATATCTCTGCTAACCTATTCTTTTTATTTTTGTCCATTCTACACTTTCCTCCTGTTTTCCCCTTAAAACATGTGCTTAAGGAATTTGAAGCCTTGTATGTCAACAGGAAATTGGTTTCAGAGTGTGACTCTGACACCACATGCAAGCAGTCCTCTCCGAGTCCACTTCATTCTCATTTATGCTGGCAAGATACCAAAGATCTGTTGTAGCTGTTGCCATTTCGAAGTATAAGCTGAGATTGGAAAACTGTAGAGAAGAGGTGTATAGAGAAGGCCCTTCAGTGGAGATGGTAAAACCCTGATACTCAGTAGGCTGAATGAAAGGATTAGATACCAGAAGCTGGAGTATTGCAAAATGGTGCTACTTGAGTGTTATTACTGACTATTGTTAACTTGTAGAAGCCCACCTCTGGGACTGGCTGTCTACCTGAGCACTGATGGAGATGCCAGTTAATGTCAACTGTGGCAGCAGCTTGGACAGCTCTGTGGGAATCAGGATGATGGTTTGTTTCAAGGAAATCTCCAAGCAGATTTAATTTCTAATTGTCTAAGCCAGGTTTGAAATAAAAGCAGAGAAGTGAAAGACTTTGTGATGACCCACTGTCTGTGCCTGCCCAGCCCTGGCTTTATCCCTTGTCTAGAGACTGATGCTTCAGTACTAAATAATTTGAGCAGAAATGTGTTCTATTTTTTTATTTTAAGAAAAAATTCAATGCTTTCTTTGAGATTTGCATGTGTAGATTTTCCTTCTTGCTGGGCTGCTATTGCAAAAAGGCACATGCTTCTTGCTGCAGCTTGACTGGCAGTGCTGATGTGTGAAGAAGAAAACCTTGATAATTTCAATTCCTTTAGCGTTCTAACACAAAGGATGGCTTTATCCCTTATGAAGAGATCTGAAAACAGATAAAGATTATTAACATTAAATTAATAGATGTAGGGCAAATAATCAGGATGTAATAAAAGACAAAATGTCCAAAACCATAGTGATAGCTCTTCCCACCCCCACCCTCCCCTTGCTTCTTTTTGTAGCATAGAGGATGGAGGAGATGAAAGAAACGTTATCCAAGCCTCCTTTTGCCATCAACTCCTCTTGAATAAAGAAAGACTGGAAGAGCTGCTCTGCAGCAAATGGTGTTAGTTTCCGTGTATCAGTGTGAATTTAGATTGCAAGGCTTATTTGTGGGATTCAGCATTTTTTCTAACAGCTACAAGCAAAGAGGAAAGAAAGCAAAAGAAGTTAGACATTTACCCGCTTGTGCCTTTTCTTTTCCCAGCTAGAAAAATAAACAAAAGCTATATTTAAGTGCCTATATATCAGTATTATATGCTGATGACCCCTGGGACTGAAAGTCTCTACTGGTCCCATTGCTGTTTTAATAATGGGAAGCCTTCCTGTGAGGAAAATAATGTAAAGATTATAGAACTGATTGTCAGTTGAAGGAGAGTTCAGAACCTGGAAGCGGTGCAAGTAAAAGATGCTTGCAGTGTCAGATGCTGCTTTAATGTGGCATGTGCAGTAGGTGAGAACTGAGCCTGTAACAGTTCTAATCCAAGCACTGCAACTGTTTGGAACTAGGAAGGATTACTGAAGTTCAAAATAAATAAAAAAGCATATATGGGGGTCTTAATCACCTATGTAGGGAATGGATAGCAGGTGTAATAGTAATCTGTGTTATCTGCTGGTGCATATTAAAGAGAGAGTCACAGAGAAGTCATTGCTTCCTGTCCTCAGCCTGTTTCATACCTGTGCCTATGCATGTTTTCTCTCTCTGTTGTTACGATTTCAGAGTCCAGAAAATCACTTGCTGCTCCCTGGAGTCCTTAGAAGGCTATTTCCTGTATAGATCAGACCATTAAGGTATGAGGGTTCTTGCTATCCTTCCTTGCTTACAAAACACTGAATCGATGGAAAAGCAAGTAGATGATAGTGTGTTCTTTTTAGTCTACTTTTTTTTTATTATTATTATGAAGAAATTCTGCACAGGGGGAAATTTTGCAGAGCTGGCCTTCCAGGCTGCAGTTTAGAATTAGGCCATTACCTCAGAACTGAAAGAGTTCAGGCCTCCCTCCACTGCCCAAGCCCTGAATTAGCAGGGCATCCTGGAGCATCTGCCCTGTTGTTCCTCAGAAACAGGCTGAGCGAACCCCATGTGCAGCTTTCTTGCCTCCAGCTTTTGCAGATACCAGGAAGAGTTACATGAATCACTAGGGGTTAGTGCTCTGGAGTTCTTGTACTTTCTTGCCATCCATCACCTGTGTTTTTGGTGATCTCCCAGTGAATAATTGTTAATACTTGCTTCATCTGCTTCTTTTAGGCAGTGGTTCAGTAATGCTGAGCTCCAGCAAAAATACAGCTTTCTACTGCGTAGCTCCTGTTCCAAATTGTGTTGTCTGGCCACACACATTGGCATCCCCTCGCTGTTATGCAAAGGCTGCTGTGCATTGTACATTGGATCACTGATCTGGCTTCATGAAAAATTGGGAGATACGGCATGTTTCTTGGGTTTGTCTTGTTTTGAAGTTAGGTTGGTTCATGATCCTGCCCACAGCCCATCATGACAATCTGTGACTCACCTGAACTATGTGGGAATTCTAGGGGGATGACTGACAGCTCCTTGAACTGATACTGTTGGACAAAGCTGCCCTTTCCTCAAACCAACGTGAACCCGAAGTGCTGGAAAACTTATCTGAAACTCTGAGTTTGTTCACAACAACCTCTACGCTTTTGTAGAATGTCAGGGGAAGCTGGTTGCAGTCTTATGAAAGCTGTTGCAACAATAGAAGCACAGACTGTTCAGGCTCAGGAAGATGCCAGAACATCCATTTATGTTTTTTGCAAGTTTGTAGCATTTAACCACAGGGCTAGAATTTCAGTCCATTTGGAAGTCATCAACTAAATGTTGTAGAAATTGGTGCTTTAAACCCTGCCTGACTTTCATTTTACAGGTGTCTGCATCTATAAAGTGTCTTAAAAGTTGTAGTTATGGCTTCCAGTTTTAGACATAAGGAAAAGATTGAATTTATTTTTGAGGCTCAGAAGGAGAAATCTGAAGGTTAACAGTTGGTTGATATATCAGATGTTGCTTGGTATGTGTATCTGCTCTTTATTTTTACATTTCCTTTTCTCTGCTTCTCCAGGTGTCATCTTGACTTGAGTACATTCAAGCTTGGCACTAAAGGAGTATATGAAACTTGGTGGTAGGGGTGGAGAAAAGAAAATGCAGCATCCTTGTGTATATCAAAATGCCTTGTAAAAGCTCTTTAGACAGTGAGAATTCAATTCCGTGAAACAATTTTCATAAGCACTTGATACAAATAGGAAAAAGAACATCTCTGCACACTGTGCAGGCACAAGATGTACAGGTTATAGTGCAGTTAACATTAGTAAAGAGAATGGTTATGTCTAATTAGTAGCATAGGATAGGTGAGAAGGTTTTTAAAGCGTCCTTCTCAGAAGTGGCATTAATCCAGTAATATCCAAGCAGTAAACCCTCTAATGCTTTTCTAAATGGCCTGGCTAGTCCTGAGGGTGTTTAGGCTTTATTGTTGCACATGTAATTTAATGAACTTTTAAAGAGACCTCTAGGCAGCAGCCCAAACTCAGAAGGGCAGAGAGGAAAATGCTGATAGACAGTCCTACTGAGCTAGAGCACAGTGGCTGTGAAGGAAAAGTTACTGAATGGGCTGATGGCTGAAAAAAGTAAAGCTACTGCACTTGCACTCATTAATGGGCTTTTTGTCTGAACTGGAGCCATCTCTTTCTCTAGGAAGTTATTTGTGTTGGAAATAAGGCCACAGCTAGGCTGGAGCAGGAAGGAGGAGGCGGGTAGTTAGTGATCTCAAAAGGTGTGCTCTGGGTGCAGAACAAGAGCTGTGGAAGAAGTAGGTTGGCTGCAAGGGCATTTAACTTGGCAAGAAAGCTTCTTCAGCTCCGTGTGCTCTGAAAATCTGGTGTCCCACTGGAGCCTTTGGGTCGGAGCTGAGGAAGGCTGGAGGTCACGGTGGTGGGGTTCCCTGCCCATTCAGTTAAGGAGCCAGCAGCCCTCCTGCAGCAGCTTGTCTGTCCCCTCCTGCAGCCTCTCTGTGCTTCACAAAAACACTAGAAAGTGCACTCAGCAGAGGAGTGCTTGTCACCCATTTCCTGTTCCCAGCCTGGAAAAGAAGCCTCTTACCTTGTCCAGTAGATCCCAAGGGCTTCCCCAGCATTTCATAAAGTGTTATGGGCATTTCCTGCCATGTTACTGTGTCTGCTTTGCTTAAAGGGATGTCAAAGCAGCAAAGAAGTGCAGGCTGTTTTTTCCCTAGTGATGCAGATTGTCTGTATTGGAGTCAATAAAGAAAACAGAACTTTTGATTTCCTTCCTGTGACCTTTAAATGATGCATTTCCCTATATTGAGAGGTGCCTGTGACTCCATTCATGCCTTAGCTTGGCAACTGGATGGAAAAGCGATCTTACTTTCCTGGTCTGATTCATAGGTCCCTAATGACAGGTTACATGTTAATACTTGTTTTCAGCAGTTAACATGCAGTTGTGTTGTGACTGGGACCTGATAGCAAACATGAGTGAGAAGAGCTTCAGGCTAAATAAAGCCTAATAGTGCAGCAATGATACTTTTTGTTTGCCTACTTGAAAACAGTTTCCCCACAGTTGCTGTAGTCCTTTTCTAAGGCAAATAGATCAGAGGTGATTGGTTTTGCTTGTTTTCTCTTCTGTTTTAATGCATATAACAATGCTTTATATAGCATCAGTTTTGTTGCTGCTCCTTCATTGCAATGATTATTACTATAGGGCAGAAAGTATCAAAATCTGATCACAGGCGCATTGTGTAGGAACTGTATAAATGTGCTGTAAAGAGAAAGTCTGTGTCAGAAAGTGTTAGTGGTGTCTAGAGAGATGAGGCAGAGAAGAAAAGGCATGATTCAGCAATGTGCCCCTGTTGCACAAAAGCTCAGTTGCAGAGTCTGATACAGACCAGTTCTTCAAATAATAAGGGATGCATTTCTTGTGTACAAATTTGCAGGATCAGGAAAGATGAGCTCTTACCTCTCTTGTAGAGATTAGTGCCTTTAAAATAAACTGCCCCTGCATGTGACAGTGAAAGAAGTTGAAGCATCTATATAGTGAAAAGTCCCTTTCCCAACCCTGATAGGGCCAGAAATTTGTGTAGTATTTAAGAAGCCCATTCAGAGTCAGTGTGAAATTCCTCATTGCTTTAAATCTCATTGAACTTAAAGGATTTGCATTGCACCCAGAAGTCTCTTCTCCCAGCAGCTGAGGAGCAGGTGGGAGGGTTATTGTCCTTAGCAGAGGGGTTCTCTTCTGTTTGCAAGTACTGCAGACAAATAGGAAAAAGATTGCTGTTTCCCACCCAGAGGTGGGTGAGATAGGTTTGTCTCCATCTCAGATTCAAAGTCTCTCCTTACTGCCATTTGAGGTCTTTCCAGTTCCAAGGGACCAGTTGTTTCTGTATTTCTAAGAAGTTGGGCAGCCCAGAGATGGTGCAAGTCTTGTGATTGCTTGGCATCCTTTGGCTGGAGAAAGTGCTAAGAGGAGCCTGTGCCACTATCTTTGAGCCCAATGCATGTAGGTGCCGATTTGAAGCAGAATGATGCTGGCTCACTGACATTGCTCTCTCCTATTTCTTTACAGCTCCTGTATGACAACCCAAAAGCCCGTCAGGAAGTAGAGTATCATTGGCGAGCATCAGGGTGTCCCCACATTGTCCATGTCCTGGACGTTTATGAGAATATACATCATGGAAAGAGATGCCTCCTCATTGTCATGGAATGGTATGGACCAGCAGCGGCCCCCCCATCAAACAGCGGACTTTGAGAGGGTGGAGGGAGTGGGAGAATGTGTTGGATGTTAGATGAGAGTTAGGTGAGCTTTCTCAGCAGCATGATTTTGGTTTGCACAGCAAACCTTTCGTTGTCTTTATGGTACTGGTAGGGAAATGTATAGCTGCTCCAGCTGTCTTGTATGATGGAAGAATGAGGAATCTTAACGAGTAAGTAATTTTTCTTGTACCCCGTGACAATTGTCCTCATTAAAACATTGACTAATTAAGACCATCTTGAAAGATATGTCTCTACAAATATGATGCACTTTGATTGTGATTGGTTTCCAACTTCAGATGTAAATCCAGTGATCTGACATGATCCTTTTTGCTACTATTTTGACTTTAACTTTTCGTGTTCTCTCCTTTATCTGTAATACCACAGTTACTGTTGTCTTCACTGGGGACAAATTAATCCTTTTCAGTATATTTGCTTCCTTCTTTCTTTTTTTTTTTTTTTTTTTTTTCCATCTTCAGCACTTAAAACAAGATTACTGGTCAGCCTCCCAGTGCTAGTGTATCTGACTTCCCAACTACTTGTGTCATGTTCCTTGTGACAGGGTACACTGAAAGCATCAAAATCTCTTGGTCTTGTTTTGTTTTCTATTTATTCCATATCAGAATGGCTTTTTGCACTGATTCAGATGAGTGTGATGTTTAGGAAGCATTGGCATAGGAGGCACCCTGTAATCTTTTCTAACCTGTTCCTGCCATGGTTCTGTGCCATTATATGGATGCACAATCAGATGTTAATTTGATCTTTTCTGCTCGTGTAAGGTGGGGTTTTTTTTGTGTTCTTCGTTTCAGCATGGAAGGAGGAGAGCTGTTTAGCAGGATCCAGGAGAGAGGAGATCAAGCTTTCACTGAGAGAGGTGAAAAATCAGAAGTTTAATTTTAAAGTTTGTTAAAGATTGCTTCTCCCTTTCTCTGTCCCCTTGCTTAGTTACCTTACAGGAATTTTTCTTTAATTTGATTTTTGTTTGTAATTTTTAATTTTTTAAAGTTTTTATTTTTTAAATTTTCCATCTAACGTTGTATTAAACAGTTATTTTTACAAGTTACAGAAAATCAGGAATTACCAGAATTGGCTAAGTTCAGGCACAGTGTGGAAGGTTTAGAGGAAAATTCTTCATACAAACCTGCTCAGCTTCATTTCTGTACCACCACAGCCTGTGTTACTCTAGTCCCTGGTCTTCTGCTAGACCACCTCTGACATGATTAGTGCAGCTCCTACTATGACTTCTTTTCTGGCGGTCCCTCAAGCAGCATCACTGTGCACAGCTATACTGTTAGGTGATTAATATCACAAGGAAATCGCATCGGATGAAACATCTCTTATTCAAGGGTTTTAAAGTACTACTTGAAGGGAAGTATTATTAGCCTCACTGTAAACAAGCCTGCTTATCTATGATAGGGAATATGCACAAGTTAAAGACCTGGTGTGAGTTGGTGACAGAGCTTGCAGTAGAATAGTCTTGCCATTTTTATTGTCTTTGCTATTTATTATGCGGAGTACCACAGGTGTGGTTGACTGTGGTTCTTCTTGTCCATTCACAACTCCTGTTGCTGCTCACGAGTAAAATGTTAGTGTTTGTAGCTAGTGCTGTGACAGAATGATTAGAAGAAGAAACATTTACACCCGAGCTTGTAAATTACTGTGACTGTTCTGCAAGTCTCTTATAGAGGCCAGGCTTTTTTTGATCCTGTGCTCCTGTGTTTCCTAGCCTGGGATGAATCCTTTAAGTGTTATGAAAGACTCATGTAGGGAAAATGAGCATTTTCAGGAAATTTATTTCTTCCTCACTAAAATAAAAGATTCCAGGGGAAAGACTCTGATCATTAGTGACTCCACTGTGCTAAAAACGTGATTTTTCTAGATTAAATAGCATTGTACAATATCTTAAACACTTACTCAAAATCATCTGGGAGTGTTAAACAAAAAAACCCACCTTAATTCTTTCCTGAGATAAATGAGCCTTGTTCCACTGCATTCCCGAGGTTTGCTAGCTGTTTATATATCAGCCACAACTTCCCATTAGGAGCCAAGGTTTTCCCTGAAGAAGATGAGTGTTCCTGCCTTCTGATTGGCCTTGCTTGAGATTGTGTAATTTCAGTCTCAAGCCATGTCAGAAAGGATTCCAGGTTGTTATAGTACAAGGATTTCTACCTTCTCTCACTGCTGCAGCCAAGGTTTCTACCTATGCAGAAAAAAGAGGACCAGGTTGAAGTTGTTGTTTCCCTGACAATGGGGATGTAACATAATGCTCACTTAGTACAATGGGAATGTCACTCCTCCCTGCTCTGAAACCTCTGCCTATGTAACTGAACTCTTCCAGACTTCAAGAGTACTGCTGTTGCAAGGCAGCTCACCAACCACTAGAATTTCCCACTGGAGTTATGTTAAATTTTAGAAACATATTATTTCAAAGGTGGCAGTTTGGGCTTTGCAGAATAGAACTGTTGATTTTGTTTCTCCTGAGGAAAAACTAAAGATTGTGAGGAACGAAGATGTAACCTATCCTAAAATTACTATATTGTTATGTTGCTCTGTTTTTAGAAAATCTTTTAGATCCTTCTGTTACCCCTGAACTAGAAGCTGAAAGTTAAACTTCTCTCTCAGACAACTGAGGACATGTCCTGGACAATCAGGGTTATGTCCTCGTTGGGGCTCCTTTCTCCGTAGTCTTGCATGTTGCTTGTGTACCTGCTCTGCTCTTGCTGCTTTTCCGGTGAGCAGGTTAAAACACAGTTTTACAAGCTCATAAAGAGCAGGAGACTCAACGGTTCAGTTGCAGTGCCTGCACAGGAGGGCTGAACAGCCAGGGAACTGGGGGCTATGGCTGCCTGCAAAACCAAAACACAGCTGTTAGGGCTAATTTTAGGTTCTCTAGTCTTGATGCTAGCCCTGTATTCCAGCAAGCTGTTTGTAAGTCATAAGCATTCCCAAGCATGTCCCTGAGTTACAGTGGGAATGTTAATGTGACCTTTCTCTAAAATTGTATTTATAGAGGCCTCTGAAATAATGAGAGACATCGGAACAGCCATCCAATATCTGCATTCAATGAACATCGCCCATAGAGATGTCAAGGTGAGTCTTGAAAGTGTGTGGGCAGGGAGAAAAGAGCATAAGGCAGAAAAATAAATGGGCAGTGGTGGTTTAAATAGATCTAGGAGTACAATCAGATGGTCAGAGTGTTCCTGTACCTTTGCCAGTGTGAGAATGGATCTGTTCACAACTAGTTTGCAACTAGTCAAAGGTCAGAATTTTATGTATGCTAATGCCTCCTAGGTGTGTACAGAATGCAGAAGAATCTCGTGATAGTCAGATGGTTAATTAAAGAGGTACTACCAACTTGCAATCCAGTTAATTAACAAGAAAATAACACTGCCTGAAATGAATTTATATTAGATGCTATACCTCTATGTACAGTCTTTGCCAGTTATTAGTTGTTTTCAGATTTATACTTGCCTAAAAAGACCAAAAAAAACCCCAAAATCAAAAAGCCAACACCCAAAACAACAACCAAACAAACCAAAAACCCACCCCAAAAACAACCACCACCACCCCCTTCAGAAACAGGAGCAGTGCATATGTGGGAGGAATAATACCAATTCCGTGCATCCAACCCACTTTACTAGTATATGTAAATATTTGGGAAGATGGGAAGGTCTCAGTTATTACTATGTGGAACAGTGTTTTATTAGCTAAAGTTTGTACCCAGATCTTGTAGAGATTTGACAGGGTTTGTAGTATTGTATTTTGTGTTCATTCTGTAAAGTGCACAGTATAAGCAAAGACAAGGTAGCTGCGCCAAGGCATTTCTAGCGCAGCGATACAGCAGTGTGATGGAATGTGCTGGAGAGCAGGTCACATAATGATAGACCAAGGCATCTGATTGCTTCTGCAGTTCAGCGTTTGTGAATTTTCTACAGATGCTTCTGTGTGTTTAGCTGGAGGGGAGCTGCCGTTGCTTGGTGTCACTGAGGGGTAGGTTGAGGTTTCTTTACATAGGAACTGGAGAATGACTTAACAGTTCTGAGACTAAAAATCTATTCCCTTTTGTGGAGCTATGTGCCATTGCCTGTCACCAGTGCAAAACCTGAAGTGCTTAGCCCCAAACACCCCCTACACACACTCAGAGAACTAACATAGAAATGGTACAAATTACTTAATAGATCCTAAATCCTGTTTGCTTTCAAGCCCTTTGTTCTTTATGTCCCTAAACACTAGCATGTGAGAAGGCATAGCTTCCTTATGACTGAGAAGCTAGAAAACAAGTTCAAACAGTTGCAGATTCTGAAGATGTTCTATTGTCCCTGTTCTTGTGCACAAGAGCTGTGTGATTCTGTGATTCCTCCTTTGCCACTTCTGGTTTTGGGGAGCCTTTATGGAGTGTGGAGCAAGAGTGGAATTAACTCGGGTTTCAGGGTGGGGGTTGGGGATGGGGATGGACAGGAAGGGACCTGTGTCTGTGTCCGTTAATTCTGATGGTGTTATGTCAGTTGCTCATTGAGAGTTTGGCTGATGACTTCTCTCGTCTTCTACCTGAGCTACCTGAGTGCAGTACAGAGTGCTGTCACATCAACTGGTGTTGATTAGACAGAACAGTCCTAGTAAGTGCAGTGAACTAGAGAGAGGTTCAAGAAGCCAGACTTGATGCCAATTGGACATGATGAGAGTCTTGTGATGGCTCTCCTAAATACCATATTGAGAAGGATGTTGATCCTTAGTCTGAGCAAATATGCTACATGTTGGGAGGGAACTTTCGGCATGCTGTGGTGGAGATGTGAGAGAAATAAGAAGACCCAGATGCTGGTGGTGATCCAGGCAAGCAGGAATCGTTTGACCTTTCAATTCAGTAGAGACATCTCTTCATTGTCCAGTTTATCCTTTCTCTTGGTGGCCTTTCAGCCTGAAAACTTGCTTTACACCTCTAAAGAGAAGGATACTGTACTCAAACTCACAGACTTCGGCTTTGCCAAAGAAACCACTGTATTAAACGCGCTGCAGACACCCTGTTATACTCCTTATTATGTGGGTAAGTTATCCAAGATGCATTTCTTTTCTATTCCAGTCTGTCACCTTCGCCCTTCTAGTAGGACAGTGAACTGTAGGAATAGATGGGAAATTTTCTATTGTGAATGTAATGCAGAGAGGTAGCCTGCAGAATTTAACTGGGATCCAACCCAAACATAGTCTGCTTCCAGTACAGCTCAGTTCTGCTCTCTTCCTCGGCTGCAAAGGAAACAACCTTAACAGGGGATGCAAATGAGGAACAAGGAGAAAGTACATGTTGCTTCTGATTGCACTTGAAGTAATCCAGATGTTTCCTTTGAATGATGCAATAAAAGCCATAATTTTAACTCAGCTTCATGATTATTTGGGTGTTTCTTTGCGAAACATCCCTTAGCTTAACTAATGCAATAAAAGATAACAGGAGAGTATTGCCTCAGCTGTAAAGCTTCTTAAAGCTGGCAAATGGAGGAATTAGTAATAAAAGACCAACATGACTTAATCACAGCTGAATTTTTGCCTGTATTTTGTATCTGGTCCAGAGACAGAGCACCGTGTAATGAATGTCACAGTAGACTGTCCTTTATGCACTCATTTTAGAGTACATCTCTTTTGGTCTTTGAGTTAATAGCCATTCACCATATGGTATAACTGAGGCAGTCCATGCTTGGAATTTCTTTGGAGGAAAGGGCTTATTTTTTTGAAAGAATTCGTTCATTTCTACAATGTAAATTTTTTATATTTTTTTGTATTGAAAGATACTGTTATTCATTGTTAGCAGATCATACGTTAGCCATGGGGTTTTTTCTGATGCTTTCTTTATATTTTTGTAAGCCGGGATTAGTGATAAAATGTTAAGTAATTTACACATACATCGTTTTATGCCTTATATTTGTATCTAAACAAGCTGACATTTCCCTTCTCAACACCTTCTTATAAACCAGCATGATTGCTCATAAGTTTAGAGAATCATTTTCCTCACAAAATCAAGCTCCCTGCCAGTTCACCTGCCTCAGGGGAAAAAAATGAAATATAATGCTATGGAAGCCAAATTAAAATACAGTGCTCTGTAGCTGCTGGAGATAAACACACTCCATCTAAGTATCGTTCAAAATTTTATCACAGCTAAAGTAGGTCCTTTCTGTTCTGATTTCTGGAACATATGCTTCTGCCTCTTTCAACACAGTGTCTCCCTGTACACATTTAGCTATAGCTCCTTCTGCTTTTCTGTAATCTTAGTACTCTCTTGAGCAGAGAGACACTAGGGTGAAGAGTAGGGCATTTTGCCAGCTTCGTTCCTCCTCTTTAAAGCTACATTAGATGTGTTTAGGAACTTGTCAATAGAAAATAGTACCCAGTTCCTACAGTGAGTTGCATTTTTTTAATGCCTCTGATATTTGTTGATGAAGTGTGCTGCTACTTATAAGGTGATGGAGAGGAAAGAAAATATGTGGTACTCTGTTAATTTCTGGGTTTAATCTTCTTCAGCTCCAGAAGTCCTTGGTCCTGAGAAGTATGACAAATCATGTGACATGTGGTCGTTGGGTGTCATCACATATATTCTGTAAGTATTTGGAAGGAGGCTTGATGAATAGAAAACAGACATATCTTGTTAGATCTGCTCTTACAAGTAATTAGTCACTAGGATCATGCAACCTGCTCAGGAATATGAGCTTGTATGGGGCTTTTTAAGAGATGAAAGGACTTTCCTAGTTAAAGAGTTCTTTTGTCCACTCTAACAGCCTCTGTGGGTTCCCTCCATTCTACTCAAACACTGGTCAAGCCATTTCTCCAGGGATGAAGAGAAGAATTCGGATGGGACAGTATGGGTTTCCCAATCCAGAGTGGGCTGAAGTATCAGACGAAGGTAACAATGCTCACTGCTACTGATGAGTGTGTGCATGGTGTTGTGCAGTGATGGAGTGCTTACAAGAGACTATTTCTAAAAGCCTGTCTTAGGTTTTGTTTCCCTTTCTTTTAGAATTTAAATTAATTTTTTGTAAAGTGTTACAGAGGATGACTGGGAACTCAGATACTAGCCAGCAACCTAAGTACTACAGAAAGTAAAGGACTGATGAAAACTTTCTTTCAAATTCCAGCTAGCACTAGTGAATGCTGAGATTAAACCCTCTGGAAACAAGTCTTTAATCCCGAGAAAGGAGACTGCCAGGACAGCTGCAATGCAGGCTGAGTTGGAAGAAAGGCAAACTGTCTGAAGAACTCGTTCAGTCTTTGCCCTCCTTGGTGATACAGCCAAGGATGGCAAGTTTTCATGCTAGTTTTTTCTGATGTGGGAACTTGCCAGCCAGCACTTAAATCAAGGTCAACAATTCATTTTGTATAAGTCATTGACCAAAAGCTGCTGCTGTTCAGCTGTGGCCTGGATGGGTTCAAACCAGTGTCCTGAAAGTGTGTGTTTTTGGTTCCCTCTTATTCTGAGAGTCTCCATAAGCTGGAAGTCTCACCTACCTGTCATATTAGAGGGAAAGGTCAGCAACCTCTGGGCACATGTTTTTTTCTAACAAGCCCTTTATCTTGCTGTTGCTAGCATGCTGTTGTCTCCTGTTTAGCAATAACAAGTTATAGTTGGATAATACTGTCATCTGTGGCATTTTAGCCCCTCATTGGATCTCATGGCTGCTTGTGCAGCATAGACCACTGAATATTAATGAGGAAGGTGTTTTACTTATGTGTTTCTGGTTTAATATTTTGTCTGCCTTGGGTCTTGTTCATCTTACAGCAGTTATCAAAACACCAGGGGAGCTTGGCAAGAGGACATGCACTTGGAAAATCTGTAGGGTTTCTGTATGCTTGCCTGAATGAAGATAGGTGCCTTCTACCTTTAAACCTATTAAGGTCACCTAGTTTACATGTGCTCTTTTAGGCTGATCAGGCACCGTAGCAGACTGCTTTTTTGCTCTCCTTTGTACTGTTCTTGTCATGATTTTCTTTATCTAATTATTGCATCATCTATGGAGACTTCCTCTAAATTCCCCTCCAGCTTCTTGTAACCACCTTAACAGGCTCTGTTGTCCCCTGCTTTTGTTCCCTTGTGCATTTTAGACTTCAAGTAATCTCTACTGTAAAACTCCTTTGCAGCCTCTCTCAACAAACTAAAGTCTCAGCTTATATCTCTGGCAGCTTCTTAGAAGCATTTAGTTGTCTTGCATTTGATGTTTCTAAAAGAGAACTTTTACTCAGAAGTTTTTCTAGGTTCCCCCAAGGAAGTTATGTGAACATCTTTCTAAATATCATCCCTTGGATGCAGTGTTCCTGGTCTGTCACCTGCATTAATGAAACTCTTGTCTAGACTCTCATCATATCTCCATTACTTAGTACTCTTGCTTTGGCAGATACCATGTTCTCAGAAACTGCTACAAAGCCTATTTGTACAATCTATTTCTTTGACTTTGTTGTCCTTCTAGTGGCCTCTCAGTTGTCAAATAAAAGTTTATTGTCCTTTTTTTTCCACAGCCTGTGCTAGTTTTTGTCTTCTGTCATTTCCTAAAACATCAGCTTATGCATTCATTCAGCCCATAATGCCAAGCCTGTTGCCATCTTGCAGACAGGCAGCTTGGCAGCTTTCTGTTCCCACGTTTCTATTTTTCTCAGGTTCTTGCTCTCAAAATGATTTGGTGGTGTAGATAGCGTAGCTGGAATCCCCAGGCCTTCATCTTTCCTTCTTACCTCTTGTTCTGGATGTTTTCATGTTTTGACTCGTTAAACATAGTAACCTACCTCACTGTACATGGCTTCTTAACATGATAACAGCAATAGGTAGGTATTTTGAGTTCTGCAAAATTATCTTTTTTCATTCAGCAGGTCTTTCTTCTCAAGGTGACTTGGGAACACAGTAGTAGACTACAACATGCCATGTTGTTTTTCAGCCAAACAACTGATTCGCCATTTACTGAAGACAGACCCGACAGAGAGGATGACAGTTTCTCAATTTATGAATCACCCTTGGATTAATGTGAGTTACACATATTTACAACATGAATTCTTACATGCAGAACTTAAATGTAGCTCCACATAGCATGGCAAAAGAAGGATGATGATTACTGTTAACAGAAGTTCATCTGCCTGTAGAACCACAATTCTTCTTGGTGTTACCAGAGGACACATAAAGACAGACACCCACAACAGTGTCCTTGGAAGCAAAAGCTGAATGTATCTGTATCTTCTCTGAGCAGTCAGTCACTGTTGACTCTGCAGCATATGCATGTGTTACTCTCTTTAAAAATATAAAAATAAACTGTATGTACTTACTTCATCAGTGCAGGATTTAAAAAGAGCTATTATTAGTGGTCCCAGGCACCATTGTGCATAACTGTGTTAGTGTGAACACAGCCCTGTGCTTAGTGGGCATTCTTATCCTTGTTTGGAAATGTGTGTGGGAGGAGCAAGGGTCTCAGCTTAGTACCCAGTAGGAGATTGCCAGATAGGGTGGTACACAGAGCTGTTAATGGTCCCAGTTCAGGTTTCATTCTGTGACTTGGTTGAATTTACTTTTCCTTTAAGAATATTTCTTGGGGGGGGGCAGGAAATACTCTAATAATATAATATTAATATTTCAAACGAGGCGAGAATCTCAGGAGTTACCAGACTGAGTTTCAGGATATCATCTCTGCTCTGTAGGTGTCACTCAAAATAGCAGATTATACTTCTCACATTTCTGGCCTGAAAGTCTTGTCTTGTTAAGACACCAGTCTTGTTCTCACTGCCCAAAAAATCATCAGCCAGGAACAGAATCACTTGTACTGTAGAATGCGCTTTTCTCCCATAGTGCTTTCTCTGTCTATGCTGATCCTCAGAGGAAGGGGCAGAAACAGAGGCATGACTAAAAGCATTTCTTTAATGCCTGTTTGAAGATCAGAAAGCCCTTACAATCATATAAAAATAGCTGTGTAGCATCCTGATGAAGTAAATGGATGTGTTCATTTAGAGTTGTGAAAGCTGAGAAATTGGGGTTACAGAGATTCTGTAGAACTAGAACAGAACCTAGACAATGTTTCTAAGTCTTTTTTAACCAAACAAAAATGTAATCAGTGTTTGGAATAAATACCTCCAGCTTTAAGTGTTTGAACACCCGAGAAGGAGGTATTTCAGAAGTCAGCAGGCGATGAATTTCACAGAATGAATGCCTAATAGCTAAGGAAGCTACCACCTACAGCGACACATGTCACTTGAAATATGCATATAACCAATTAATAAGGAGGAGATTAGAGACAAGGTCTATAGACTCCACTGCACCAAAGAGCTGTGCTAGATAATGTTCCTGGAAGAATGCTCTAGGAGCTGCAGATTGGCATTTTTTTTCTGCTGAATGTATTTTTCCCATGAGGCAGAGGGAGGGAGAGGGAAAGACCAACATAGTGAATGTCTGTGTTCTTCCTTGCACAAACAGCAGAGGAGGGTGCTTGTCTCTCCTCTTTCTTCCTTTCTTTTTTTATTGTTTTTGATAGATGGATAGCAGAAGTATTATTGTGAACTATGCAAAAATTGTCAGTTTAGGTGTAGCACATAATCCTCCAGTTAGCTTGTAAATAAGGAGGTTTTTTTTTAACAAGTAGCAGCTCACAGCAGATAGGAGGGCAGCTTCAACACCTGCTAAGGCACATCACTAAAGCCATTCTGCTGGTTTTCCGTTTCTCTTATCCCAGCCGTACTTAATAAAACTATACCCTGGCCAGCTAGGGTCCTTTTCCAGAGGCTGCACAAGTCATGATTTCTGCTTCCACTTCTGTAACTACTGCAGTGCTTCTGTTAGCCTGTAGTGTAAGCACTGCTTCCAACGTAATGCTTCTTTTACAGTGATATGTGCAGGGATCTCCCTAGATTTTGTTGGCATGCAGCTGTGTCTGGTGTAGGATCCCACAGCAGCAGACAGCAAGTTTGGGTAGAAAGCATAAGGAACGTAGAATATCCAAATGAAATTATAGTTTGGGTTATGGACCGGCAAGAAATACCATGATTCTTGCTGAATTTAGCTAGGGAACTATGCCTCGTGCTTTAGAAATTGTACCTTATTCTAATTTAAAGTATTTACTGATCTTTTGTGGCAGGTGAGCATAGATCTCAATTTTGTGTGTAAGAGCGTCTCAGACAATGCACCATGTTCTGAACTGTCCCTTAGTCTGAATAATAGTATAATTTCCTCTTTTGGGCACACTTCTGATCTGATAAACTGGTAATCTCAGTTAATGTATGTGTACGAGAAAAGGTCCCGCAAAATAAAGGTCAGATTAACCACTTTAAAACATTGAGTAATGAATAGTGAAATGACAGTTAAAATCTAAAATGTACATAAAAATTTACCTAGCACATGGTTATTGGTTGGACTGGAAGGGGGCAGAGTGAAAGAAACTCAGCACTGATTTTTCTCTCCTTTTGTTCTTTAAAGATACTGTCATGTGGGGACTATAGTCCTTTTCTACCTCACACATGAATTGGCTTGTGGGGTGATTGGAAGCATGAATAATGAGGGCCACCAAAGGACATTAGATAAAGTTTTATGCCCTGCATACACATAAAAGAGCAAGCAGTCACTTCCCAAACCTGATTTTGCAGAACACTTCTTTCAGAATTTTTCCCTTTTCTCAGAGATCAATGGCAGTGCCACCAACTCCTCTTCATACTGCACGGGTCCTGCAAGAGGATAAAGACCACTGGGATGAAGTTAAAGTGAGTCAATTGTAGTTCAGATTTCTTGAAGTCAAGTCTGATAAGAGATTAGATGGGCTGGTTTCTCTGCGTTTACTTATTTCCTTGAAGATTGTGGCTATTTTGAATACAACAGTGTTAAACAAGGGAAGCATTAACAGTCTTGGTTACAACAGTAGTGTACATGGTAACTGTTTAAAAAAAAAAAGCTATTTGAGCTTCATCTGACAGCCTTACAGCTGTGCCAAGTATCAACAAAGATTATATTTATGATCAAAGGTATTAATGATGCTACCTGCTGAGCCACTGTATGTAACCACAGAGGAGAAGGGACAGTGTTGAGGAAGTTTCAGGTTCATTATAGTAAAGTGAAGAATATGATGAAAATCTAGGGGGGCAGGGCAGGAGGGATTAAGCTGCATTGTGGTTTTCTACTCTGTTCTTGTATTGTAAAACACCATGAAATACCTTAGCCTTGTCTTGTTATGACATTTGGTGAGGGTGGGGATAAACGTATCTGTCTTTCCCTTAATCTAACCAGGTGCCTCACCTACTGTTTGTAGTAATGGCAGCTGAATGCTCCCTGCACAGTGAAATTACAGGGCAGACTAAAAGTTGTATGCAAGCCTTAACTCTTTCCTGCTGGCCTTTATGACATGGGCATGCATTTACAATTAATGATTAATCTTCTGCACTTAGTGCTTTGTGTTTTGATAATTGCAACATTTCTATAGTGTATTTTACAGATTACTGATTCTGTTTAAATTACTGATGTATAGTCTCAGATGTTGAGCTATGTAATAGTAAAATTTCATAGGACCTAGGCAACATTTTCCTCCCAAGTCAAAAGAGGTCAAATTTTCACTTAGCCTTCTTCATCTCCATGTTTCTGAGAACTTCTTATGTTTGTGCTATGTTTATGTATAGGTCGCAGAGGTATTCCCTTGGGCCACCGACATTCCCGTAGCATTTAATCGGTTTTCTGTTCCTGAACTAAATGCCTAGACATTTACTTAAGCAGATTTTTGTTCACAACCTTCTTTAAAAGTTTTAAATTTGGCTGCATTTAAACATTAATCCCAGCTAAGGAAGCGTGTGAATTCGAAGCTCCTAATTTTAAGCAACTTTGTGTGGACTCTTTATTCTAGTTCCTGCTAGCCTAGTTTGGTGACAGAGCAAGGAAAGCAGTGGTTTGAGTCTAGTATAAGAAGCCCAGGCTCAGTAGCTGGTGAAGGCCCAGAGCCAGCCAGTAAGAAATGCTGGGCATAGGGACATGGTGGAATTTAGGCCAGTGGAGTGTGGTCTTGCATGCTCACATATGAAACACTGTCTGAATAGTTCCTCCTGAATGAGCCCATCACTAGAACGAAGCCTTTAGTCATAGTCCAATGCAGCAGAAAGGGCTCAGCTATTTCTGGCTGTAGTGTAACAGAGGGTTCCTTTCTGTACGTTCATCTCCTGCAGTAGTGTGGGAGTAGTAGTGTGCTTTTTGCTTCAGGGTTTTCAATAAATTTCTTCCTTGGTTTCAGGAGGAGATGACCAGTGCTTTGGCTACCATGAGGGTGGACTATGATCAGGTGAAAATCAAAGACTTGAAAACATCCAACAACCGTCTCCTGAACAAACGCCGTAAGAAGCAGAAGCAGGCAGGTGCCTCTTCTGCAGCCCCAGGGTGCAATAACCAATGAGAAGAGAAGCCAGGGACCTGTAGGTGGAGGGTAAACGTTAAAAGGAACAATTTAAAATAAGTGCGATCAACTCAGTCTGTACCACAAGGCAATGAGACCATGAAGAAGCTATCCTGCAAAGAGTGAGCAGTGTGAAAGATTACATTTTTATAACTTGAATCAGGGCTTTGCTTTTAAAGGCTAATGTATATGACATGACTCTGTTGCAGGTGCAGTAATACCAGAAAGGTTATGGGGTTTTGTTTTGGCTTTAAATGTGTCAGACAAGAGGAGAGAGCAGGAGTCAGTCTCAGCATACTAATGCCCTGAAGCTTTAACAGCCATCTACAAAAGTAACTTCTGCTAGTGTTTAAAACTTGGGAATAGAGAAAATGCCAAGTGTTCTGCTAGGAGTGTTTTGGTAGTTCAAACATGAGTACTGAGAAAGAAGAAAAATGTCACTGCTCTTTATATGAGTAGCACAGGTGCAGTTCTATTATGGATGCATCTGGACAGTATTTCGTGTTAGAATTGGTAATAGTCAATATTTCCAAACTTAGCTCCTATAGTTACAGAATGTCACCTGTATTCCTGTTACAGGAAAAGGCATCCATACATTTCCATTTTCATAAAGTCTTCATGTGGTCTCATTTGAAGGTTTGAGTTTGTCATGTAATCTCATTTGAAAACATGTACGTTTTCTAAACTGTAACCATTGTGTCATGTCAATGCCACTGTCGGGCCCTCTCTTGTAATGTTTTTCATTTAAATGGTACTTTATGTGAAGATTTTTAATAAGGATTTAATTAGTTGAAAGTATCCTGCAGAGAATATTACTGTTCCTTTTGGATCCACAACCTCTAGGGCGTGCAACTGGACATGCAATTGTATACAAGAGACTGCTCTGGAAGAGGCACTTCTGAAATTCAGGAAGAAGTGGCAAATGCATGTTCTCTGAATGGACCCTGGTGTCTGCCAGCATTCCTTCTGGTAATTATCTCCAGATTCTGTGCCTAAGACGTGCTGATCATAGCAAATTTTGGGGTGCTGGGGTTGATTTGTTTCCTGGGGTCAGAGAGGGGGAGGACGTTACTTCATTTGCGGTGTTTTTGTCAGTGTTTCTGGATCCAAAGATTTTCACCACCTAAGGGACATTACCTATAAGGATATCCAACCATTGTTTTTTTCCTATTCTAATTCTTGGTTTATGAGATTCTAGCCTTGGTTTGCTAGTTTGTTTTACTTTGTGATCAAAATATTTCCTCTTGCTGTGTTTTGATTATTTTTTTTTTTTTAAGTTGAGGTGACACAAATATTTGTGAAAGTATTATCAGTCTAGGCTGAAAATTATGTGCTTCCAGTGATGCAGACAAAAACTGCTTTGAGGTAGGCGCACAGAGTACTGGTGTGTTAATAGGCTCGGAAGAATGTTAAAAGACAAAAAGGAAAACAAGGCTGCAGACAGGATCTGAATCGTCAAATCTGACTGCCACCTAGATCTTGTTACCTCCAACAAGGATCAACATGAGGCTTTGGACCGTGTCTGGGGAGCTCTTGTTCCCATCTTCACAGTGTTGGATGAGACCTCCATTCTCCTTTGTGAAATGGTCCTAGGGTTTTATAAACTGATTTTAATAAATCATGTTACAACATTCCTTCCTCCTGTTCACCCCTGGTTTTATTGAGATGTTGCAGAGTTTGTACTGCCTTGCAAGTACATCTGTGTCGAAGGTGATGGGAAAGGGGAGAAGGGGAGTGAGTGTTCAGTGATGTCCACATTCAAAGGCTACCCAACTTCAAGATTTTTTTAAGGGTTTTGTTTTAAGTATCAGTCTCTGCAAAGATGTGTTTTAAAATTATCTCATGTTTATCTAGTATCTCTATGATTATAGCACATCCAGTATATTTTATCGTGTTACTCCTAGAAATTATGCAAGTGTTATTCACTACCAGTAAATGATAATACAACAAATGAATAGTTGTGATGTGTTCAGGGTGCAGCAGCTGGGATTAGAGCCAGATCCAAGTTTCTGTCCCATGCTATCCAAATTTTTGAGGGTGCTATGTACATCACTGCTACCTTCCCACCTCTGTGCCCATCGGGGTTATACATGCTCCCACTAACCCAGTTAACACAGCAACCTGTGTACGATGTGGTTATGTCCTGGCTGCCTTGGGGGCAGCATGGTATTGAAACTGTCACAACCCATGTGTTTGCTTCTGTCTTGCCCAAAGTTTGAGCAGGAGCTTTTGGTTTCCAGCTGGTGCTGCCTTGCTTGTCAGTTTGGTCTGGAGCTCTGAGACATGGTACCTCTTCCTGAGTAGTTTTCCATGGGGAACTGCAAAGCCCATCTGGGCCCGATTCCTTCCTGTAGGTTTCCAGTCTTAACCGGGCAGCAGTTCAGAAGCTGGAGAGATGGGTGATGCATGCGGGCACAGCACCTTCAGCTTTCGGTCCCTTCAGGCAGGACAGCACCATCTCCTCGGGTTCGGGCTTAAGAGTGCTGGCGGCCTGCCCTGCACAGACAACGTCCAGGAATTCTGTAAAGCCCGGGGGGAGCCTGAGGGCCTCGGAACGGCAGACGTGGGGGTGTACGCGGGTGCTGCCCGGCAGCCCTCGTGCCCACTGCAGCCGAGGGAGGCGGCGGCGCCGCCGGAGCTGCGCAGCTGCTGACCCGCGCCCGCTCGGACCCCGCAGCCTCCCGCAGCGCGGCGGGGCAGGTGCGGGCTCTGGGCCTGTGCTAAGCGTGGCCGGCTCAGCCGGAGCTGTGCGAACTGCGGGGACCTGCGCAGGGAGCTCTGCTCGTCGCCCCCCCTCGACGGCGCGTACCGGCCCCCCCGGCGGTGCGTGCCGGCCCCCGCGCCGCCCGGCGTCCCCCGGCCCCGCGGCGCCCCCTGCTGGCCGCAGCGCCCCCCTGCAGTGCTGGGGGCTGCGGGGGACCGGCCGGAGCATCGCCACCAGCCCCGAGGTCCGCGGCCTCCCCGAGAGCTCCCCAGCCCTGGTAGCTGGCGTCAGCTGAAAGCTGCGGGGTCTTGGGGCCTGTGGCACGTCGGTGCTGTCGCCAGCGCCCGCAGGGAGCACTGCCCGGTGCCAGCACGGGCGCTGCGCCCTTCGGGCCCCGCGGCGCGGTAGGTGCGCGCGTTGTGCCGAGGGTGTTTCCTGCCGGGCTGCGGCCCCGCTGCGGTACAAAGAACCCAGGTGTGCTAGTGGTGGTGTTTGAGCCTTGCCTTTCCCCCCAGCCATACAGTATAATAATCTTTTTAGAATCTGCTGCTTAGAATCCAAATTTATAGCCTGTTTTTAGAAAGGATAGGCTATTACAGAACTGATTATGCATTTGCATATTCTTCAACCATATAGAAGAGTTAAAGAGCTGGGAAGGGAAAGAAGAAATGAATGGTCAATAGAGAAGGCTTCAAGGAGAACACAGATTAAAAGGTCTATTTATTTTTTACAGCAGAAGCTAAAAAAGGACTGTGCACAATTCCCCGCCCCCATTCCTTTTCATAGCAATTGCTTATGGGCCGCTGCCTCCCCTTGTGTTTCCCTGCACTGTACTCCTCTCATACTCATGCGTTCTTGCTCACTCACAAGTGCACTTTCTCTGATTCACACACAAGCGTGTACACGAGTGCAGATAAAATTCCCTCCCTCACTTTTCCATTTCTTGCACTGCACACCTTCTTACCTCTTTGACCACGTGTGCCATATGATGACCCTTTTTTTGACATGGTACAATTAAAAACTAACATTAATGGTAAGCTCTTGTCCTACTTCTGTGTTTTTCTATTTGTCAAACCCAGCATGCAGTCCTGGGATTGCTTTTTCTCTCTTAACACTTCACTGCCTAGAGTCTAGAGGCCCAATTATGTAACCGCTTCTGACTTGGCTGACATGAGGGATAATGAGAATGCTACGTACTCGGTTTGATCTAATTTCCCGTCCTCTTTTCAATTCAGTCTTTATTTGGCAAAGGCGCTTTTGAGAAAAGGAAGATTTAGTGAGGAGGAGAGAGCCGAAGCTTTTAATTACTTGCATGTAATCATGACTACATGTACTGTTTGAAACCTGTGTTACAGATTAACACCTCTGCTCTACCTTTGCCCAGCTGCTCTGGTCTATTTGCACGCTTAGCCCAAGCATGAAGTCAGCCCTGGGAGGCAGCTCCGCTGTACTTAATGGGAGGAAAACTTGCCCTTGAGGATGCAGCCCAGCTCATTCACCAGTGCCCTTTCACACTCACTAACAAACCACAGGGACAAAGGGAGTGAAGGCAAGCAGAGAATTAATTTATATGTGGGAGAACTCCTTTCTTCCAGGAGTACATGTTTTAGAGAGTTTTTTGTGGAAATACCAGATTCTCTTTTTCCTGTTTCAGTATTTCCCCTCTTCACCTGGCTGTTCTCAGTAGTGGAGCTGGCATGGCTGAGAGTGAACATAGTTAATTCTCTTTTAGAGAGCCTAAACAGGATGAAGACAAGGGAGCAAATTTGGAAGGCAGAGAACACATACTTGAAACCTCAAAGAAAACAAAAATAGTCAAAAATTCTTGCAAGCTAACAAGAAGTAAGTTTACTACAGGTCCATCCTTAATGCATCTCACATCTGGAAAACTGAAGTTAGAGCACTCCTAGGTAATAACATTTGCTGAAGAAATGTTTCCCTGAAATCTTTGCACTGGGTAAGAAAATGCTTTTTCAGTATTAAGTACAACTTTTAAATAGGGGGGGTTAATGTTTTTTTTTAAGTCTTGTGTGGTTAGAAGTATTTGATGAGGCAAAGTGAGTAGAAATGGGGGATGATATGTCATGTTGAAGAATAAGATAAGAAAGTTTGCTGCTGTATTCTGCTCCAACTTATTTTTTACTGCAAGCGCTACCTCTGTGCAGATGTAGCAGGATAGATTCAACTTATTATTAGACTTTTTCACTGCTAGAGAAGGAGGATCTTGCTGCACTCTAGGGAAATGTGGAAGATAACCCTGTGGCTGTAGATGAACATCTATATTGGTAAATCTGTAAATGATGCCTGGCATTAAATTCACTTCAAAATTTCCTGCCTCATGAATCTACCAGGTGCCAGGCTGTCACAGGTCTGCTCTAACTGCGTAAAGGCACAGAGGCATTGTCATCAGTGGCTTTCCTCATACTACTTGAGACTGCAAAAAGGTACTGCGGTGGTTTTAGCTTCCAGAAGCCAAAAGAGAAAAAGTGCAGCTTTCAAATAGCTGGAGTGACATGGAAGGGCCAGGCTATCTTCTGTCTGGGGAGGGGTGGTACTTGTAGTGTACAGATATCTTGACCTTGCTTCAGTTCAGCTTCCAGATCTGATAATAAATATGTTTTAGCTGTATGGGACTGCTGGCCCAAGTTTCTAGTGAAGTCTCTGCCGCTTTGACAGCGTGCTGGGGTTTGTCCACCGTTAGCCACTGCAATGTGCTTATTTAGTCCATGGTTGCAAACCACTTAGTATTCTTGGTCATGGGGCTGCAATGAAGCTGAAAATTAAAAAAAAAAAAAAGGAGGTGTTGCATCATTTTCTTCCATGTTAAGCTTCCAGATTTATTTCTGTTGAATTTTAGTGCATTCAGGTTAATTACCAGTATTGCTGGTGTAACAAGTGTCTCTTGCTGCACCTACTTTATCTGTTAACAGTGAGCTAAGTGCTTCTTTTTCAGAGCTTCTTTTTGTCTTTTTTTATCTTGAGAGTTTTATTCCAGTTTTGAAATTAAATGGCATGTCTATTTTGCCTAATACTGTTCTCCCAAAACTTCCAGGCTAATCCATTTGGGAAACTTGGAAGATGTTCTCAAGAGATTTCTTATTGCTTAGCTACTGAAACATCTGCTAAAGCTGAGCTCTTTAAAAGAAATGAAAATTATTTAAATGTGGAAAAGAGTGGGTTGATCTGGAAAAGAAACTCTCAAAAGACTAAAATTAGAACGGAATGTGTTAGAAGAGGAATACTGGTGGGGGAGGAGGAGTAAGGTTTTTTAAAACAAAAATGCTGCTGCTTGAGTAATGATCAAGGAAATTCTGGTTGGGATATTAGCTGCTGCTCCAACCCAGAGCAGTTCCTGATTTCAGAAATAATTATGTTTCCCTAAAGATGGATATACATTACAGGCTCCATTTTTTTTTTTTTCTGAGGTAGTCTAAAGCAAGGCTCAGCTTGATGTTTATAAATGAGACTTTTGAGTAAATGCTCTTAGTATACCAAATAAATGGCCCAGTTTTTAGAGCAACTAATAACTGAACAAATATGCTTTGCAGATTAAATTCTGCTCCCCCAAAGCTGCTTGAGTGAACTCCCTTTCTGCTTGCAGAAACCTCGTCAAGGTGAGGTTAACTTTCTTTTTTGCTTTCAGACATTTTGCATTTCTATCTTGCACTTTATCACTGTGTGTTTGACTCTTGTCTTGAGTAAAAATCTAATTATTTGTCTCAAGGCCCATGTTCCATAATGCAATGTTTGTGTTTGGGCTCTTTTGGCTCAGTTACAGTTGTACCACCTCTTCTTTTATTTCTGAACTTCTTGTGGTGTACAGTATTGGAAGATTTTCAAGGAATCCCACTACGTGGCAAGAAACAAGAAACTACGTTGTATGTAAAATGATAAGGAGGAAAGTTCCGAGCAATGAGTAACAGCAGGAAAAATATCCCTCTGAGGGTAATAGAAGACCTCCACAAAGAAATTAACCCAGCTGGAACTTAATACTTTTTCTTCCTGTTTGAGAATGGGCTGTGGGTTTACTGTCCAATATTTATGGGTGCCTCCTTTAGAGATAACCCAAAAGGATGCTGGTCTCCCTTCAGCATCACAGAAGTCCCCTGCTTGATGGTGTGATGAGCTGCTCTGCCATGCTTGCCTCACTGAGACTCCTCCCAGAGGCCGATGCACTTCTTCCATCATCATCTCTCCTACCCAACGTGCTGCAGTAAATGGAGGGGTGTAAGTGGAGTCATCAGCTCTTTCAGCTCCTGCATGGATGTTTTAACCTTTGCTTTTTCTCAGTTTTATACAGAACAAAACATTTTTAAATTTCTTAGGAAATTATCTTGCTTTAAAGTCCTATTTCCCATGGGATTTAAGCTTTTTTTTCAGTCAGCTGTGTAAAGCACAGTGCTCGTGTCCTGCATCATAGAACTGTTATTCCAGAATTTCTTGGTGGTGGTTGTACATTATCTCACTGACAAGTAGCCAATTAGAGCAGAAATACTTCTATTTCCTGCTCCTGACTTTTACGTCTTTATGTGGAATACTTCATTTAACTACAAAGAGTGAAATGAAGTGGTCTAGTTCTCTTCCCTTCAAATCCTTTTATTTTTTTCTTCTTAATTTTGTTAGTTTGATGTATTTTATACTGCTTGGAAGTTATGAGTATTTGCTTTAAAGAGATTTGACTGCAATTTCAGTTTCTTCCCTAAACATTAAAAAAAAAACAAAAACCCTATTGAAGCTTTTTGCTATAGGATATTTTAAATCTAAGGAGTAGGAAGGAGTTGAATTTCCTGGTTTAAAGTGACTCAGCTAGGTCTGCCTCCTTGTTTCATAATGGATTCTCTGCATCCAGCTCAGACCTTGGCTGGCACTCAGGAGAGCTATCAGATGTTTTCTTGATTAATTTGTCATGCCTGCACAAAGTCAGGTTTTAAGCTGTTCCTCGAGGATCCTGGAACAACTGTCTAGTAAGAGATCATTAGATCGAGAAGTACACGACTGTGTCATAAGGCATCTGGTGCTTGTCACTTGAAGCTTCCGTCATCTCAAGTTACAACAATTACATGGCTGGCTAACAGGAACTCAGAATAATAAGTGATTACTTTGTTAATATTGTTTGCTTTCATAGCTTATCTACAGTCATTTGTGTGCACACACATACACGTCAAACTTTCTTCCCATAACTACAGTCTAATATAAAAAGTTGTATTTCTATATGAAACCTAAATGGTGGTGCTATTCTGTACTAAAGCAAATAAATTTTAAAGCATTTCGTTTAAGCCTGAAACTTTTCTGGGTAGGATTCCTGAGGCTGTGTATTTCCCTTTGGAGCAGATTTAGTTCCCAACCTCAGGTATTTATTTCCAGTGAAAATATGAAAAGGAAGTTCATATTTGATAAAAAGAACTTTGATATTTGTATGCATGTATGATCGCATATGTTGAAGTAATAATGTGGAAGAATCTAATTAGGACTATCCAGGCAACTGAAAACCTTGAGCTTGCTTAATTAGAATTAACTACTGTATATGTGAAAGCAGAAATTTAATTCAAATTTCTGTTAATCAGAAATACCATCCTACAAAAATGATTTATTTAAAGACAGACCTGGTAGCTTTCTGTTTGTATGATGATGATTTCCATGTCAAAAGTGATTCTGTGTGCTTACATCTCTGAGGTCATATATCCTAAAGTTTAGTATATGTGAAAGTATTGCAAATGTTGTGGCCCAAATGCTTTCAATTCAGAAGTACAAATCAAATATATATTTACATATGGAGAGATACATATGCTGGCACAAAACCTCAAAAAGTTCAGTCTGAGCTTTTGTTGTCACGTTCATTTTTTTTTCTTCCCACAGCATCATTAAAGTAGGGTTCTCACTGCCAGTAAATGTCTGGATTCATGTCTTTTGTCATCTCTTTTCTGTCTGCCACTGGACATTGCTTAGTCCAAAGAGGAGGAGGAGAGGGGTGGTGAGGAAGAGCTCTGGCTGGAATTGCCTTTATTCTACATGCGCAGATGGGGCCTGGCAGGTCAGGTCAAAGGACGTTGAGTTAGTTGTCTGTGCATACTGCTCAGTAGCTGTACCTCAGCTCTATAGGAAATTTCAGTTTTGTGGGAAGCTGCCTGGCAGATCGTGGCCTGTCACCCTGTCACCCTGTCACCCTGTCACCCTGTCCCTGACGGCAGGCCCACTCATAGTAGGTGTATGTCAGAGGAGATTGGCACGGAATGAGAACCTGTCCTGTAATAGGAACGGTGAGCAGGAGTGAGCAGCACGTTTGCTCTGAGGGCTGGACCACTCGTACCTGGGGCATCTGGATGCAGGAACATGGTCCCCCAGCCGGGGATACCGGCAGCCCTCCCCACTTCTGGGCTGCTGCACTGTGTGGCAGATGCGGGGGAAAATACCCCGTGATGGAGTGGTGGTTAGCCCTTGGCTGACCGCTTTTAAATCATACTCAGGTTTTTGTTCTGTTTCTCCTGAAATAATTGGATTATAAGAAGAAAACGATGTTCTGTTGAAACAGTCTCACAGAGAGTTAGGGAAGGGCTATTTTATTTGCTGAACGCTAGCTTTGTGTTGATTTGTGTGTCACAAGCTATCAAGGAGCCTGGTAAAATATTAACTTTTGATCTGAAATGCTGCCAGGCACAAAGATGTCAGCATATTTGTTGACAGGGCTCAGACCAGGTTTGGAGGTGGTCTGCCCATCTAAGTCCTGAGAAGTCCAGGTGACACAAGCTGATGTGTTGTGGCAATGTCAGAGACCAGTGATGTCCGATACTTGTGTCTGCCCCAGACAGCTGCGCATTCTCAGCTAGAAGGACGCAGGGCAGTAGACGGCAATTTCTGCAAGTGTTTGAAAATATTTTAAGCAGGCACCTCTGCTTGTGTGGCGATTGGCAGGGACAAACCCTTGTATGCGACCAGTTGTCACAAAAATGGAAAAATACCGCTCGCGTGATGGAGGCATTATACAATAGGAACAGGAAAAGAAATCATCAGGGGATGGCCAAATGCTGGATTTCATGTTCTGTTGGGCTGTATGTTTAGCTCAGGGGTTGAACGTCAGCCCTTGATATAGAAATTAATAGATTCTCTTTGAAAGCAGATCAGAGCATGTTTGACTATGCACCAAAATGCAGAAATATAAATGCTAGACTAAATTCCAAAATTGAGCGTATGTGGCAACAAAGGAGAAAGAGTATATAAAGTGCACAAGCAGACCTAGCATCATGCCTTATTTTGGAAATAATTCATAGTAATCCAGACATTATTTAGTATGCTATCTGTGGGCATTAAATACTTGTTTTATGAAGAAACTCTGCGATATTCCTATCCTTGAAAGTTGAAAGGGATTTGTTAAACACCTTACAGTGTCTGAACTAATAGTCCCAGGGTTTAACTCTGTCTGTGCTTTCGAGCGAGGCAAGAAAAAGTTGATTCTGTGCATCCAAAAGGAGCTGGGATGAAGTGTGGGCTGCGCTGAGCATCAGTTCACCTGTATCTGCCTCTGCAGCTGTGGGACTGCAAGGGAGGGTGAAACCCAGGCCTCCAGGATAGCAGAAGTTAGACTTTGAATTCCTGTAATTCCTGTGTTGGAGGGCTAAACTGAGTCTACAGTAATTTGTTTCTCATTTAGTCCTTCATCTTCTATCTTTATTCAAGCCACTAGAGATAGGATCACTCTGACAGCTATAAAAGGGGGGGCAGGACATTTCAGACAGTTGCCTGCCACATTCGTGATAAATGAAGAGCCCTATCCATGCACACAGGGCGAACTGCAGAGCTCGGAGCATGTGCTGACTTCCAGAGACCTGGCCTTGTGCTGCTGGAGGCAGGGTCCTGTGTCTGGCATCACAACTGTTGTGTTTCTCACACCTTTTTTTAATAATTTTTTAATGGGAGAAGTGTGGCCACGTAAGAGACTCCTGTGCACTTTTTGATTTGCGTGTGTGTTCCTTTCCACTGTTTTCCTGGACTAAGGTCTCTTCTGACCCAAACAATCCTGTGATTCCATGATTTACACTGCCCTGGAGTGAACATTCAGAGATCATCCTCTGATCATGTACTGTAATCACTGGCAGACCCAGGCAGCAGTTATTGACAAAGAGGAGATAATGGCCCTTTGAATGTCCCCAATTAGGATAATTCTGGTTTTTAGCTGTTCATTCATTAGCAGAGAAGTAAACAATGCAGACAGAAGGTTGTGGAGCAGGGTGTTTATTCACTTGTTTTCTAGCCTTCTCTCTGGATTAATGAAATGACTCATAGACAGTAATAATATGCTTGGAGGGGAAAAAAAAAAGCCCAACAAAAAACCTGGAGGTGGGACATCTGAGGCCAAATCTTCCTGTCAGGACACCCACATCTCGCCATACCTACATATGTGATTTGATTCTCTTTGTTAAATGTAAATAATGGATCAGTTTTAAAGATGGGCAAATAAATCAAACGGGCATCTAACAAGTGCAGGCTGGTTTAGATACGTGTGAAAGAAAAGGGTTGCTGGTAAGACTATGCATTGCTTGTAAATGTTTCTGTGCAAAACTACTTTTAAGTGTTCATACCTTCTCTGCCTCTGAGACACGGAGGATGAATGGTTGCTTCACACAGGTGCCTAATACCTGTTCTATTTCTGCCTCTGTGCGGCCAAACATACTCTCTGTGTTTTTTCTAAAATGCCCATCTCATAATCATGTGCAAATCCTTACCAGTCTTAGGAAATACTGGAAGTAGAATAGTGAGACTACTCTGATTTCAAAGGCAGTGAAGGACTTAGTGGCCTTTGAGAATCTGGAACTGAAAGACTTGGAAAGGTTACGTGAGTTTTGGGCAGAGAAGGAAGCTGAACACAGAGCACAAGTGCACTTCCAGTGCCAGCCCCTCTTGGTCCTCCTACTGTAACGTCCCGAGGAACACTCAGACCCATCTTTGCGAAGATTATATAGCTGCTTTTGAACTGTTTACTAATAAAATTCTACAAAGTTTTCATATTACAAACTACAGGAGTGATGAAGCATAGGTATGTTTTAGCTTAAAAGTGGGATTTTTCACCAAGGGTCAACAAACTGAAAGCAGGACAAGAGAGGAATAACAACTGGGGAAATCCTGAGAAGAATTAATTATAGCATGTACTACCAGGCAACTCTGACGTTGAAAAATATAAACTGAGATGCACCTATGTGATAGTTTCACATATAGAAAATACTGCTCAGCATTTATATTAGATTCTGAATTTATAATAGTTTCTGTGTTGTCTAAGGGAAGTAATATGTATAATGCTGTCATAAAGATCTCTTTGAATATGGCCTTTTTCTCCATGGGAGTACGTATCACACAGAAACCTAAACCCCTCATCTAGCTTCTACTCTGAAAAATACTTAATTTATAAATTCTCCAAAAATTGGAATATAGCCAACGTGTTCTGCTATTTATTTTACTTTATTTAAAACTGTTTATTGGTAGTTTCTATGTTATTTCATTTTGAGAGGAGCCAGTATATCTGTGGTGGAGATTTAAACCACACAAAGCAAAAGATTAAGCTGGAGAAGGCAGAGGAACTTGTCAAAGCCTGTAGAGAAGAGGTGAGGATAATTAATCAGACAAATGGAGATAGAGAGCAGGTGTGCAGAGGAAATAGCCTGCTGGAATAAAAGGCAGTAGAATGGAAAGAATGTCAGAAGAGGTGGGTTTTTCTCTATTTTATAAATTATAATCTGTAGGAACAAGTTTTTCTTGTCAGCCTGGATTCTTATTTTTTGAAAAAATAGCCTTACAAACAGTAATCAAGGCACCAGCATTTTATATGTTTTTTAATTGCAATTTTTTAATGTAATATAAATAAATTGATTGGATGTTGACCATTTAGACAGTGGGATATGGAGCTCACTCATGAGATTATGAATTCTAGTAAATGACTAAAATATTTTATATGAAAAAATATTTTCTATAATATGAGTAAAAGAAGTATATTAGAGATGCTAAACTGGGAAGAGAAAAGGACATGTAGGGCAAGGGCAAAACCAGTTTTCCCTTGGCATGTTTGTAAACCAAATATTGCAGTATTAGGTCAGTACAGGAGGCAAAAAATATGATATATAAACTGAAGTCAAACTGAGTAGTTAAGGTTTATATCAAAGCAGACAGGCTAAGGTCAGTCCTCCCATTTCTCTGTGCAGCAAAGTAGTGCCACCTACTTCTCCAGGGAGCAAGTGTGTGGCTGACAACCCCAAAGACCATGAGAAATGGAAATTCATTCACTGCTTTTGCAAAAAGAAGCAGTTGGTACCATGTACAGTTTTGAGATAGAAGGGAAATGCTCTCTGATTCCGTTTTCTCTGCAGTTCCTACACAGGGCTGCTGAGGAGCCCGTTGCTACATTCAGGCTTTCCAGGTCCTGTCTGCACCTCTTCCCTTCTCAGGGCAGTACCGATGTGTTCTCACCACCACACCGTTTTGGTGTTCCCTGGAGGCTATAGGAGACTGGGAAGGGATGAGCACCTACAGAGGGTTTGCAGAGCAGATCAAAAGGGTTGGCTTTCTTAGATGACTGAAAGGAAAAAATTGGAGGAGTAATTTGGAATGAATAGGAAGCAACAGGAAGAAAGGAAACCTGAGGGATCCAAACACCATGATCCTACAGATTTGCAAATGGGATCATCTCAGGTGGTGGCACACCTGAGCTGATTACCTGTGGTTAGGCTGCCAAAACTAATGTGAATGCCCACTTCTTTTCTTGCAGCTGGTCTTTCTTCTGACCAAATTGACTAGGAAATGCTAACTGGAATGGTGTAACAACAGCACAGCCAAAGGAGTGTGGACAGAGGAGTAAGGTTCGTTAGTAATAACTGTCTGAAATACCACCTGAGTATACCCAGAGCATTAGAGTAGAAACAGAGATGTGTGGATCGGGCCCTCTTGGGAGGGTGGGCTACAGAGAAGTGGATTCAGAGCACTCATTCAGATCATTTCTCCTTTTCATTTGATTGAAGTTATGCCTTCACTATGAAGTTTGAGCTGACACTAAATTACAAAACGATGTCTTTTGAGCCAAGTGAACGTCAAGTGGTTTGTAATTGCAGTTTAATAGTTTGATTTGCTGTTCCCACAAAGATGAAGGCAGAGGCCTAAGGTGGCCCACTTGGTGGCCCTCTCCTTGCATAAAATTTTTATTTGTAAAAGTATTTGGCTTACTAGTTTCTCAGAGTGTTCCAATAATCATAAGCTAGCTTTTTGCATGAGGCATCAAAGACTTTGTTCTATGTATGTAGGAAAGAAAGTTAACAGAACTTTTCTGTTTTAGCTGCAGAGGAAGGAAACTACCAGAGTCCTTGCAGCGATTCTCAGCCTTTTTTTTTTTTTTTTTTTCCCTTTCCTTTTTTGGAAGTTTTTTTTTTAAAAAAAACTTTTTTGGGGGTTGTTTTTTTGTTTGTTTTAATTAGAGGAAATGCTAGCAGAGACTGGTCAGGACTGAGAGCTGAAGAAGTTACTCTGCATGCAAGCTGAGCAAGGCAGACTGTCTTCACTGTTCCCTCTGTCCCTGTGGATTTGATCAAGATGCATGTTTAGGTCCAGGTTAAAAAAAAAGGAAAGAGGTACAGTGGGATCACAGCTGTGGTATTTGCAGCAGTTTGTCCTTCCTCAGAAGTTCGCCGAGAGTTACGCATGGAGATGGCAAAAGGTAAAATCATAATTTCTTGGCATTAAAATAGACTGGCCAACACAATTTTTCCAAGGTCATCACTGTTCTCAAATTCTTTGTACTGCAGCTTCTCTGCAGATCGTTGAATTTTGTACTTTTCATTAGCTAGTAATCTAACACAATACATTAAAAACAAACAGAAAGCCCTCCTTCCAGGCTTTGCATTCCTTTCACGGTAGATGCTTACTTAACCTCTGCCATGTCTAATCATGAACTTAAAATGACACCGGTGAACTTTCCGAGATGAGGAAACTTTTTAATGGTGGTTATTGCTGGAGGTTTTTTTGACTATTGGCCTGTGCATGCAGTGCTATCGGATACACATCCCTCTGAAGGCTTTTAGCAGTTCCCTGTAATGTGAGTCCAGGAACATTTTTCCTGTGTTACAAATAATTTTTAAAATACCTTAATCCATGTGAATTTAGTACTTGTGAAAGAAGCAAACTTGACAGCTTCAGTGGCGAGTCCTTTGCTTAGCTGTAAAACAGCTATTGTAAAAGCTTCCTTCTGTCTGGATCAGCCCTACATGAGATTTTCATAATACCCTTAAAAACGCACTTCTGGTGTAAAATGTGTCTGAACCCCACATCCAACGTTGGCAGCTGTAGTCATGGCATCAGTGATACAGGACCTGTATCATGAGCTCTCTACAGTGGCGTGTAAAACTACCTCATAGTGGGGTGACAGCTGCAGGAATAGTAGGTTTGGGTCACTTTCATTTTGCAGTGCAGGGAATGCGCATATTCTAAGTAACTTTTTCCCTTATTCGTAGGCAAACATATACAGGGAGTTTGCAGTCCAGTTCCATTTAAAAAGTGGTATTAATAGCTTTTAGATTAGCATTTTTATGTTCACTTTATCATCAGTACCTTGTTATTTGGTATGTTGTTTAAAAATTTGTCTGGATAATTATTTGTGCTTTACCCATAGGACGTGCCCAAAAAACCAAACCAAAATATAAAACCCATAAAGCCTCCATGTAGATGGTGATGGGTGATCTTTTTTTCTGCTTTTCCAAAAAGAAGTTACAAATTCCTTGTTACTGATCCAGTAAGTCAATAGTGCAAATGTTTAAAGCAAACATGAATTGTTAATTTGGGTTAACTGGAACCCACAGAAAAATCAGAATAAGTTCACAAGAAAAATTATTCCCATAGGGAAAGCTGTTGTCTATTTCTTTTCATACATGGTATTTACCCTAATCCCAGGTGAATTTCTTTGTATCCTTTAGAGATTTAAAAACTAAGAGTCATCTTTTATCTGCTTGCTAAGGGTAAAAATGTGCCTCGAACATTTTAGAGCTGCTGTGTTCCATAGGGTCCCCATTGTGCTTTGTGTAATGTACTCATAGCTCACCATGGGTATTCTTATATGGCTTCATTTTTTGTGAAGCCTTCTTATTTTTAGAATAAGCTTATGCTCTGCTGCGGGGTCCCAAAGTTTCATGGATATGCAGATGGAAGAAAATTGCTACCATAAATCAATCTTAAAAGGAAGAGATTGCAAAAGTAGGACAAGGTACCATCTTTAGATGTTAGAAGGAAAGGGGAAAAAAAAAAAAGAGGGGGGATTTGATTTAATCCTAAACTGACTGGCTAGCTGGTTGTTTGGATAAAGTACCACACTGACTTTTGTTCAGGGAATAATATTTATATGTAAAGTGATTTCATGGTGTGCATCGGGGAAAAAAACCCAAAAGGTCTGTGTTCAGTTATGAACGTTGACCTTGGGAGCATGACAACACAGCAAACGTTTCAGGGATCATCTATGGGAAGTTGTACAGAGCAGTTTCTGGCAGAGAGGCATGCACCACTTCTAACATCACAAATCCTGTCGTCATGAGTGGCGTGTGTAGCAGCAGGCTGTCATTACCAGGAAGAGAGTATATATACGTATTCCTCACTAATGGATTAGAAACACGCTTGTAAGAGGTGGAGGGAGGCGGGGATGTGATGGCACTGACAGTAAGCATTGAGGGGAAGCACCAGGCACACTGTCTGTGCTGGTGACTCTGACAGCAATTCGTTTGCAAGGGCCAACTCCTAAGTCAGTCACTTGCTTTTGATTCATGCATAATGCACTGCTATTTTTACAGTATCATTGTATTCAAGCTCAAAATTACTTTTTTGTCATTTTATTTATTGTGTTTTTCATTTTAGTTTGCTTTTAGGTTTCATTTGATTTGGCAGTAAAATTTCTCATGGAAATAATATTTTAAAGTTAGTTCTTATGCCACACTTGAAAATACACAAGTCTGTCATGCCTCTGTTGTTTTATCTGATTAGAATGGCTTTTCTTCCCTGGCCTGCTAATCGACTAGAGTTCTGTGTTACAGGCAAGGCAGTGATGACCAGCCGAGGATAAAACATCATAGGACAGGCAGGGGTAGCTCACAAAAGTAAATAATATCAAATAAATCTAAGAGAGCAAGCAAGATGTGGGGAGTTTGTCTTGCAGACATGTGAAGTTGGAAGGATCGTCACTGCTTAGTTCACTCTTTTCCCTCTGTGCCAGAGAGAGATTTATCTGCATACCTAACAAACACCGAGCAGTGATCTTACAGCATCACCTAGAAACGGAAGATATTGCCAGTTCCTCCTCCTCAAGCTTGTTTAACCAGTGAATCAAACGGAGAGTTGCATTGCAGTCTGGTAGACTGTGTTCCTACTTGCAGGGAAGAAAACCTGCGCTGATGAATGAGACTTATGTTGTGAGCAATAGAAAGATAACATCCCAAGTCCTCTAAATTCTCTAGAACTAGCACTATTCCTTAAAAAATTATTTATATATATCTATATAACCAGACAGGCATGAGAGGTAGCTAATGAAATTTGTACAAACATGATACAGGAGATCTTGATGTTGGACTGAGAGATAATGATGTCTGTTGCCAACACGTGCATAGATTTAGATAACGACCGGTATATTTTTGTGTTGTTTTTCACAGCTTTCAGGTGTTTCTTTGTGTAACATGGGCAGTATTGTTCCTCTTAACATCTCTTACTTTATAAATTCCTCTGATATTATGAGGTAAAATATTTGCTAAGTTTTCCTTTTTGTTTTGTGGTTTAAATCTTAATTCTCTAAGAATTTGGGAGTGTAGGTTTTAGATTGTCTTGTATTTTTCTCAGTAAAATACAGGAAACTGTGTGTTTGCATGTTTGCATATATATTTACACATATTTAAATCTGGGGACTGGAATACTTGCTGTGCCTGTATGAGCCCTGGCGGGAGCTGAGTTAACAGCCACAGAAGCAGCCACAGCAAGTGAACGTGGTGTGTTCAGTGTCTGGTGAGAGAAGGTGATGTCTAGGGCCTAAGCAACTTTGAGAAGCAGTCCTAAACCACAGCATAGCTAAATTTGGGGACCCCATTACCGAGAATTCAGTAAGCCTTGTTCTTTTAGCATAATTCTCTCTAACTGAATTAAATTTCCCTGAAATAAGTGTGTGTAGGAACAGTTCTGCTTAAAATTAATACAGTGTTTTAATCTGTTTTAACTTGTTAGATAGACAACCAATAATTTTCCCCTTATCTTGAATAATTCTGTATGTGGATAACACTGTAGGGTAAACTAAATAAGATTACTTTTTTGACTTGTTTTATTTTAGGATAAAACCCCAATTGTTATGAAAATACAGCATTCTGACACCTTTTTGTGTTAGCTTTCTGCATATTCCCCATCACCATTCACGCAGCGTTAAAAGGAAATTACTATGGTTCCTTTTCTGCTCCTCTTTCAGTGATTATTTAGAGCTGGGAGATTATTATCGGGAAGATTCAGCTTGATAATGATCCCTTCTTGTTAATCTGCTGTTCTTGAAAATGAATTAGGATTAGGAAAGCAGCTCTTTATCATAAATAAAAAAGACCAAAATGTCACAAGTATGTTACCTACAAACTACTTTGTGGTTATTTCTTGTAGGCAGTTTCAGCTGGAAAGATTCTGCTGTTACATTTTTCTAAATCTATTTTATTGGGCTTTTCTCTTCTTGCTACACCATAGGTCCAATAATCTGAAAATCTTTTCCACATTATTCTAATTATTCTTCTAAGTTTCTGTTCTCTTGCTCTTTTCTGTCCTCTTTCAGTGTCTCAGTCTCATCTTTATTAATAAGCATTTTGTAGCTTCAAAGTACTTTGAGGAACAGTAAGTTGTTTATAGAGCTCCTATTAGGCAAGTTGTACACCAATAAGGAAAATGAAATTAGAAGAATTAAATTATTTGCCTTGGGGGAGATTTAGGGTGCAGATCAGGATTAGAAATCTGTTCCTAACCTTCTATTCTGTGATTCGGGTGGCACTTTCATCTTTCTTTCCTGTCTTCTTGTCTTCATTTTTCTGGCCTCTATTTTTTTGTTTTTCTTTCCTTCCTGCAGAAATTGCTTTTGCATTCATTCAAAAAGCAGCACCTCTGACCAGGACCTTTGCCAGATGGCTTTATATGCCAAACACAAGTCTGTTCTGGAAGCGCTGACTCAGCACAGAAAAAGATAGCTTTGTGGCAGCGACAATGTTCAGTGAAAACTCTTGGAAAATATGCTGGAGCTGGACACAGCCGCAGCTCTTAACTAGCTGATGAGCCTTTCCAGAAGCTCTGCTTAACGAGGGCATTACCCTTGGATGGGGATGTTTCCTGCAGCTGCCGGTGCGTGTTTATGATGAACTCGGACCCCGCAGAACTGCCACTTCGCCCATCCCTGCTGCAAAGGGCTCTCAGAAACAGGATGCTAAGGACTAAAAACCTGATCAGCCTATACTTAACCTTGGAGTTCAGTCACGTGTCCAGTGACAGATCTTCAGCCCATATTCTGCCCACTGTGCACTACATGGAGTTTTTACAATCAGGTTTTGGCTATTTATTTTTTTTTAACTTCAGCAGATAACATGGTTACTTCAAAGTTTATGATTCTATTACCTATTGAAATCGGCTGGTGATGTTAGTATCTGCTTTTCCTTTCTTTCCAATAAGAAATTAAGATTATGGTTAAAGAGGTCCCCTCTGGTTTAATTTCCTCTTGAAACCTTAAGATTTTTTTTACTTATGTCAGGGAAAGTAAGCTTTTGGGGTATTCAGAATTCCTTTATTCATGTTGATTTCATTGCAGTTTCACAAATCTAAAATAGAGGCTCCTGATGAAAAGTAGCTTCCCCCAAGTAGTTCCTGGAAAACAGTATAAGCTATCTTCCAGTTAAGTAGCGTAAAAAGAGGAAAAAAAAAAAATCGAATATCGTTGAACTTTGTTTATCTGTGTTTCTTCTACATATAGGCAGACAGTTCCATTCTTGTAAATCAGAGCGGGGAGGGAGAACTTTTAAATGCATTTTATGTTCCAAGTTCTGTGTTATTAACTAAAGTCTATATGGCAAGGGAAAAAGCCTATTAAGTACCACATATTCTGTCTCTCCTACTGTAAGGCAAAAAATATGCCAAATGGTGTAGGAATGTAGAGCTCGCTACAGCTTTATGGCTAGAACTGCTAGGTCTCAGCTCCTGGTCAGCAGGGACAGGGGGTGATTTAAAAGTGGAAATGCAACTGAGACAAGAAGTGTGGGGGTGGCAGTCTCGGGGCCCCGAACCCGAAAGAGCGCTGGAACCAAATCCAGCTCTTCTGAGGTGCAGCCTGACCTGACGTAAGGCAAAAAACGCTGGAAGAGCTGCATAAAACCAGACATCAGAAGAATGGCTGAGCAGAACAAGAACCCATCTTGTTTGTGTTTATTATTTTTTTAACAGAAGGTTTTAAGTAAGAAAATCCCTTATTTGATAGTAAAATTATAGATATTATTTGCCCTTAACCTTCTGTTCAAAGTGCGCTGTGAAGGGCTAATACAGCGGCCAGTCTAAGTGTTTTGTGGAAGTTAGTCCAGCAACAAAGCAACTACTCACTGTTAAAATTAATGAGTAAGTGGAAGGGCTCTATGAGGAGGAAGGAAATAATTTGGCCTCAGTTTCATGTCTCTAGCCTGCAATTTCTAGAGATAGAGAAGACACCACATTTTCTGACTCAGAGCAGTTATCAGCTTCCAGGAAGACTGAAGGACTGCTTTTAAGGGCCCTACTAAAAAAAACGTTGGCTCTTGTAGGCCTAAATCCAAGGCTATTTGTATTTCCACCGTAACATTTTTTTGCAAACAGCATGTAGGAGAGTGTTGAGACTGTGCATGCTCAGTGAGAAATGGGAGCCCCATCCGTTAGGTGCCGGAGATGTACTCGAAGGGCACTCGGTTCCTGACCAGGAGAACAAACCAGTTTCCCTTTCCTCCGCCTGAGCCCACCCACCGACCTGGGCCTCTGCCTGGCCCCGGGCGGGTGAGGGGGCACACCCCGGGGCAGAACCGGCTTCAGGGGTGTCCCGGGGCCTGTGGAAGGAAAGAAAGCTTTGGTTCCTTCCTCCAGAACTACCATTTGATTGTTAAATAGGATTCTTTGGGCACTTCTTGTGGCATGTTATGTGTTGTTGCACTCTGTACGTGTAAATCTTCTGTGTCTTTTTTTAAAGAAAACGTGAATCTTACATGCGTTATCTGGATAAAGAAATCTGCCCAAATTCCATCATTGTTTAGAAGATGACATTGAGTATTCTTTGAGCTCTCATCGAAGAATATTATATAGTACAACTTCAGAAAGTTAATACCAACACAAGCTTCTGCTATAAGCTACTGTTTCCTTTTTGGACATTCCAGAAACAAGCTGATAACTTCTAGAATGTATTTTTTACTGATTCCCTGGTTTCCTGCATGGCACGTTCAGAATGTGAATGCATATAAAAATGTCACTTACCCGTGTTCCTGAGACACCACTGCTTACAAAGGAAGGATAGGAGTAGGGGAAGGGTATTGTAATTACGGGCTGACCTCTCACTTCTGGAGAGAATTAATTGCCTATTGCCCTGGTACATACTTGTCCCCCTTTGGGATTATTAAACCCAGGTGTCTTTGTGCCCTCTGAGCTCTCTGACCTTAGTGGGGTGCACACAGAGACACCGGTAAGATCAGCACGAAGAAGTACCAAAGCAGAAAGGGGAGAGCAGTGGTGATGAGTGCCCCGGGTGGCAGAGGCAGATCTCGGTTCTTCATCTCTTACGGGCTCCACGGACTTCGAACCTTTGTCACTCAGTGGCCGGGGAAGTGCTCTCGCCACGGGATTAGAAATTTACCAGTGGCTAGAAATAAATAAATCAAGATCTGGAGTAGCTGGAGAGAATGAATAAGAGGGAGAAAAAGTTTTGAAGTAGCAGGTATGCCATTCATGTAGGGTTTCCATTTCGCTTCCCTGGGCTGTTGATATTTGGTGCTGCCTTTATTGGATAAAATATATAACCACTTTTCCACCATCAGAGCTAATTAGTGTTCGTTCAGCCCTCGACTTACATAACTAACTGTTCCCAGTTCCAGCACTAGATCCACCAGTCCGCTGGGTACTCTTATTAGCATCTCTCCTTTTTGTAGATTAAAATCAGTAAATTATTTCTGCAGGAATTAAATTGTGGCAGCATTGTATATTACACAGTGGGGTATGGGGTTTTGCAGTTGCCTAAGAAAAAAATAATATATATATATATATAAAAATAAATATTTTACTGAAAATCTAATTGATACTGAGACATCAGAGTAGTTCTGTAAGCACTGGTATTAATAAAAATATAATCTTCCTATGCATTCACATCTCACTTGAGTGACCACAGTATCTAATATGTTGCAGGTTCAAAATACAATTTTTCTTTTCCATGTGGTGTTTATCTCTTTATCAGGAGTTGCTCCGCTGTTGCTGAGAAGCTGTGTACACCAGTGTATTCCCCTCTAACTGCCTATTTTGTGAATTCATAGGATGTAGATGAGTTCTTAAATCAACCAACAGGTTGTGGGTGAAACAAAATGAAAAGACAAGAGATAGGGTGCTGTTTCAAGCAAAATCTGTTCTCATGGTTCATTGTTTCAGTGGGGAAACAGGCTAAAAATGCCTGTTCATTATGTTTCCATAACTTGAGATTTGAACGGTGTTTGTGTTTGGGGGTTTTTTGTGTGTTTGTTGCTCTGTTTCAGTGAAAACACAGAAAGGCAATTTTATTGGTTTTAATGCTTAGGAAGCTCTGAACTTAGGACAAGTAAACCATGCCTAGTAGGAAACTACGTTTTTTTTCCTTTGCAAAACCTCCATTTGAAATTATGTTTTTCAAGCTTAAAATGTGGTTTTATCTTTGTAATGACATTGGTAATCATCTGACTTGTTTATCTCCTCTGGAAATTGTTTTATTATCTGAATGAATGTGAATATACAACACCAGCCAAGTTCCTAAGGTACAGATACAGAAAGGGGCTTTGGGTTTTTTTTGTTCATTAATGTAGCCTGCTGAGAGCTGTACAGCAAAATGGTTTGTTTACTCTGTGCAGTTTCTCAGAGTACAGACATGTGTGACGATTGGAGCTTAACAATTGTAATATTCTTTCATAAATTTCTTTATTTCAGAAGATGCATATTTTTTTATTTTTATTTATTATTTATTTTTCTTACAGTTACCATGAAAAATCAACTTCAAACCATTGAGGACCTGTAACCTTGCAAGTCCCTTGTTATGAAAATGCAGAAAGATGGCTTGGTACACGGGAGAAAATGCAAGTGGCACATAACTCACTTTTTGCACCCCGTATCAAGATACAGAAATCATGCGACAGATCACATTATATATAGCTTTTATCTGAAGAACCCCAGAGGGTTTGCTGGGTGAGATTTTCATTACTACTTCAAATGCAAACACCTGTAAGGTGAATTGGCGTTTATCAGCTCAGGGTCTTATATTAGGAGGACACCATGACCAATACATGACAAAACCATAAGTGAATTTAATGAGACAGAATGTAACCTTGCCTACCATTGCTTAAAGGAGAACCAAAACGCCAGAAAAATCTTCACTGGACTTACCAACTAACTGGCATTAGGGTGATCTTATGGTAAAAATTAAAGAATTCTGAGTAGACAGTTATTTTGAAATGTTCCACGTCAGACAAATCTCTTTCAAATCCATTTTAAAAACTGCAGCCTGAATTTTAGGAGTTTAAGAGCCTTCTAAAATAACAGTCTACAATTAGAATTCCAGCCATGTGCCATCAGATTTGAAGTGGCACGTTGTCTTCTGTCTGATAACATGCACTGATACCGTGCTAGCCCTGAGGAAATCCACTCTCTGTTAAATCTCCAAGGAAATAAAGAGAAAAGGGACTGCCTGGGTCAAGAGTCCAAGCCATTTCTATTATAAGCAATCATATCAGTATAAATCCCCTTGACAAATGGATTAGGCTTATTCTCCAAAAAGTAAGCTGTCCCTGAAACTCCTCTTGGAAGACTGTAACAGAATCTTATTCCAGCTTTCATTTTACTTCTACCAGTTTCTGTCCGTTGGTTTGTGATGCGGATGTTGGATGATTGTTTTCTTCTTTCCTCCTCATTTCTCTGAGTATTTGTTCTCCTAAATTACTTAGTAATTCCTTTCTTAGCCTTTGTGTAGGCAAGCCAACCTTTCTACTGCCCTTACAAAAGGCAAGTGTTTGGTTCCTCATGTGTCCATAGTGGTCCTGTTACCGAAATCTCGGAATGAAGAACTTTCTCATCACCTCACCACATCACCAATGTGATGTAGATAAGCAGACACTTCTTTAGTAACGGCTGGGTGCGTGAGTGAGTCCTCTCACGATCAAGGCACACCAAATTTCAAAATCATACACCATATATAGAAGTTATTCATGCATATTCATTAAGTATTCACGCATAAATATAGCGCTCCCCCAAATTCATTAACATACTTTCCTCCCATATCTGATTCTGCACAGTAAAGGTTAGAAAGGTCCAGAAATGGGTCTGGGGTACGATTTGGGTCGGTGGTGTATGACTCGGTGGTCGCGATCTCCCCCTGCCGGAATTACCTGCTACTAAAGTTCACGGTTTCTTGGCAGGTAACTACAAGTTGTTCCAGTCGACTCTCCCCAGTTCCCATTAATTCTATATTCTGACATTTCAATACGCTTTCTACATACAGAAGACTAGCCAAATACAAAGAAATCTGCAAAAATCCCAGATTTGTTACCTAAGTTTTAAACAAAGATTCTAGCCCATTCTTCTGGCCTCGGTACAGGGCTGTACAAAGGATTTCACAGCAGCTTTTGCTGTGCAACTACAAGTTTCATTAAAATATATTTCTTATTCCAAATGATTTTATAAAATCTAGTAAAGTCAATTAATTCTAACTTATTAGCAGATCTGTAACAGTCCCTCAAACCAGTACCGGTGCAGGAAGCTGCTGCAAAGCCAGAGTTCTGAAGGAGGTAACTGACCCCATGGCACTGGTAGTTCTCTGCATCCTCTTGGCCTTTCTCTTTAAATCCTGGCATTGCACTGCCGTGGTCATGACTATGTTACACAGGTGACTTGGCACCAGCTTTAGATCTACTAACAAAGGTGGTTTTTTTCCTCTGTCACTGGCAACAGGTAAGGCTAAGGCTTAGAGTAATCTTATTTTACTACTAGTAGCTATGCATTATTAAAATTTCATGTTTTGATTATTTTCTTAAACAAGATCATCCACAGATAAAATTCCTGTGTAAAACCTAGCCTCTGCATATGCTGACTACGCCTCCCTTATGCAGTCAGGAACTCCTGCAAGTGCTCTCCTACTTTTTGTACCAACACTATTAATTAAAATACTAAATAAAAATGGTCCCAAGTGCAAAGCTGAGGAACACCAGTAGCAGCCATCTTCATGCACAGCGTTTTCCCATTCAGAACAGCTTACTGTCAGGTTTTTAGCCATTTTTTTTTAAACTGGCTTATGTTTTTTTATACTGGTCTCCTCTCCATTTTCATAATTTCATTGTTTCTCAAATGATTCTAGGTTGTCTGTTTTACAAAGGCACAGACTGTGTGGCCATCAGGTCATAACATTCCGTAGACATAAATAACTTTCAAACTGCAAGCAAAGCCAAGTGCCTTAGAGATTTCTTACCTGAGGTTGCCTATGCCAACATGTTCGTAGGCCATCATAAAAACTAGGAAATATGATGTTTTCCATGCTTTTAATAGTTTTAGTGAAAACAGAGTAAGTTACTCAAAAGTGAAAAATGCAGTAACTGAATTTACTCAACTGAGACTGAAACAATGAAATAATTCCGGTGAATGTATCTACAAATTAATACACTAGTAATGAAGGCAAAGTGTAAACAATATTAGAATTTTCTAGTCTCATTTAATAAGACATGGTCTAACATGGAGGGAATGTAAGAAGCCAGATTTTAGTCAGGTACCCCATCCACTGCTCTAGTCAATTAAGTCTAATGTTTCAGCTGTTGGTAGGCATAAATTGTGAGTCCCTCAACATACGTATTTGTTCTGGTGTTAGACCCTCTCAAAGAGAAAGCGTTAACCCCCACTGCAAAGGTTGATTTGGATTGCCTTACGGCAACTTGGGGTTTCAATTTTTTGAAATTGATTGCTTTTGAAATAGGATTGCTTTTGTTATCTGGAATCAGGTGCTGGAAGCTTAGTTAAGTATAGTAAAGCATGTGTGATCTCATGTCCAAATAGACTAGTCAGCCTGGCCATGACTCGGGTATTTCACCTTCTTCTTCTGGATGGCTTATGAAGAGAAGAAAGGAATATATGTAGCATCCAAAATTGTTGGGTCATTCTAGATGCATTTTACCTTCATACTACCTCTGCATTTCGTAAGTGGCATTTGCTTCAGGAACTGTACTCATGACTGAAAGATCTACCAGAGCCCACCTGGTCTACTTCTCGGAGAGCCAAATCCTAAGGGTGAATCAGAAAAGATGTAATTCCAGAACTGTGAAGAAAGCTGTTGTTTCTGCTGGTAACGTTACAACATCAGACTTTTGACAGAGGTAGGGAGAAGAATGCCCGTGGTCAGTTGTCACAGCACTCTTCAAACTATGAAGCTGCAACAAGGTCTTTTACCAGCTCATACCAGCGTGCTCTTCATACAGTCCCTCTGCTGCCTTCTCCTCGTGTCATCCAGGGCATGTGCTCTCTCTCTCCTCTTGCTTCTTCTTCTTCTCTCTCCTTCTTCCTTGGCTGCTCTCACTTCATTGGCTCTCAACCACTTAACCAGCCACAGCTGCACCTTATCTACATCGGCCAACCCTGAAGCCAACCCACGGTGGTATATTATCAATGCTAATCAACCCAGCTTCATTCCGCTACAATCAGTAACCATCATTTCTTACGGTTTCTAATTTCTAATAATCTAATCAGCATATTCTTTCTGTGTGCATGTAGCTATTTCCGTGTGCTTTCCCTTTCTCTCTGTTAAGCAGTTCCCCAGGACCCCTTGCTAAATAAAAGTCTGGGAGCTACCACATCTTAATGCACAAACTCTTCTTATGTTTTATGCAGAAACTGTGTAAAGAATATGCAGAATAATTTATGTAAGAAGAAACTATGCATATGTGATTAAAGGTTTCAGAGGGCCAGCTTAAATCAAACTTCATGGCTCCCATCAGCTAAATCCTTTTTTCCATTGCTCGATTCCTGATCTTTGAATTTCTTGCTATGAATTACTGATTGCCCTAACGTTGCCACCTTTGTGACAGGACCGCGGACAAGATAATAGGCTTCTCAGCTATAATTACCCATCCTTTCTGTGAATATTCTGATGATTTACATTTTGTCTATCTATTAATCTATAATGCAATAATAAATTGATTACTATCACTACACAATAAAGAAGAGCAGTGACTTCAAAGAATCAGGCAGCTGGAGTAAGTCTGAAACTTGCATGCTTGAAGGACTTATTCTATCTTTAAGCACGGGCTGTCTGAACAAAATCTTTTTACCTGGGAGAAAAACGAGTCTGTGCTGCTCTCAGTATGTATGCAGTGCCTGTCAGCATTAATTGGAGCACTGAGTGAAATTCATGAAGAAAATAGGCCCTGAACTATTATTGTTTTCCCAAACAGCAGCACAGCAGGTTCTGCTTTTGTCGTGTATTTGTATTTGTGCCACAGTGGAACAAGCCCTGGAGCAAGCAAAGAGACCTGGAGATTTCCCACTTCCCTGGCAGCTTTTCTGACTAATTCAGCTGTGCTGGCAAGTGCTGCCAGGTAGCTGCGTGCTATTTTCAGAATAAAGCGTACCCGGCACCAGGCAAGAGGCGACAGTGGTGACATTCCCCGCTTTGTTTCACGGAGGCACATCTAACCCTTCTGCCACGAGTGATGGCCATTACGTGGCTGTGATACGACATCAAAGTTCCTTTTGAGTATTAGCGAAACATTGGCTTCTAGCTGCACGATTGATCTCCCCTTAAACTCTGACTCCAGGAGTCTAAAATGCAGATACCTGAAGGCCTTTGTAGTAAGTTCTTCCTGTTGTGTACAGGTGTCTGAGAACCCTGCTACCCGGGAGAACAGCCCTCTCGGTGTGTTAAGGGACAGGCCACTTTACTTGAAAGTTCTGTCTTCCTGGGGGTGTCGCCCCACCCCACCCCACTCGCCCCCGTCCACCTGAGCCCTGTCCCCCGAGTAGTTGTTCCCGACTGGGGCTTTCTCCACCCCACCAGCACCGGCTCTGCGCCGTCACTGACCAGGCAGACCGAACTTTCTTGTCCATGGGGTGATGTCCCAGTGAGGTGCCACCTTCACCTGGCTCTGCTGGCACCTTCCCACCCCTTCTCACGATGGGCGGCTGGGACTTCCCTCCTCTCACAGGACTCCAGAGGAACTCTTCCTTCATGCTCTCTCCCAGCTTGAACTTGATTAGATTTTAATCTCAGTGTGAAGGAAGTACACTAATAATGTAAAGAAAGAGTAAAGAACCTGCAGGATTTTTTTGTTTGGTTTTGCTTAAGGCATGGAGAAAACAGAAAAGGCATCTTTCAATGAGAAATTAATTTATTCCGTAAAAAATCCATAAAAATATTCCTGCAGAAAAGTGCAATAAAGAGGCAAATTTTTATGGTTAAGGTTACTGGAATAACTTGAGTGACCAGTTTCTTGAGTTCTGTTCTATGCAGGTTTTTTATGCATCAAAAATTACTGCAACTCCAGCTTAAGGCTGCTTTGGCTATGCGACCATTCCTTTACGTTTGCTCTGGAGCCTTTATATTCTTCCAAAACTAACAGGAGGGGGTTTTAGCTTATTTCCTTGGAGCTCACTGAAGGCCAGTTTTCTTGTCCTTTTTTCTCCAGTTCTCTTAAGACTGCTCACTAAATGTGTGCCAAGGCGGGCATTGTTTTCTTTTAAGCAGAGAGAAGCCTGTGGGGTCTGTCTTCTGAAAGCTTCCCAGATAAGATGAAGTTAGAAAGTGGATGGACTTAGAATGGGAATTTCAGTAGCAGCACGGTCATTGCCTAGCACTGAAAGTTTGATGAAAATTACGTCAGTTGCTTTTCAAAAGTTGCCAGAACTTATTTTTTATGTTAGCAAAAATAATGGATTTTCCCTGCTCTAGCTTTGTTGTTTCAAACCAGCTAAACCATCTGTCTATAAGGGAGGAAAACAAATTACCCTGCAGGTGATGTTCAGCACCAAAATGTTCAGGCTAAATGCATAAAGTTTGGCAAAATTATTAACGAATTGAAAACTGAGTCTCCTGATGTCAAGTGTCAGAACAGCTTTAGTGAATAATATTAGTTCTGCTTTTGCACATTGATAGCAGAATCCTCAGTGAGTCCTAGAAGGAAATAGAGTCTGTTTAATGTCTGTGAAAGTGAAACCTGAAGTTTAGTTCTTGTACTGTTTAAATGTCTCCTTGTGTTAGTGTTGCACTGCTCAGCATAGAAGTCTGAATGGATTTCCTCAGCTAACAAAGTAAAACAGTGTGTAATATCCCACAGCTCCGGAAGCACCATTGCCAGCTCTGCTGCTATGAGAAGATGGTAACTTACAGGAATAACTATAATTAAGTCAAATTTGAAATAAAAGCTGTGGAAAATACATTGCTTTTCTGGAGGTGAAAATATACCAGCAATATTGATCTTAGTACCTTATGATGTTCTTGCTGAATTCAGATCTGGCTGCACAAAAGATAAAAATGAAGAGCTGTCTGCCTACTGCATGGTTTGGCAGCCTTTTAGAGGCAGGGGTATTGCTTTGTGTTTCTCCAACCAGTTCCTCTCCCTCTTTCTGGTTAGAAAAAGGTGCAAAAGGAGAGGCTTCTGGGTTTCTGGCTGTTTGCTTTGCTAAGAGAAGTTTTGGATTTGTTTGTTTTGAATAAAAAGCTGTTCCCTGAGGCTAGGGCATAAAAGAGGTTTGACAGCGAAAGAGCTTGCTACTTATAGTGGGCAATTCTTCTTTACAAACATAATTCTTTTGAAAGGTATGTAGGACACTGTCCCTCTCTCTCCCCAGAATTCTTGCTTTCTCTTTTTCTCTTTAGGAACAAGAGCACTTTCATTCTTACCTGGCAAGAGTGAAGGTTAGACTCAGTGCAACCATGTTGACTGTATCAAAAAGTGATGAAACCTTAAAGGTAGCTGTATATGAAGATTCTTGTCTACTAGAGGAAAATATATAATTATAAACCAAACACATCCCTAAATGTTATTCTCAGATTTCATTTACAAGCTTTGGGCAGAATTTTACAAGAAGAATTAATCCTCCTCAGCTAAAGACAAACCTAAAACTTACTTTCAGGACAGAAGCTGTAACTGAAGGTGATTAAGCATGCTCTAATTCATTAGAGTTTACAAGCCAACAGCAAAATTTGTATATATATCCTACAAATCCATATGGTGATATGCAAGCATTTCTCTCCAGTAGTATGTGTTTAGAAAATGTCTATCTGTGCCAGTGCTTTAAGCAGTTTCAGAGTAAGCCTTTGACTAGTGTCACAAAGATCTTATGTTCTCTGCTAAAACACTCCGAGGGCAGCTGCAGCACCGGAGCTGTGTCTGTGTGCCGTGCTCTGGGAGGTCTTTCCTAGGGCAGAGGCCAGGTTTGTTTGTTAGGCAGACGTATCAGTGTTTCTTGCAATTGTTTGCAGTGGGAGTCTCATTTATTTATTTCAGCAGCCAGAGCAGCTTTGTCAGCCTCTCTGGTTATGAATCCAGATCATGATAGCTTTATGGCTGGTTGGATGTTGTGCCTTTGCAGTTTTGAACCTGCTGCTTCTGCCACTTAATATGAAATTGGAAGCTAGGACAACACAGAATCGGTAACGGCAGTTCAGTGCTGAAAGGAATGCACAAATGCAAATATTTTCTCTGTAGCCCTTTTGCCATATTCTGGTGAATCTCTAAGCTCTTGTAGCTCTTTTAGCAGTGGCAGAAATTTATCTTCACATACCTGCTGTAGTTGTGTAATACTCTAAACTGCATAGCATTTCCTTGGTTATCATTTTCATGTTTCTGCTTGAATTTTGCATGTAAGCGTTTTCTGTTAGGATTAGAAACCCTGAAACTCACCCCTCCCCCCCCCCCCATTACTAGGGTAAGATTGTGTGTAATATCTTTCACAGTTCTGGCTACCAAACTGTCGTCATCTACTTCAGTCGTGTTTGTGTCTGAGGACATGCTGCTGGCACCATTTTGTTTTATCTCTGCTAGGAGACTGCCTCTTCTCCTTCTGTTCTTCTGCTGATCTAAGTCCCAGATTTTTCCTTAACAGGAAAGCGCATGTTATGTTTCTGTCATTGCAATTTCTCATTTTAGTTGAATAATCCTTTTTTTAACTTTCCAATCCATCACGATAAGGTAACATAACAAGACTCTGGTGTGAATACAGTTGAGCATGATCTGTGTTTCATCGTGGTTTGTGAGAACGTCTGCAGCCACAGAAACCCACTGGCTGCCTGATTCCAAGTGGGCCACTTCTAAGGGTATGGGAAAGACGGCGCTTGGATCTGGGGCCAGGAGTGCTGGGGGCTGATACTGGTTGTATTTTTGTTCTATTTTTATTTTTGTCCCAGAAGCTGGACAAATTGCTGGGGATGATAGTAGGTATGGCGTACAGGAAGATTTCAAGTACAGGCAAGTGGCTGTACTTAGCAGATGATAGTGCCAGCTATAAGATATTTGTCTATATTTAAATTCCCTTTATGAACAGACTGGTTTGTATTCAAAACTGTTTTCACATTACACAAAAATGGCAGGAGGAGAAATATTACTTTGAGAAAAATTCAGTAATGTCTGGTGAAATACGTAAGTTTCATCTGTTTCTTCAATATGGATTAATTATTTTCCATGTGTGATTTCCAGAAGTTTTCTCCAGTAGTCTCGAGTAAATAAATTATGTAGTTTTCTAACAGTTCTAAAATTCCAGTCTTCCATTTTTATTCTCTCAATTGCTGCAGTTCTGCAATGAAACAGACTGTTATCCCACATATGCCACATGAAGTCTTCAGTAAGTCTTTAATATTCTGCACAGCAAGGGAAATTTGGATGTTTGTGTCTTTTTTTGTTGGGTTTTTTTTTCTTTTTTTGGTTGGGGATGGGATTCTTTGATAAGTGTCTTGGACCTAGGTGAGCTTAATGTAATTTCAGGCTCAATGTAACGAGACTTATCTTGTACTGTGGAATATGCAGATAAATTATAGCTTTGAAGATACTGTTGTCTGATAGAAGAAAATTTATCTACTGAATGTATTAGGCCAGATCCTCTGCTGGTAATTATTTGGGTGGAGCTAAACTAATTTACACCAAAAATGTATGTGTTGCTGCTGTCTGAAGGAAACTGATGAGCTGGAAATGTGCTGACTGAGACCTTGATAGAACAAGAATTGGATATGCTGGAGAAGCCTTGTTCAGAAATGCGATGATGTTGTTTTTACATATTTCCATATGGAAAGGATCTTTCAGGGCAGGAGAATCAAGATGTGTGAATAACAACTTAAGTGATTAAAGGAAAGTGTCCCACAAAATGGCCCTGTCATGCTGTATATACAGTTAAAAAAAAAACTCCATTGGGAATAATTGCAATTAATAGCAAAGTGGCCTTTATTTTCTTTTTCTTTTTTTTTTTTTTTTTTTCAAAAAGAAGGACAATTATAGTTGGGTTTTTTCCATTCCTTTATGCCTTACTGAATGTTTTCTTGTTTCATGGCAAATATGCATGGACTATGACTTTAAAAAAGTATATTCATCAAGAAAAAAAAAACCAACAGGGAAATGCATGCAAGAGGATGGTGATTGTGAAATGTTCGGTTCTTTCTCAACAAAACCATGGGATGAGGAAGGAATAGAAAGAACCAACATGCTTATACTTCGAAACTTTCCAGGGCTGAAGACCTTGCATCCTTGTTTACATACTGTTTTCAAACCTGGAGTTTCGTGAAATTTCTTGGATCAAAACCCTTGTCATATGCACGTCACATTCGGCTGTGGTGCCCCTTGGGAATGGTGTTCTTTTGAAGTTTGCACAGCCCTGCTGTAAACTGGGCCATCTGCCAATGAACAGTGTTTGCGCCGGTCTTCAAAGATTGACTTTGGGATCTCTAACTCTCTTAAATCTCTATGACTTCATGCACCAAGACATTCAGCTCCTTCTCACAGTACAGCTACTACTCCAGGGCCCACGGAGGAACCCTCTCAGAAACAGACCTGAGCTGTGTTGGTGCTCCTGCGCTGGCGCACATCGTACTTGCACGTACGCGGGAGCTCCAGCAAGTGGGAAGGACCCGTCTCTTGGGGCTCTGATCGCTCAGGGCACAGTGCAGCTCTAGTGCAAAGGGCATGAAGTGATTATGGTTTTAGAGGAGTTTCTAGATGTAAAGAAACAGCTATCAGCGATTTTTCCTAAGCTTATTTTTATATATTATATTATATTTAACAAATAAACATGATGTGTGCAGAACATGGTTACCTGGGGAAATTTAAGGAGTTTTAATCCTCAGCATGGAAATCAATGCATTAGTACATCGCCAGGGGAAGATGATGGACCTTTTGTTTCCAAAGGCTGCACATAGCTCAGGCTTTCTGGCAATGTCCCTGGGATTATATTAATTTCTTCCAAAGCCGCAAATTGATTAAATTAGATCGGTGAAAGGCCACTAATGACATGTTTTAGTTTTCTTTTTATTGCAGCAGCATGTTCATCCTGCATTTGGAATTTGAATCACACGGTAGCTGGCTGCTCGAAGAAGCAATCGGTCAGGGTCTAGACATACACAATACAGGGAAGCTTCTGACCACAGCTATTAAAAGAGAAAACAAAGCAGGGAAGTCCTACAACCCTGCCTATACACACGTTTATACTGATGGAGTAAGACTGCTCTGTTTCAGTCATTTTTTATAGTTATGTGGAATTTTAATGATGTTCTCTAGGTATAGTGCTGAAACATCTCTTCCAAAAAATTCCTCTGTTTACTTCTGAAAGTTTCAAAACCATGCTGCATGTGTGTCACCAGACTCTGGGTTTGTGCAGACTGAAGTGTGAATACCCACTGATGAAACCATAGGTTATTATTTTTTTTATTCCCCCATATACACATACAGATGCGCACAGGAGATGGATTGCTCTGTCTCACTGGGACAGTATGGGGACTACTGTCACAAGCTTTCAGAGGGATCTCATCTTTTTTTATCCCTTAAATTCTCTTCAGCTGAGGCTTATATCATAATAGGTCCTTTTGTTCCCTTCTCACCCTCTCTGTTTCCTGAGCTATGGTGAGGCTTTTTTGACACCTCAGAGCAACTCTCCATATCTTGCGTCCTGTCCTTTCCTGCTGTCCCTCTGTCACCACTCTGCTTCTAATTGTAGGTCTGGATTGGGATCTTTTTCTTCTGGAAAGCCGTAGCAAGTACTGTGGCTCAAATGCATTTCTTCCTTACAGTACCCTTCATCCACTTCCATCACTATCCCAAGCCCTTTTCACTTTTCTTTCTATTCATACTTCAATGAACCCTTATACACAATGGAATCGATGTGGTATTTTCCACCACTATATGTGGTTGTTTACATAAGACAGCACTACCTCGAGCTTATGTCTGAATATTTTTTTAGATTGTAAGTGCCTTGGGGTAGGAACTGTTGCTGCACGTGTGTGTGTGTGCATGTATTGTGCCTGGAACAGCAACTCCTCTCCTGTCTGTTGAGAGCCAAAGGGAGCCGAAGTATACACCATCTACTTAGTATATTTTTTTAAGTATTTCAGATATGCTGACTTGAATTAATAACAAAATATTTAAACAGTTACACGTTCATACAATTCCCTTGACTTTAAACGAGATTTAGGAATTAATTAAAGTTGCACCTTAAAAGTCTTTTTATCTCTAAAACTTTTTTAATCAGGCTGAACTCAGTATTGTACCTAAATCAGTGTAATTTACATTTTCTTCTACCCATCTACATACAAACCACAATTATTTAGGTTCCCATTTAGATACTCCCCAAAATGTGATTCACATCTCATTTATACACTACTATTGCCATTTAAGTAAATTAATTCCTACAACAGCCTCTGGTAACAGAACAGATATGCCTCAATTCTGACACAGTCTTTACTGATTTGATTAGTTTTGCGTAGTCACAGACCAGGTTTTCTGAAAAGCTTGTTTGCTATGCAAGCACTATAAATGCTTATTTCTCTAAGCATTCAGCACAGTGGATATTCAGCAGAGTAGCTAAGCGTTTTGGAAAACTTGGCCATAGTTGCTGGTGCTGAGCCATACAGTCTGTCTCAGAAAATTCTAGGGTTTTATTTTCTCAATTTCTCCCAAAGTTGAGGAATGAGGAATCCCTTTGAAATATGTAGCTAGACTCTAGACAGCTCAGAAGTGAAGCGAATCTTTCTGAAAATCTCTGTTGGGGGGTGTCTTGCCAATGTGGATTGCAAGCAGTGGCAAAGCTAGAATTGGAACAATGAGAAAAATAGAAATCAATTTTTAAGCAAATTCTGAGGTTAAATTACAAAAATTAGGCTTATTTTAAGCTGTTAAGGTTAAATATCAGGTTGTTTTGCTAGTCAGCTACATACTTGTGCATGTATTTTGAAATGCAGTTATACAAGTTCAGTATTATTTTTTTATATATATATGTATATATTTAACATCAGTTTTCACAGCAGGAGTAAAATTGAGAGAGCAGAACTAGAGTGTCTGAAAATCACCTTCTCATAGGAACTTCTGGCTGAAATGTCTCCTGTTACTAGCTAGTCTGGAAACACAGAGTCATCCTTCAATAGACTGCGCTTCCTTTTAGCCGTGTGAATGAGCGTCCCTGTAGTAGTAGAGCTGCGTTTTTTTTACTTGAGGAATTCCTTTCTATCTGTTCCTTCCTATGAGGTTCTTGAAGGCCATTTTTCATATAAATCAGCTTTGCTCTGTCAAGCAGCAGAGTCACAGGAAACCAAGGCTCCAGAAATCCTGTAGGGTCCTCCCACTCAATATTGCCTGGCAAGCCAATTAGCTTGATATTTTTATCTCTAACTTGATTTGGAATTAATGGTAAATTACTGTTTTACCATTCTGTTTTCCATGATAAATGCCCTACTCAATTATTATTAGATCTGCTCCTAGGACAGCTGAATGTTTTATCTATGTCCTGCCTTTGTGGCTCCGCAATCTAAGGAGGATGCAGAAGGAACCTCTCACCCTACTTCACTGATTCCTCATCCTGGCCCAGAGAAGGGGCGTGCACTCGCTCTTCGAGGCAGCGCAGGATTTTCTAGCACACCCTTCACTGTGGGGACAGTACTTTTCTGTACGAAGGTTCATGTCAGTCATTTAATATCTGTCAAGTTGCCTTCAAAGCAAAGCCTAATTCTCCACACTAAATTAACAATGTTGGAGCTGGTTCATGTTTTACTCCAACTCAGTGTTCTCTGCTTTTTATTTGATTTTATTATTTTTTTGATCTTAGGGTCTACCATGAGATAACATTTATTTTGAAGCCTGGGTGCGGTTTTTACCACGGAGTACATCTACCTCTGGTGTGGTTTTGAAGTAAATCTCTCCATCGTTCCCATTTACTGCGCTTTGTCTCACATCACCGAGTGGTGTCAGAGCACCCAAGCTGGGTTCCTTCTGGTTAAAGCTAGGCTAGAAGACGCGCTCGGGGAACACCCCTGAATGCCCCTTAGGCAGCTGGAGAACACTCGTTCCTGGGTCCACACCAGAGGTTACCCAGTGACGTGTGTTATAGATGCCGGGTTCTCAGCACCGAGCACGCGGGTGTTCTGTCTCGCTTCCCAGGCTGGGAGCGCTGGGGTGACAGTGTGCATGTGAATCTGGGACAGAAAGTAGTGCTGTGGTCTGAGAAGGCTCTTGTTTGCCCCAGTTTTGGGAAGTTCATTGGAGACAGAGAAGTAGGATCAGAGAAGTAAATAGCTAAATAGCTCTGCTCGTTACTGTCTGTCCTCCTCTCCATTTCTGTTCCTGCTCCATGCTCAGGGAACTGAAGATCTTGCCAGCTGTTTTGGTTACATCTCCTAAGCAGGCATGCTCCTCTTACTGTCGTAAATAAATTACCTGGATCCCAAGAGTGTGTTGTACAGGCCACCGACAGGAGAAGCAGAAGAACAGTTTGCAGTCTGACTTTTTAGCGTGTGCCTAAGTAACAGCACCCGTCTAGCTACAGCTGGCAGAACCATTAGAGTCACGCTCAGCTGGAAAGACCTCTGAGGAAGGATGGAATGCGTGGGCAATCAGAAGTATTTCCCAAGTCTGCTGCTTCCCTACAAATCTTAGCTACCTTGCTCCATATAACTGCTGAAACAAAATGCAAGGTTCAGCTATCCAGATTTAATCATCTGCATCTGAGGTTTTCATGTAACTCCAGCGCGGTCGCTCAAGCAAGCAATCCTCTTCCACAGGCAGTTGAGTTCATGGATTCACGTACCGGAAAGTCTTACATAAAAGTGAACTGTGTGCTCCAAATCACTGAGATGATGCTGTTTCCATTAGCGCTTTAATCAAGGCCTTTGCTACAGTAAATGTTTCGCACTGTAAGTAATTGGTAAAGACTGCTGACCTGCTAACACTGTGGTAGTTCAGCCTAATCTGAAAAAAGTCCCTTAAAACATTTCCTGCATTACCTGACCCAATGAATCATCAAAAAAGCAAAGCATAATCTGAACGTTGGCTGCAGCAAGTGGAAATAAGCCTGGATTGTTTCAGAAGGGCATCAGCAAAAAAGGCTGCTTGAGTGGGGTGTTTTCCATGCTGTCCCATGCGAGCTGCCACATGTAGACCCCCCCAGCCTGCTTGTGAGTATCCCTTTGGCAACAGGAACCAGTCTGCAGGTGTGAAAATACTGTGACTGCTTTTAGCATCACAAAGAAAGTGTTTTTATTGGGAACTGTGCACAAAATCATGGTTTTATTGGAAATTCATTCTATACCTTCTGAACATGTGCGTTTTAGCCACTTGACAAGTGATTTGAGGATTGTGTGATTCAAAAGCAGTGCATGGTTAGGAAAGCTGTTAGAGATTATACAGCATTAAGAAGTTCTTTTCCTTTTCTCTGAGCAAAGAGAAGCTTGAGGACACTATGGAAGGCTGGTCAGCTTAGCAAAGAGCAGGTGAGTGTGCAGGCCGGAGCAGAAGCTAGTGGGTTGTTTTGCAATTTAATTTGCTTGGAAGTGCGTCTTGGGCTGCGAGTCCTTGGGTGCTACCCCTGCCCAGCACTCTGCTGTGACAGGGATACAGCAATGTGGCTACAAACAGTGTATCAGGGGTGTGAGGGCCCCCTCAGCCTCACACCCCTCGGCGTGGGAATCAAAACTGAGGGCTGATGATAGAGAGGAAAGAGCAAATGTATGGGCAGCCAGATACCAAAGCAAATGAAAGTAACAGTTAAGTAGATATCATTAGAGTTGCATTTTTTTAAAAACTGCTAATATCTGTGAATTTCACTAGTCAGTATTGACCATTTTACTGACACCTTGCTCATTAAGCCATCATTCCCAGGATTTATTCAGTCATTCCAAATCTCTGAGCAGATTCAGTCAGATGCATTTCTTAAACGGACGGATAAACCTGTAGTTCTGTCTTTCATACCCATGTAGATGGTGCTGCCCACTGAGACCAAGCATAGTCTGTCAACACGCCAGTAGGAGCTGTCATGTTTGTGGCATCTTCTTGTTTGTTAAGTCTCAAAGGAAATTTTGAACTACAAAAATAAGAAAATTCACAAGATCCTAACAACAAAAACGTTTTTTTCCTGGCTGTGAAAATTCCAAAGAAGCCATGTTTTGTGGTGATCTTTTTTATCTTTAGATTGTTTCAGTCAATATATAATCAGGCTTCTATCCTTTGCCTCATGCACATGTGAAATTCTCTATGGAAAGGAATACAAAAATTTATTTAATCTTTAGAAAGGTTTGTTTCCATAAAATAGACATCATAAACCCCCACAGGTAGCGTCTAGTGCTGTAATTTTAAAATAAGACCTGTATGTGCTACTAGATTCATATAAATATATTCTAATTTTGAATAATGAAAGTTAATTTGAGTTAGGATCACCTACTTAATAAGTCATTCTATAGAAAATGGTAGCAATAACCTACCTTGAAATACATGAGTTCAAGAATTTCCCCTAAGAATTTCCTCAAGAGTGTCCTTTTTGGTTCTGCTAATGAATGTTTCTTCCAGTGACAGCCAACCTAGAGTAAAAAGTTGAAGCAACAAAGAATCTTTTACTTCTTCTCATAAGTTGTACCAATTTCCTCCCATGATTAAAAATCTGCACCTATTCCAGTCTGCACAGGCCACCAGCATCGAGCCTGTTCATCTGGCAATGCCTTTGTCTCCTAGATTTAAAGAGCTGTGGAGAAAACCCCTTGTGTATATGCTTATAGACACTGATCATATCATATCTTACACTTCTCTTTGATAGAGATAAAGAGATTAATCTCTTTAAATTTCTGTATTAGGAAGATAGTTTTTTTAAAAGACCTCAAATTATTATCTTGGCTGTTTTTTCCTGAACCTTTTCTGTTTTCCTTTTGGGGATGGGTGGATATCAGAAGTTGGCACAGTATGTTACAGTATGAAAGGAAGGTAAAATTTTGTGGTAAGATTAGATTCATGCAAATTAGTTAGAAATAATTGTTTCCCTTTTCATCTAAATCCATCCAAGCTCCCTGTTGCTCTCACTGAGACTTGAAACAGTATGCGGTTTGTTATGATTATGATTAGTTATATAGCTGATTAGGGTCTGATTGCTTCATTCCAGTTGTTTGGCCTGAGCTACTGCTAGTAACAGTAGTAAAATCTTCAGTGTGTTTTATTAATCTTTAATAGATCTGCAATGCCTAGGGCGTACAGCAATGGTATTTTAGGAATGACAATTACCATTGTATTTTTCAATATTGTAATACTTCTGTCCCAAAAGCATTTTAGATAACACATTTATATGGCACGAAGTGGGAAGCCTCCTATGATTCATGTTCATTGTAAATAAAAAAAAAAATATTAATCTTTCAGCAAGTAATCCTAGAGAAATTAGGCATCTGTGGATTGTGAAGATCTGAATTAGTGAAAGTAATTTCTGGAAGTATATCAGAAGAGTATCAGTTTCAAAATGCAAAGTTCCATGTGTAGGACTCATCACTGTTTTATAGGTTGCTTGAGTAAATTATATGGCCTTGGTTGGCCTCTGAATCAAATATTTCCTAGGCTGCAATCCCCATAAACATGTATTTAGAGTAAAATGTAAAAATGTGACTTCGTAACTTCAAATAGTTCAACCTGTCTGTTGTAAGCAGCTAACTTACTATGTACTTCTTGCAGTTCACTGTATTTTTATAGGATCACTTCTAGTGGAATATTTGTAATATGAAAAGTTCACAACTGCGCTTGGCTGTGATCAGTAAATGGTATATTGGCTTCACAATTATTTTGTAATATTGTGCTAAATTTCTCCTGAAGTGTCTGTAAGAAGTTATTCTTCGCATCAGTCATTGTTCTGTGTTTGGGAAGGACAAGCTGGTTTCCATACAGACTGCTTAGTTACACCTTGGGTACATGTTTTGGCTCCTGAACCTAATCTCTATCTGGTTACAGCAGCAAAAAGCCAGGCAGGTTGATGCTTCTTGTCTGGTTTTATCGTGGTTACATGATATGTAACTTTTCCTACCTCCAAAAGAAAATGGTGATGTGTTTTTAATCAACAAATGTGGGGGAATGCTCTGAATAAAATAGTTGTTTTATTACAATAGCAATCTAATACAAGATAAAGCTTTTTAATGTGTAACAAGGTCTTTCTAATGAACATTGGACTGGCAATGATCTCCTAACAGCAACTGTGTCTTCTCATTGTTTTTCTTGGCTAGGCAAACAAAGTCTTTTCTCTTCATCTCTTATGTGATATATCTTCCATTTCCTTAATTGTTCTAATAGCCTTTCTGTGTATTCACATTCATCTTGCTGGAAGAGGGGTGATATTAATACATAAAGTACTCCCAGGTTTTTACTTACAGTTTTTACCAAGGCTTAGTCGAGTGGTCTGTTTTCAATGAAGAGATTTGTCCTGTTTCATCCTAGTATCATGCTTGCTTTTTTCCCCCTTGGTTGCACCACAGATCGGGCTGGTAGCCACCCTGTGATTGGCCACGCACAAACTTTTTCCCTCCTTGGTCACTTTCAACCAGTGAATCTTAAGTTTATAGCAGACGTAATTTCTGAGCGCATGTTTTTCCATTTTGTGCTATTAATATTTATCCCATACAGATTGCTCTGGCACTAAAATTATCCATTTCTGCCCAAAATACTCAGATCTTCTACTGATCTTCCACATTGTACTGCAGTCAGTTTATATTAATATACTTTCTAGGTTTTGTGGAAATGCTGTTAACATAAATTCTATGTGAAAATATGTTCTCAGAAAGAACCCTTGGAGGACCCCATACCTACCGGCATCTCTAAAGTAGTCAGCTCCCTTACCAAGGTCTTTCTTCTCTGCCTTGTGTACTGCTCAGTTTTATTGTATCCTAGGTAGATTTCCTGTAGATTATCATATATATAATTATTTTTTAATCTAGAAAAGTAGTTATTTTCTTTATTTGTTTAATTTTAAACATTTATTTAAATAAAACTTTCATTTTGTCACGTTTTCTGTTTTCCTTTTAGCATTTCATTCAAAACATTTGAGAACTTTGCATGCTGCAGATGTTTGACTAACAGGGAAATAGTTGCTTGGATGACCAGTTCTGCCTTCTAAATGCAAATGACCAATCTGCCTCATTTTAAGACTGGAAGCGAAAGATGACACATATTACAAATTTCTGTTTTCAGAACAGGACACTAAGGTATTGAGATACTTTGGAATTTGGAGCCGTACACTGTGGGGTTCCCAGCAGGTTGTGGAACTCCTTACCTTCTGCCTCCTGCACATGGTTCTCTGCACACCCGTGCACCAGTGGCTGCCGTGGGTTTGCCAGTTAGCACGTGAACCTGCCACACACCCTTGCTGAAAACTGGAAAAGAAAGGGTGGGGGTTTTCTACATTACCTTTAATGTCTGTCTCATTTTCACTGCAACGTAGTCCCACTTTTTGCCTTTTTTAAAAAATCAGGTCTGAAAAATCTTTTATTTTATCATCCTTTCCATGATTTAGTTTAAATTGATTTCTGGAAGTTCTGACTTTTATCTCTTCACATTTTACACCTGTAAGTTGTACCTATCTTTTCCAGCTTCATACCTTTTTAATGCCCTTTTAGGTTTTTCATTTACACTATTAACTTTTTTAGGGGTGGTTATTCCTTTGGAGCCTGTTTTTACTGTTGCTCAAAGTTTCTTTCTCTAAAATCAAGATTAAGCCCAATGTTTGTTTATCATTCCATTTAATTTACATTTAATCATCTTATATGCATTCACTCCAACGTTGTCTGATCAACTCTTTTGTAATGTCCTTGTTGCAAATCAAAATCACATTCACAATAGTATCACTTCATGTCAATTGGCTAAACATTTGGGAAAGAAATCTGTCAGCCCTCACACTAATGAGTATATGAATGCTACCACAAACAGGAACGTTTATTTTCCCATCTCTGTCAGGAAAGTTAGTTCCTATATTGATACACTTTCTAGGAGCAATCCAATCAAATCCAGTCCTAGAATGTTCTTGAAAATCTTGAGCAAACTCATTTGTTTGTTCATATTTCCTCAAAGTTATTTCAGTTCAAACAAATTTGTTTTGTCCATGCTACTTACATTTCTTTAACCTGTTGTCTCCCTGTTTCATAACACAAGTATATCTGCATTTCTGCATTTTATTCCTGTAATTTATTTTTATCAATTTTCATTATCATTCTCCTTAGATGTTTTTATCAGTTTCTTTTAAGCGATGCATTAGACATGTGGGTTAATTATTAGGTATTCAGACAGCAATCTCATACACAATGGTAAAGTATTTCACTTACATCATATTGCTATATATTCCTTTCTTTTTCTTAGTTATATTTTTTATATTTTATTCCTTTAGGGATAAGATGTATTTCATAATTCCAACTGTAAAATGTTATGTTTGTGTAATAAATTCCAGTCCTTGTCTCTACACCCACTGGTAGTGATTTTTAATAACGTTATTCCTTCAGTGGCTTGTGCACCCAAAAATGTGTCTGTTTCTCCCCTTGAAGTTACTTGAGTTGGTCTGATAAAAGATACTTACGCTGACTTCATTATTTGTAATAGAACGAGCAGTTTGCAAACACCAACGATTAATATGAATTCCAGACTAATGAGTAAGGAAGAGTAAATTTATTTCAGTGGGTGAACAACAGATTTTACCAGGTTGCAGTAGAATTAGTATTAGTGCAAGATCACCTGTCCCCTAGAAATCCTGCCGTGAGCTCCTCCAGACAGTGGCGTGACATCTCAAATCTCTGCTGAAGGCATCCTGTCTGGGGGGTGACAGGGAGCAGCCGGTGCAGTTAGCTCAAGCTCACACAGTCAAGTATTTTGAGAACTAAATAATATGAATGAGAGATGTAACAGACACCAAAAGAAAAGATTTCGTATTAATAGGAAAATGTAATAATTGCATCAACATTTGCACTCTTCTAATTCTAAACAGTAAAATATTTGTAGTGGTGTATGTTGAGTCTAAGTTCCTGGAGATCCTTCTCTGCTACCAATAGGAAGAGAAAAGGAGTGATTAAAATAATCTGAATTTTATCTTCATAATCCTAACAGGTTCAATTAGTCAAGCAATCTGTTTGCAGTGTGCATTTGCGCTTTGCTTGGCAGGCATGTTATATTTTTATATCAGTTATATGGGTTTAGGACTGCTGAACAGATATGTAGGTTGGTTTATCCTGTGTAGGAAGGTTGCAGTGGCCAAGCCAAGCCAAAACTGGTGGTAGTCCACCTGAGGGTGTATATTTTATGAATCATAAATGAAGAATAAATATTCTGACTGAATCTGTCCTTTACTCTGTCATGTGTTGTAGGTAAAAGTATGCCTGTAAAAAAAATAGCTTTTGCAAGCCCTTCTCCAGGTCTTCCCTTCCCTTTGAAGGAATGAAAGGGGTTTATGGAGTCTTCAGACTTACACTTTTGTGGCTGAAACGCTGCCGGGGTCACAGCTGGTTTCCGAGTGATCATTTGAAACTTCTTTCCTTGTTATTTTTCCTGTGCGTGAGATTTTCTGCCTGCCATTGGCCACTTTATACTATGGGTCCACTTCCCTCTTTCTGTGGCCTGCCACATTTCGGGTGGATGTTTCCGTCAGAACTTTGGCGGGGAACTCTGCACCTCTGCTTCCGACAGACAATTATGTTGATTTATGTTACTGATTATTTAGTATGTTAATGGTAACATAAAGAATTAGCATTTTCTTGCATAGCTTTACAGGAGATAAAGAACATGTTGTTTGCCTTGACATAACACCTGCACAATCTCAGGTGGCAATCTTTCTCCTTGTGGAAGGCAGCCTGCTCAGTCCAGGCTCTTTCTTCTGCTGATCGATTCAATCACCTGATTCAGTCACTTCATGATACGAGGACGTTTCTTTCTGGTTTTCAGGAAAGTGCCTCTGATAGAGACTGAGCTGTCTGCACGTCTGTAATAGCTAGACAGCATCTTGAGGAGCTCTAGGCTTAGTCTTTGCTGCTTGAGTTTACCCAAGGGTTGTTCGCTGAGCTGGGGGGGAGGGGGATGAGTTAAATCCATGTCTTTTGCATTTGGTGAAAAACTATCAGAAATGTACTTGCTCTGTTGCTAAAGTGTCAAGAACACCACTAAGGAAAAGTGAGTATTCACCACCCTTGACAAGATGTGTGGATGCCATCTAAGCCTTTCTTACCTTCCGAGTGGAAGGCGGCTGGATGGATATACTAAGAGCTCTTTGCCAGTACGGCAGGAGAGCGTATTTGTGTAATTATTGATTCCTTCCTTGTGGTGACAGCTGATGAGGTGTTCATGCTTTTGTTATTTAGATGAATCAGCTGCTGGTCACTTTGTGCTGATTCACTCTCAGAGCTGGATAAAAGTATTTGGATGGATTTACGGTAACTTCATCCTTTTTACTCAGAGACATGCCAGTCTGCGTAATTTTGCACTTGACTAATTGTTCTGCTGTGTGAGGTAACAAAATATTCTACTTCCCCCACCCCCCTTGCCTGCCCCCAGTTACCCTGACACACGCGAGTGTATTCGGATGTGGTTGTGATTTGGGCATGCATGGGACAGTCTCAGAATTTTGCTGTATAGAAAACTGGAATAGTCTTGGCATGCTGAGAACACAAGTAGAAGACATCTCTTTCTCTTGAACATAAGACTGTTACAATGTCTTTCACAGGGATTATATCTCAAATTCATTTTGGAATCTGAAGATCATGTGAAGACTTAAGTAGTGTCTGCTTTTTAAGTGGAGAATCTAACTTTGGGCACATGATAATAGCAGTTAGAAATTTAATTTGGCCATCTATTGAACTAATTGCATTTGAATTGACCCAATCTTAACAATATTACATTTTTTAAGCTTCTAATATTTACATACTATCAAAATACATTCTTTATTCATTTTGAATATTCATATACACAATACTGAATTTATCTAGATAAAAATAATCATAATCATTTTACAGTCAAACATATAGGAAGTTTATATTTTTAAAATATAAATATCTAAATAATACAGATGGTACAATAGTAGGAATTTTTAAACAGCGTTTCTTGGGTATTGAGCATCTTGTCATGACTTTATATTTCCATAATAATTCTTCTGAGCAGCTGAACCGTGTGCCCTAGCATTCCTATAAGAAAAAACAGGATGAATGGTGATCATGGTCTAGGTCCAGCATGACTTTGAATTATCCATCTCAGTACTTCTAAATTCCATTTTTTTCCAATTGTTTATGTTAGTGCTAGTTTTATTTTCTGGTAACAATATATTCTCTGTACAAGTCAAAAGGTAATGGCCAGATATAAAGCTGGTCCTTGAGTTCATGGGTTGACCAACATGACCAGCTAGTGCTCTCTTCATAAAAATGCAGAGGTCTGGAAGCAGGAGGTTTCACGTCCTTTGCCAAAGTAGCTGTTGTGGTTTAACCCCGGCCGACAACCCAGCCTCACGCAGCCGCTCGCTCGCTGCCCCTCACCCAGAGGGATGGGCAGGAGGATCGGAAAGGAATGTAAAACTCAGGGGTTGAGATAAGAACAATTTAATAGGTAAAGCAAAAGCCGCACACACAAGCAAAGCCAAGCCGGGAACGTTCCCCACTCCCACGGGCAGGCGGGTGTTGGGCCATCCCCAGGGCAGCCGGGCTCCATCACGGAATGGGTACTCGGGCGCTCGGTGCGCTCGCTCGCTGTAGCAGCCGGGGCGGGCGGGGCGCGGCGGGCGGGGCGGGGCGCGGCGGGCGGGGCGTGCGGGGCGCGGCGGGCGGGGCGGGCAGCACCACGGACAGCGCCCGGCGGGGCGGGGGGCGGGGCACGGCTCGGTGCCGGTCCGTCACCACGTGGATGACCCAGTACAGCACCGGGCGCTGCACGGGGAGGTTCTGGAGACATGAGACGCTCGTGAGACGAGCTCCGCCAGCCGGGCTACGGCGGGGGCGCCCCCAGCGTGTCCCCGCCCCCACCCTGCGGACCGAAACGCACCGGCACCGGCTCCTTCCACCGAGCCGCACCGTGTCTGCAAACCAGGGTACCGAGCTCTGAGCCCTCAACTGCCGCTCCCCGGAGGCGTGCCGGGCCGTCCCTCGCTAGCCGGGCCCGGGTGCCCCTGAATAGCGGCAACGTCAGCGCGGGCGCCCCAAAACCCCACCAAACCTCTGCGCTCGCGGAGACTCGGCCCGGGGCTGGCGAAGCGACAGCTGAGGTGGGTTAGGGCAGCCCCTGGGCAGCCACCTGCATTCCCAAGAGTGATGATGTTTTCTCTCAATAGTATAAATCTATTAGCATGAAAGAGATCTCTTTTAAGGCAATAAATAAATATATGATAAGAAATACATAAGGTCAGAAATGAAAAAAGACCAAAGAAAAGCACGCTCCCAAGAAGAGTTCACAAATGTTTCTGAACTCTCATTTCAAAAAATAAGACAGGAGCTAATTATTACTTTGGTAGGGTTTCTTATATCCTGAACATTAAAAGAGAATTAATAGGCAAAGGTATCAATTTGTCACAACAGTGCTAATTAACATTCTATGATTTTTCACTCTCCTAATAGGTAATTTGCTGTAGAGAACATTAGGGATAAGCGAGAATGAGGTTGTAATAGTATTTTTCTCCAATTTCTTAATTATTTATGAAACGTGAAAATTCAAATGAATCTTTTGCTTTTTTTACTAATTGAAGAACAAAATACTCTATTTCTTTAGTATCAGGAAAATATTTGTTCAGCATAATTTGTGATCTATTTCAAATAAAGGTCCAGCTGACTGAATAATTGCTGTCTGCACTGTGGATTTTTGGTAATTGTACTTGAGGTATTGGTATTAAAGCATTAGTCAGTTCATTCTCTGCTTTAGTGCTAAAAAAAATAATTAAAATTATTGTCCTGACTTAATCCAGATATTTTCTAGGCAAGCAACTGACAAACTGAAATATGTTGGCATAACAAGATTGATCCATACTTGTCCTTATGCAAGTCCTGGTCTTTTCTGGTTCTATAATTTGCTTTCAAGCAATAGTAAAAATAGAATAAAAGTAACTATTAACATTATGTTTGCAACGACAAATTGTTCTTAGTTGATGTTTTTGTGGGGGTTTGTTTAGATGAGACTGAACTCCAGATGTCTAATGTTCTGGAGGGATTTGAAAGTACCTCTTTCTCTGCCCCCGATGACTTTAGATAACCTTTGCTTCTAAGATTACTGGAATATTTCATGCTGACTTCCATTTTGCATGGAAGAAAAATTGTGGTACAAAAGGAATGGAACAATAGAACTACTGTAATTGAGATGATGCTCTGAGGATGAACTACTGTAGTTGAGATGATGCTCCGAGGATTACCAGAAAGTTATGTTTGCTGCATCTCACATGATGAAGTTAGATGTGTTGGTTGCTGTCCTTCATGAGCTCCCACTTCATGCACTCAGTAAGGAAAAGATGACGGAGTGACAACTGCAAGCTAGAAATGCTGCGTGGTGTATAGGGGTCTGCTTTCCTTTCCTGCCACTCTGAGAAATGTTGAGGGTTGGGAGCAAAGCTGCTTATAAGAAGCTCATTCTGACTTTTAAAAAGGACTTTAAAGATGATGGCCTTTATAACCCTCCCCCAATCCAGAGTGCTAATCAGAAACCATCCCGATGAAAGAATAATTAGGTGAATGAAGTTGTGGGACACAAACACTGCAATGCCTCAGAGGGATAAACTGCTGTCATTTGCTGCCTTTAGATTCCTAAGATGATGGTTTGGTCCTTTCTTCAGGAGGAAAAAAAAATTAATCCATGAGATGGCCTTGTGCAGTAGGACAAAGAATATAATTTCTATCTGTACATCAGTCTTCCTGCTCAAAAGTTTCAGAGCATTACTTCATCAAAGGGAGAATAGCCCCATTCTTGAGACATGTGAATCCCTATTTTGAGGCACAAAGGAGAAACACTTGGTGCTTCAAAAGGACCTGTGAGGTTATTGGAGGTGGTGATAGAGCGTATTTGCTTTAGATTCTTTTGTTTCTCCATGTAAGGTGAGGAATTTATAATTTAATGGGAAGGTCAGGTTGTTTAATGGCTTCTGTTCATCTTATCAACAGGGAAAGAATATGAACTTCAAAGAGATAAATATTCAAAGTTGGAACCTCAGGTGTAGAAAAGGAGGTAACATAATCAAATACATTGACTGTCAGAGGGAGTTAGAATTCATCCCTGATTATTTTGGGGTTTTTTTTTGTGATAGAAGGGGTTCTGGGCCATGTTTCTAAAACAGAGACTGAAAGTAATAATGGAAGTAGAAGTACCAGCATCTATAGCCCTGAGAATAAGGAGAAAGGGTAAAGTACAGGGATGCTCTTACCTGAAAGAGAGGGCGAGAGGGTGATATGTTCCATGATACCTTAAGGCTGAGATAACTGAGAAAAATTTGCTTGCAGGGAGGTATGAGAATCTCTCTGCTTTCTGCACTCTGACCTTCCATTGTCCCTTGCAGAGCATTTGAAAGGATCATGCAGTTCCCTTGATCTATTTAAGAGAAAGAAACTGTGTCAAATCTCTCCAATCCCGAGCCAGCTGTCTTTCAGATCACATCTATATTACAGCAAGACAGTATAAGACAAACTCTGTAACGTATTTTAATTACTCCTGTGTTAAACGTGAATGCATATTCTGTTTAGATAAGGACAATCGTGTCTGCAGTAACTTAACCATAAGCAGCTCACCACACTTCTGACATTACAGCTCCTGTACGCAGTGGATGTTCGGTAACATTCAACAGCGTTATTCAGAGTGCTTAGCACTTTCTTTCTGGCTTGACTTGTTCAATTATATAAAGTCTTGAAGCGTGTATTTGCCATTATTTCCATATGGTGCAACACAGCAGTTTAGTGACAAAGACTCAGAATGGCAGCTCAGAAGATTTCTACAAGGGGAGGCCACTTTTCTCTGAAGAGCATTAGTGTTTGGGATCCATGATGTTCACCAGAACTTGGTTCTTGTAGCAGCTCTGACATTTACAGCAGTTTTTAGAATGTAGTTTGATTGCTGAAGTTAATTTAAAAAACTTCTTAACGAAACCTTAAAATCATTTAAATACTCTAATGAAGTAGGCATTGGATTCCCAATTTTGTGGTGGTGGTTTCTGAATGTGCAATCTTTATGACAGAGAAAAATAAAAACAGCTCCAGAAAAAAAAAACAACCCTGGGGCATATAACCTTCAGAATTTCTCGTTTGTGCTTGCACAATACTGCTGTGCCTTTCCCATGCTTTACAGAGTAGCATGAATATTGAGGTTGGCAGGTGTGAGCTCTGTTAAAGACAGAAAAAAGACAGAAGAAATGGTTGTTTTGCAGCCCTGCATAACAGTCCCTGCTTGCTTTGGTCTGCCTCCTTTGCACGTGGGTGATCCTGAATACCTGCTTGCTGCCTGGGAGAACAGTGCCTCTGCCTCCCTTACAGGATGAGGTGTTTGTTCTATGCTACACGTAAGTTACGAATATTTACTAAAGCAATCAAGTATTTATGTAGAGGTGATAGATGACTCATTAAACTGGTGAATGCATGTATCAGAGGAACAGGTGTAAATATATTTGGTAACTTTAAGTTGTGCAAACTTGCATTCCACTGACTCTACAGTAGCATACACTGATTTTTTATCTTTCTGAAGTGGCTCATATGCCCCTCTACTGACTCTTTCTGTCTGAAAATAGGCATTACCAGCAGCAGCGCAGGAAAAATGTTAGGAATAAATATGTAATAATATGTACTATATTTCAAATAAAAGTAATCTGTCATCAATATGACTGTACCTGTTAATGCTATCATTTATATGTCCACAATCAGGGAACATAAATGGCATCATGCCCTTTAAACAAAATGTTTCTTGCACACCACTAGTTCCTTGCCCGTTCCATTCTGTCTGTTATTCCGGTGTCCTCCGCAGAGTGTATATAACCTTGCAAGGTTCTCACCTTGTCTTCCCAAGTTCACCTTCATCCCATATTTGATTTAAGGGGAAAAGTCAACTCAGACATGGTTGTATTTTGGAAAAAAATCTGCTGTGTTTTTTGTGAAGCGGGAGGAGGATCGGTTTAGCTACTGGTCAGCGTAGCAGCAAGAAGAATCCACAAACTGCTGGGGCAGTAGGATGAAAAGGCTGGAAGAATTAACCAGCTGCTGTCACTACAGAGCTTTCCTGCTCCCAGAGCACTAGTAGGAGATGAAGAGGTATTTATTATTGACACACATAGGTGAAAATCCCATTTCTCAAACTCAGCAGCAGCCTATCTCCAACAGATGCAACTCAATGACTTTGTCAGGCTTTGTCCCTTCAGAAAGCTATTTCTGCATGCTGTGGGAGTGCCTCAGGAAGGAAAGTAATGAAGCTATTGTAAATATATATGCCTAAATGAGAATATGAATTAAGGTATGATTGAATAAGTTGTTTTTTCTGAATCAATAATGTACAAATGTGCTTACTTATTGGCCATTCTGTTTGCACTCTACACAGGCAAGCAAAAACCAGCAGCCCCAAACCAAGCAAAGACCCAAACAGATTCAGTGTTGAAACAGAAGTTGCACATGTTAAAAAAATAAATAATGAAGGTTTCCACAGCAACCTAAGTTCTGTAGTGCAAATTGGTGACTTTTGTTCTGTTTTATTATATAATGATAGAACAGATATTCTATAAAAAGTGTTGGGTACAGCTGAAGTTATATTATTAAGAAGTTCAGTGTGGTCCCAAAACTCCACAGCGAGCAGTTTGTTTACCAGGGTTTCTGCCAACGCGGTGTGGAAGGTGCTGGCTCCTGCCTGTGCCTTTGGAAAGGTTCCGCGGGGAGAACAGCCGCTGGTCTGGCAGAATATTCGCAGCCATCAAACATCCCGTTACAGGAAAAGTTCTGAGTTACATGTTCCAGCTTTTAATTTGCTGGGAGAAATTCAAATGTGGGCTTTATGGAAACGGTAGAAATGAAAGACAAACTCAGAGATCAAATCTAAAACCTATTCCACATTTTGGGCAAGTGTTTGTTGTGTGACCTGTATAGATTTTGCCAGGTCCTTAGAAACTTGGGAAGTTAATTTTTTTAAAAAAGGTGACAGTATCGGACAGATTTTGGTCGAGGGGCTGGTGGTGTCACAGTGGGAGGGCTGGGGCGCTCCCGTCCCTCCTGCCCATGCCAGCCTCATGCCACTGCTGCGCACTTAGTGAACACCTCGTTCCTCCGTTTGCAAAACGTGGATAACTTTATCACAGCAATGGGAAGAGGTTTCCATAAAGGTGGGGGTGGGGTACACACCTGAATGTCCCGCAGAGCGCTCGGAGCGGGGCCCGCATGCAGCGAGGGAACACAGACCGGAACGTTCTCCCCTTCGCGCGGCCACCTTCGGCATTTGCCTGGTTTGTGAACCCTGCGCTGCCCGGCCGCTGCGGGCGGGGGACACCGGGGGGGGGTCACCGGGAGGGGGGGTCACCGGGAGGGGGGGTCACCGGGAGGGGGGGTCACCGGGGTTACCCCCCCTGCGGCGGCGGCGCTTTTCCCGGGAGGAACCTCGGCCCGGCCGGTGTCAGACAACAGAGGCCCTGCCCAGGCCGCTGGGGGCGGGGGAGGCGCAGGGGGGCTGCCGGGGCCGCGGGACCCCCGGGGAGCGCCGGGCTCATGTGAGCGGCAGCCGCGGTAACGGGGGTTCGGTAACGAGGGGTTCGCGCTCGCCCCGGTGCTTGGGCACGCGGCCGGCCGAGCCCTTCCTGCCCCGCCCCGCCCCGCCCCGCCCCGCCCCGCCCCGCCCCGCCCCGCCCCGCCCCGCCCGCCGCCGCCGCCGCCGCCGCCCCCGCGCCTCGCGCCCGCGCGCGCCTCGTGCGGCCGCGCGGGGCTGGGGGGCGGTGCGGGCCGCGCATGCGCGCGGGGCCCGGCGGGAGGGGGAGGGGGAGGGGGGGCGCGGCAGCCCGAGTCCTTCGGCGGCGGCGGTAGGAGCAGCGGCGGTGGTGGCAGGGCCGGGGCCCGCCGAGGCGGCAGGGCGGGAGCCCGCGGGGCCGCGCTAGGGGAGGCACGGGGCCGGCGGACGCCGCCGGGCGCTGCGGGAGCGGCGGCTGTTGCTGCCCAGGCGGGGGGGGGGGCGCCTCCCCCCGCCCCCGCCGAGCGACCCTCGGCGCAGCCCGGCCGGAGCATCAGGCGGGGGCTGCCGGCGCGGCGGCCCCGCTGGGGCAGGAGGAGAAGCCGTCCCCGCTCCATGCGCGGCGCTCGCCCGCCTCGCTCTGCCCAGGGGACCCGCGGCCGCGGCCGGCAGCCGCCGCAGCAGCATGTGGAGCCCGACCGAGGAGGAGAAATACGGCGTGGGTAGGTGCTGCCGGCCCCCCGCGGCTCTGCGCAGCGGCCGGGCCCGGGGGCTGGGGGCCTGGGGGCCGCTCCGCGCTCCCCCCGGCCGCCGCTGCCGCTCCGCGGGGGCGGCTGTGGTCGCTGCCGGCAGGTGGGCGGTGGGGGGCGGCGGGGCGGGCGGGCGCCGCCCCCGGGGCTGTGGGGGTGCCCGAGGCCGAGCTACCCGACCCCCCCCCCGGCCCGCGGGGCCCTGCTGTGGGTCGCTCCCCCGAGTCTCCGCGGCGCGGCGGGAGCAGCAGCCCGGGGGGGGCGCCCGGCCCCGGCGGCCAAATCATCGGGGAACGGGCCCTGAGCCCTTAATCGCCTTACGGCGCGGCCCCCTTTCCCCCGTCTAATCTGTGGTTTGCGGTGATCTTGTTTGTGTGGAGTTTGGGGAGGGGGATCGGTTCTGGCGCCGTGTCATTAGGGGGCGTCGCTGCCGCACCTGTGCGGGGCCCGGGGGGCGGGGGGGCCGCGGGGTGCGGGGCGCTGCGTGGGGCGCCGCGTTGCGTTGCGGTCGCCCGCAGCCGGGTCCCGCCGGTGCCGGTTTCGCCGTTGGCCGTCGGTCGGTGTTGGTGCCGCCCGGAGCCGTTCGCTGACCCGAGGCAGTAGCTGCGCTGCCCTTGCTGGGTCTGGGGGTTTCGTGTACCCTCGTCTCGGGCGGTAGCGGGGTCGCGGTGTCTAACAAAACGGAAGGGAGACCCGGACTTTCTTTTACTTGCGCTTTTGCTTAATTGTTTTTAAACTGTTGATTTTTATAACAAAAGTAGGTAGCGTCTGCCCTGATTAGGCACCTAAATGCTTTTTATAAATGCTTTTGTAGTTTTCGATTGCTTATATTGATTTTTAACTCTCACAGTGTGTAGAGATGATCAATTTCTGCAGATATTTTTAAAAAATATAAACAAACTTGCTATAAAGATCTGCTAACCTGTACTGTTAGTGAATTTTGATGGTTGACTTGTGAGCAATTAAAAGCCTAATGCTGCTAATACCTACAACACGCTTTGAGCACATAGTCGACAACAAAATATGTTGGTACTTTTTGTTGATTTTCCATCTTGTGCAACAAATATTCTGCTGGGTATGTTCCGCATACCTTCCTAATGAATAGAAGAAATAAAGGGGAGTTCACTTTTGTTTAAAAAAAAAAAAATACTCAAATATGGTTTGTCAGATGAGAACCTGTAAGCGTAGGGCAGTGTGCGCGAGTGGCGTAAAGCAGCCCAGGACAGCCCTTGCAATGCTGTTGCTGTCTTGGTCAGTCACTGGGTATATCAAGTTAACCCGCTTTGTTAACCTCAGCTGGACTTCCAGGGAATACAAAGTACCCAGACTTGCACATACCCCTACCCTTGGTGGAAGACCACCTCTGTTGCCCTAGTGCTAAACTTGCCACTGCAGTGGCTGAAAGGTGCTTTTTTTAAAAAAAATTACTCATTTTTCAAGTCTTGTTTGTTTTCCTCTCTTCCTTTTACATAGTCATTTTTATTTGCCGTGTTGCAGGGTTTGATATTCAGAGTTTTGTTTGTGTCTGGTCCATGTTCTCGAATAAGAAAATATGCGTGTATGCTACCTGAATCAAAAAGTAGGTGAACTAATTTTTTCTTCTACTCAGATGTATAATCTCTATTCGGGTTGTAAACAAGTCTAAAAGAGGCATCCAGCCAGAAGAGAGAGTAGTGAATGAAGTGTTATTTCAGTAAATATTCTGTAGTCTTAAGAATAATTCTGTGATGTTGATTTTTCATTTTCATGTAGGTAGGTCTGAGATACTGGCTAAATCTTAAGAATTTTGGTGATCTTTAGGCAAGTTTTTTTTTAATTTTTTTTTTTTATTCTTGGGTAGCTTTAATTACTTTTCCTGTAATTGAAATTGGTTGATAATCCTCCAGAGAGGGAGAATAGCTGAAAAATGCTGCTTGTGCCTGGAGTTTAGTTACTATAAGTGGGGAAAGGAGTACAGGTTTTGCAAAAGTGAATCTGTCATTGTTTGCTGGAGTGGTCAATTTTGTGCATTTTGGAGAAACTAATCTATAGAAGGTGTAAACCTAAGGTTTTACTGTTAGAAGGTGCACTAGCAAAAAAAGAGAGTGGGCAGGAGGTGATTTACACCCCCCCCCACCCCCAATGTAATTCCTGATTTCACAAATAAAGTTATATATGCAAAAATAATTTTCTGGTCATGAGTTGCTGGTATAAGCTTATGCCTTGGGCTTCAGTAGTTTGTTTTTATTTTGACCACTGTCTATCAAAAAAAAGCCTTGTGTGTTTTCTCTGTGCTCTTGTTAAACCATGAAAAGTTTTTGATTTGACTTTGGATTAAGGCTATAGACTTTATGTCCCTGTTGATGTAAGTGGGGTGGGAAAAAAATCCGGTTATTTCTGCAACTGGAATACCACAGAGAGCTTTCTCATGAAATAGAAAGGTGTGTCTGGGCATCCAGGCCCTGTACATACCTGTTTGTGTGTATCAAGGAGAGTGAAAGTATCCTATGAAGTAGTTAATCCTGATGCTGTTCTTTGTTGAAAGTAAATTGTGATCTGTGTCGTTTTCTTACCTAGGTAGTTGGCTCAGAGATGATGATTTATAGAGTCTGTTCCTTCAGAAAGACACCATGTTCCCTCTCCCAGCACGTGGGTATAGAAGGGCTTTTGTATTCTGCACTGGCTTGCAAAGAGTTCAAGACAAAGACATTTCTTACATGCTTGCTGGAGCCCTTTTACAGCTACACAGGCTCCTGACTGCAAGATGACATGTTAAATTTGCTGATGTGACTGTCAGGGGCTTTTTGGCGGTTCTGAAGTGCTCTTTGCTTGTCTAGACGCAACTAAAAGGAAGCTTTCAGTGCTTGCAGTTGTAGGATGCTATGGTATTGCCCAGTTCTCATATGAGCCATTGCATACTTCTGCAACAAAGATATTATAAGATTGCTCAGGATGTTTCTAAATAAATAAGTTAAACATTCTCCTGACAACGCTGAAGTTCTTCCTTGGTTGTATTTCTCAGCTACTATAGCAACTACCTGGTAGCTGTAGCTCCTTTCTGTTCTATTTAGAAATACCTATTTTCAGTGGCTCTAATCCCAACTGTGCTTTTAAAACTGTAGACTTGCTGCTGAAAGGCAAACAGTTCTTCCACAGATGCTTAAGGTGACCAGTTATGAAAACAGTTAGTGAGATTTCTAAACTGATTATCAAAGATAACTAGCTCTCTAGCCCTCTAGTGTTCTAATATTTCTAAAGCAGCCTCTGTTTCTAAGAAAATATTTATTAAAGTGATCTGATTAGTTACATTATCCTTCTAAAGCAAGTATTAAATTATAATGAATTAAAAGGAAAAGCTAAGCAGAGAGAACTCTTTAGTAAATAACTGTTAATTAAAATTTGGCAGACGGATGAGAGCTGGTTATGTATTTCATTAGGCTGTCAGTTTCTGCTGCTTTATTTTTGTGCAAGGAGCACGTTTAGGTGGTTCTCAAGAAAGTTTTTGGTGGTGTTTTGTAGTTTTTTAATGTAGTTAATCCTGTACTTTGAATGGCTGACCAAGTTAAATATGTATTAAATCATGGAGAAGAAGGAAAACCTGCCTGCATAAACAGCACCTGTTCTTAGTTTATTCAAAGAATTAGTGTTAAATTCTGCTGTTTCATTTCAAATGAATTTTTAATCTTTTTTTTTTACCACTTAATTGGTAATGATGAAAAATAAATCTGTAAGCACAAATACATATAAATAATACTTCCCTTGCTCCTACTAAGAAAGGATGGAACATCATAATGTCCTAGTTGCAGTTCTGTACTGCAGCTTCTGCTTTTTGGTCAGTATCTTGATATTTTTTTGTATTCTCCTCACCAGTAAACCTTGGCTTACACAAATATCCCAATTTGTGTGTTTGGAAAAACAGGACTGCAGAACTTACAAAAAGTCTGCCTTCCCATACCAAGTTCCTTGGCACGCTGCTCTGTTCTACCTGTTTATGTGTTTATGTAGAAGGCAGCTGGGGGATGGAGTGCCTTGGGCTGACCGCTGTTGCGGTTTCTCTGTTTCACCGAAGCAGCTTGTTACAGGTTTCAAATGAAAAGTTTTGGAGAGCTAGAAGAGAAGGTCCCTCCCCCAGATTAGGAGAAAGTCCATCTTTGGTGACCTGGGAAGCAATATCAGTCATTGCAGCTGGGTTCTGGGTCATGGGATGTCTGTGGTACTTCATTTTCTTTTGTGCCTTATTGGCAGAAACTGTGGTGGCAGGAGGGGGGTGACTTGGGATGTTCTGCAGTGATCTGTCTTGGAGCCAAAGTGCTGGGGAGGGATGTACTTCTGAACCTTCTGCGTGGTGCTGTGTGGAGACGTGGTGGTAATACCTGGGGACTTGCTCATTAGGAAAACTAGATGGTCTGTGGATTGGAGTGATTTTTAGTTCCATTTAATATTTTGCCCCTACAGGCCTTTTTTTGCCCTTAGGGCTTAAGAACGAAGAAAGGAATTTGTCAGTCTGGGGTCATAAAGGAAATGTCTATGTGTTATTTGTCTGAATGAGAAATGAATCACACCTCGCAATGTCTCTGGGAAAGATCAACTCCCAGGACGCACCCAACTGGAAACATTCAGTATAGATAGGAAAGTTTAGTGAGGTGTCGTTTAATGCAGTGGGGAATTTTAGTTTCATCTAGTATAAATCTGTATTTCTGCTGTTGCTGATATCACTTGGAGACTAAATACACTGTTTTGTGGGAAGGTATTAAGGTATTTTGGCTCATTTATCCTAGAAAAGACTAGCCAAAAGACATTGTGGTTACTCTTGTCTGCGGAGCTGGGTGAGAATTAATCTGTAAGATATTACTAGTTTGAGATCATCTCAATCCCACTTGTCCACAAATGCATTTACAGTAGGAATTAGCCAAAACATTTATAAATACGGGAAGAATGAAGTTGAGAAACAGTTTTTCAAATTGCTTGCAAAGGCAAGGAATCAAATGCGTATGTTTAGCAGTTTATTGTGTGGTTTGTATGGGAATGTAGGTGTGATCTTGGAGTGAGAGGTGATAGTCTTGTAATACGGGGTTTAACTTTCCATGCTTTGATGCTTTTGAGAGCAAATTTCTCCATTTATTCATAGTTATACTGTATTATGTATTCAGTTAAGACCTTCAGGACTTCAGGTGCTTGCGAGTAGGGTGGGGGCAGAGGTGATTCCTCTCTGACCTTATCCGCAGTGCAGAATGGATTTTATATTCAGACTGATTTCCTGAAGGTGGAAATCTTCAAGTGTCAGGCTTTGTGTCCTCTCCTAACAACACCTCTCATCCAGTAATGAGAGACATTTGATGATGAGAGTTGGCAGTCTCAGGCATACGCTTCCTATGGATTTAATGAAAATTGGTGGCTGGGTGGGGAAGAAGGAACTCTAGTACTAGAATTCCTGTGGATGCAGTACAGATAAGCAGCTCCTGACTTGCTGAAAAGAATAGAAAATAAAGTTCTATTGAGATTCTTCCAAACTTTTTTGTTTGGTGGCTGGAGAACGTGAAGGGGAAGTTGTTAATGTGAGCATGGGAGTAACTGAGGGTACTTTGTAGACAGGGGTGGGGACGGCGAAAAATTAACTTCCGTGGAACCATTGGTGAAGTAGAGGGAACGTGAATGTGAAATATCCATTGGTGGGAAACTACACTTGTCATATTTATTCAAGAAACAAGTTATCTTGCATTCTTTTTTAATGCAGCAGGTACCAATTACAATTAGTAGCAGGGTATATGACAAAATACCTTGAATGCTCCTTGCTCTTGGAAAATTTAGGTGATTCTTTAGTGTTTCTTACAAATAACAGTATGTGCTTTGGGTATGAATTGTCAAGCGTGTAGGACAGGAAGGGAGAATCTTCAGAGTGAAATTAGTGAGGAAAATTTAAAGTAGTTTCTCTTTTGAACAATTTAAGGCATAGGAGGTTGGTGTGTGAGTATGGAGTGACAGTGCAGGTTGTAGTTTGCAGTTGTAAGGAGGAGGAAGAGGAAAGCTGCTGTTGCTATTAATCCTTCTGAAGGTAGCGTTGTTGGTTTGCAGTCAATGGCATAGCTCAGCAGGACATGAACCTCACTAACTTGCAGAGCCTTTCTTTCCAGAAAGAAATTTTGTACTTAAAAAGTCAGACTCCCGATGATAAACGTCAGGGAAACACGTAAGAACCATTACCAGAACTTGTGGTGTAGAAAATTCTGTACCACATATTTGGTGGCATTTAAAAGCCCACAAAAAGGGGATAATTGGGAAGAGTTCTTTGTCTTCATATGCACAGTGACACCGTAGATAGGAATAATTGTTTAACATATTAATCAGAAAAGCTTTTGGAAGTTGGTTATTACATGGAAGAACTGTAAATGCCTGATGATCTCCAACAACTGGTGTTACTGGTGGCCATACATGTTTCATAGATTGGTTCTTTTGAGAAGCCTTTTTCAGATGTGGATGTGAAAACACTAACCAAAGAATAGAAAGTCTTTGGAAGATCATTCAGCTGTTTAAGAGCCTGGTGCAACTTTTCCTCCTGTTTCAGAGAATTTTTTGTTAACTTGTGTAGTGAATTAAGTTTATTGGGATCTCCTCTCAGCTGTGATGTTCAGAGGGAAGCGGCTAAAGGAAGCATACAGCAGGATCTTGGTTCAAAAGCAATTGCAATTGACAGCAGCTTTCCACTGGTTGCTTTTAAGTCATGAGTCAGCCTTAATATCACTACATTTTATTCTTTGTTCCATTTCAAAATCTGTGTGCTCAGTAAACCTCAAGGCAAAGAGGTTAAATACCTTCCTTAAGTGACTGGTGTTAAAATCAAACCTCCATTCAGTTTTTGTGTCTAAATGAACTTTATAATCTCTTCTGAGATCCTGAAAGCATCTCTTAAGGTCTTCTTAGCTATAATTCCTTCCTTTTAGATGTATTTTAGTGTTTGTTTAACTAACAAGTGTTTAGTCAAAACTTATTGAAGGTGTTAGGAAGAGCGGTGACTGTGGGTTTGAGCACACGCTTTCCAGTATAGCTGTGAGGTGATTTCTTCTTACAAGGGTAAGGCTTCCCTCTTCTTCCACTTTAGCGTCTGACTACGGTTTCTTGAGTCTTTCTGGGTATTCAGCCTTAAGAAAAGCTTATGGCCAGTGGTGCCAGCTAACTCTTGGTGACCAAACCCGGGTCATTCTGCTTTAAAGAGGCAAGCCGATACCAGTCACTTCTGACACAAAAATAAAGATTTGTCTACATGCTGCAGTACAAGGAAGCTTATGCGCTAAACACTTTTGGTGCTGACAGTAGGTGGGGTGGTGCATTATTTTCTTTATTTTGAGTACAAGCCTGTGCACTGTGCAGCATGCTAGAGCATGGTTGGGTGTGCTTTGGCGGGTGGCTCACTGTTCTAGAAATCTCTTGTTTCTGTGTGTTTGAGCAGCAGGGGCCTCTCTCTTCCCTCTAGATGTGTTTGGGCATGCGGTGTTTATGCCATCCCTTCCTACACCTGCCCTTTCGGTCTTCCCATCTTGATCAGCGTGTCGAAGAAACCCAGAACTGTAAACAGAAGCCGGCTGAAAGTAATATATAACTTTTTTACGGGCCTGTTTAGGTATTGGGTTGCATATGGTCCTTTGTGCTGCTGGGCTCTGTGGCCCACCCGGAGCAGCTGTGAAGGCAGCGGAAAGCCTTTCACAGGAGAGTATCACAGTGTTCGATGATACTCTCCCTGCGGGGAGCGATGTGTATGTTCCAGTAACTGGCTCTGCACCTGGGAGGATAGGAGGAGGTAGTTCTATTCCATCCATCTCTTCCTTTGTAGAGAAAAATGCCAGGAGGTGCTGGTGTAAAGTTGTCCACTTTACCTGGGCACGTGCTCACATTTATCTAAGTTATATATATATATATATTTGGCTGTATTATATACCTGGACAGAGAGTGTAGGTGCAAGTGAGAAAGTGTCAGCTAGTGTGGGATAAATAATCCAGAAATATATGAATTATTGTAAAAAAGAAGGCTATTGAAAACTGTAGTTTGAACTTTAGTGTCTCTGTGGGTTTTCTATCTCCCCCAAAGCACATGAGCTGAACGATTGGCAACTCGATTTTTGGTAGACCAAAGAGGTAATGGTCTTGGTTTCACTGCACTGAGCGAAGCAGGATCAGCGTGTTTGTGAGATGGTCTCGCCCTCGTACCTGCCATCATGTACCACACGGGACGGCGCTGCCTGCACGCCTGCCTGTGGCGGGTGGCCCGCCTGTGTGCCTCGGCTTGCGTTGAAGGTGACACTGGCCGGCTGCTGCCTCGCAGTGGCTTGTCGGTGTGGGCAGAGCTGGCCCGTGGCACAGGTCGGGCCTGTGGGCTGGTGTGGCAGCTCGGCATCCGCCGGAGCACGTGTGCTGCTGGCACTGCCGCCTCGGCGCGGTCGCACACCAGCGTCTGCAGCCATCCTGCCTTGGTGCTGGGCTGCAGCCTGCCGGGGTGCACCGACCTGGTCGGAGTTACAGACAAAGTCTGTGTGTGTTGGAGTTTTGGATTTTGTTGTGGTGGGTTTGTGTGTGTGTGAGTGTTTTTTGTTTGTTTTCCCCCCTGTAAGTGTTTGGTTATCTCTGTGGTTCAAGGCTGTTACACCAAGGAAGATTGCTTTTGAAGGATTGGTCTTGCAGAAAATGCTTCTCTTCTTGTCTGTGGGCAAGTGGAGGTAGAAAAGAGGGGTTTCTCTCTAACTTCTTTCACTGCAGCAAGACCCGGAGCTGCAACTTCTGATCTTGCTGGTTTTTTCCAATTCTGGAGTGACTATTTCAGATTGCTGGCAAAAGACAGTATGCTTTTAATGGGGGGGAAAAAAAAAAATTCAACCTGGATGGAGGATGCAATAAGAAAAAGAGGATTTTCCCCAATGTGTCAGATGTACACTATTTTATGCTTTCAAAACATTTGCTTAAGTTGAGATTAGAAGATGTAAAAATTCTTTAGGTCTTACAGGGGAAAAAAAGGTGTCAGGCAAATATTTAATATTTTGGTATTTTAGCAGCAAATAGTTTACCAAAAAAGTCGGAGTTCTTGTGTGTGGGTGGAAAGGTTTCTTAGCAGTCTTGTAGGCTGCCTTCAGACATCCACAAAAAGTTGTTGTGTGGCAGCTGATTGGCTAAAATACAGTTTTCAGCTAAGATGTAGGAGCCGGTATACTGATAAATACAGCTCTGTAAGCCTGCCCTGTTCTTCCCTTCCTCCTCCTCACAGGGAGCGTGCAAACTGACCGTCAGTGCCAGGGTAACTTCAGCGTGTGGTCACTTAGCAGTTAGATGGGAGGACTAAAGGTCTCACCGTAGCCAGTGTGAAGTGGGGCAGGTTGTAGAGCGCTGTTGGGTGGCACCTGTGTGTTTGCAGTGACTGGGTCAGTGGTGGGCTGCGTGCCTGTACCCCGGTGTGTTGGGGGAAGGGATCGTTCCCCCCGACGGGTGGGCTCTGGGGGCTGCGTCTGGGGCGCTGTGTCTCCCAGTGCCCAGGGTGAGGGTAGGAGGTGGTGAGGGGGCTGGAGCATGCGGTATCGGGGAGGTTTTGTGAGATCTAGGGTGGCGCAGCCTGTAGAAGAGGAGGATAAGAAGGGGTCTCGTTTGCGGTTAACTACTTTCTGCGGAGTTAAGGGGAAGATGGACCAGGTGCTTTCCAGAGTTGTGGCGTGGATGGACGGGCAGTGGTGGCAGATGACGGTGCAGGGGGACACTGATTTCCCCAGGGCATGTGGTGCAGCACAGGAGCAGGTCACCCGGAGAGGTGCTGCAGCTCTGTCCCCAGGATACTCGGCACCGGACTGCTGCTGACCTCATCTCCCGGCGATCAGCAGTGAAGCGTGGCTGCTCGTGGGTCGCGTCTGGGGTCTGTGGAACACAGCAGTGCGGGACGGCTCCGTGCTCCCTCTGCAAAGCGTGGCTTGCTCAGTGTTTTTCTCCTCTTCCAAGGTTAGGTATTGGAAAGAGGGGAAAAGGGTTTCAGAAACTGAAACAGCCTTTGTCGCTGCTTAAAAGGAAGCTGCTGCATTTACTTCCCGTATAATGGGGATGATGTATGGGTGAGGGACTTCTGTGCTGCCAGCAGAAGTTGAATGAACTGATAGCTGACGGAATAGATGTACAGGAGGGGCATGAGTAACTAGGAGAGATGCCTGCAAAGCTGGGAGCTCAAAATCAGTTCCTTAATATAGCTGAGGCAGTGGACAGTGCTGTGGACTTCTGGTCTGCTCCTTCAAGTCTACCTCTTGCCACCAGGATGTGCAAAAATATTTTAAACAGCTCATGATTTTTGAGCCTAATCTCTATTTTTATCTTAGAGGGTAGGGGAAGGATGCTAGCAGTAATTCACTTTGCTGGTGAATGATCACCTTTCTTCTCAGGCATCTGTTTCTTTTTTTTGCATGAATATTTTCGTAGCGCTGGTATGACTCAGTGGAAGGAGGCGGTGTTGCTAGGCAGCAGTTGGAGCGCTGTGCAGGTACCATGTGATGGCAGTAAGCTGCCTTGTGATCACCCGCTGGTGGCTGTTCCCGGCTGAGGGTCCGTGCCGCACAAAGCAAGAAGCATCTCTGACAGGAGCAGACGCTGCCTAGCAACTGCCACTGCTCCCCAGCCAGCCCAAATACCTCCGCTCCGGCGCGGTGCAATTCTGGTAACAGGCAAAACCCGAAGTGTAACAGGTTGCTTTCAGTTTTGAAGCATATTTTTGTTCTTCAAGGTTTTGTGTGAAAATTCATGAGGACCATTAAATAAGGTCAAAAAATTCTTTAGCCCTCTTCTAAATCCTGTCTTTTGTTTAAGCCCTACTCTTCGATTGTAATGTTAGGATGGCTTTTAATCAGCTTTCGATAATCTTCTGGGTTTTTTTTGCGTGTGTGTGTGTATTACTTTAGTGCCTGGCAATTCCAGTCGGATTAGAGCCCTGTTCCGTGTCATGTGTGCTAGCATACTCTGCAAGAAATGCCCCTCTCTGCAAAAATCTTGTATTTTATTTGGGTAGTTTGTCGGGTTTTTTTTTTTTTAGAGTATAATTGGATGTGTTCTCTCCCTCCTACCTAAATTCTTCATACTGTCCATCTTGCTTTAACAGCAGAATGTTTTAGAAGTACTGGTCCTGGCTTTTGTTCCCCATTCTCTTTGCAAACGTACTTGCTGAGTGTGGCCTGAACTTGCAAATAAATTTGCATGTCTCAGATTCAACTCTGATAAATAATTGAAACCCTCACCACAATTAATCATTTAAATACTTGGAAGGTATATTGTGAAGATGAAAACATTCTTCTAGGTATTTGTGGAATAAAATTAAAATGTTTTCATTTTAATTTCCTTGTGATTCTGTTCCCTTGTGAAATATCATCAGAGTCTTAACTGTGCAATCTATGAAGCTGCCAGGTTTAATCAAGCGGTTCTACAAAAATTTAATCATTTTGGCCTTTAATTTTGTAATAAAAATGTGAATGTTTTTGTTCCGTCAGAAACTATTTTTTTGGTCTTTTAAATTATTAAACCCACGACTTTCTGTTTGCAAGAACTACTCCTTTTTGCTAGAAAAAGGTTTGTAGTTCTGAGAGGAGCTCAGAATGGGAGGCACATGATGGCTTGGAAAGTATTAATTCTTTGCTGCCTGTAGGCGTGATTGTGCAATGCAGTTGCCTCACGAAAAGGTAAAGCTAAATCTTGACCCTTAGCTGTCTTTTCTTCTGCGTGGTAACTTGTGTCAGTGTTGGGTTTTTTCTTGCACAGTCATACTGCTGTGGCTTAGGGACTTTTCCCTGTCTGCCATATGTAAATACGAAGAATTAACATCTGTCACCCTTGGAAAATAAATTATTAAGAAAAGGTAGCTTGGAAGATTCTACAACTAAATACTGTGGAGTGGAAGAATAGAAACGGAATCTTTGCTCTTCTTATTTTAATAAAATTCTCAGAGGGCATTTGATGCAGGATCTGAACAACTAAAAATGCTTTCTTACATGACGTATAAGTGAAGCGTGGAGTTCTGTGGCGATGTGGATGTTAGAAGATGATGTGGTTAAACATTTGGGTGGCTCTGTAGAAGAAAATGTACAAAAAAAGCTATTAAATACATACATAAAATTAATACTAATAAAAATTTCTACTTCAGGAAGTCCCAATCCATAGATGGCTGAAGCTGGGGAAAGCTACATCCTCACCCTATTCTAATACTCTTCCTTCACCTCCTTGTTTTAGCCTCTGTTAGGGAAAAGGTGCTGGATTTAGAGCCATCTATGGTCTCGCCTTCTACAGTGACTCTTCAAGTTATGTTACATGGAGCCTTTATTATCATCTGGGTATTACAGGGAAGAAAATAAAGTTCATCTTATTCAGCTGTTAAAACTAGCTTACAGTGTTTGATGCTAGACACTTTTAATGGATGGTTTAATATGAAAAGCATTTTAAGGAAAGGTATACCCTGATTGTAATGTTGATTTATCCATCTGAAGTAATCATGTTATATTCTTTATGATTGATTTTGATTAATCTTTGACTCACAGATTGACTTATATTCCATGTCAGCTATTAATAGTGATAACTAGCAGTAGTTGGATACAAAATCCTTTATATAGACTGTGAAATTTAAGAGTTTGTTACATGTGTTTACCCAAAGTAAACCAAATTCTTAGCAGATGTCAGTTTAAGATACGGTTATGTGTTACAAAGCATAAATTACACCATCAGAAAACTTCATAACTTTAATATTTGCAGCACAGAACACAATTGAGTGGCTGCTCGGTGCGATTATAAATTGGTAAGGTATGGAGCTAAGTAGTTTGGTTGTAGAGCAACACAACTGCAGTTATGCTTCTCCTATGTGTTATCCTTCCCATTCCTTCTGAAATTAGTTTGGTTAAAGATATACTTAGGGCACAATCAATGCATAACCTGAATAACTGCAAGTTGAGTATAGCACAAAGTATTTATAAAAAATTAAGTGGCATACTTTAACCTGGACCAGTTGTTCTGCAGATGTCATTTAAAAAATACTGTAAGTCACCAGAATTTTAATAAGACAGATAATAATAATGAGTTGAGAACTGGAAAAAACTGTCACAAAGGCCAAGAAGATTTGTCTTTTGAAGCCATGAGTAAACATTTATGTTGCAAGTTTGCAAAATTATGATTGTTGCAGTGGCAGGAGTTAAAGAACTCTGTTGGGTTTTTTTGTCATATTGTGCAACTAAAAAAGTAAAACAAAACAAAAGCATGTTCACAGCTGATAATATGAAATACTGTGGGTTTTTCCCCCCAAAGTTAACCCATAGAGTTCATTAAATCTTGACCTCACCAATGTCTTGGAATAAAACACATTTTTTTCTTCTTCTTTAGCATATTGCATCTGTTTCAGCAGCAATGATTAGCGAAACATAATTTAGAGTTGTAGAAGGAAAAGGGTGCACTGTAGACATTGAAACCTCTTGAACTGATTTTGTTTCTCAGCCTGCGTTTAAATTAATACTTCCAATATTGATTGATAAGTCTTGGAGGGTGGGGAGGGAAGGGGTAGGGGAAGGTCTCTGTTCCTTTATCAAAATGAACAAATTACTTATTATGGGGTGAGCTGATACTCTCTATTGTAAATAAAATGTTATACGATGTCAAAATATTTTTGTAGGCTTTACTACAACGTGTAGAAACAGGATGGAAAAAATAGTATATGAGGAGTTATATACCTATGCCAGTTAATTGTGCTGCAAAGTGGTTTTATGTGTATGCTAAGAAAAAATGATATTTCGGGGGAATTAGCAGCTAGATGCTGCATGATCTTTATGTGGGTGTATTGTGCTGGACAGCACTCTGACATTTCCCTGTGCTTGTTTTGGGTTTTCCCACTGCTCATGTAAAAAGAGTGACATATTTGTATTACTATGTTTATCATGTAATTGACATTTGAGAAGAAAAATGATCTGTGGAAACACTGCAACCCAGGTGGGACTGGGTGGGGCAGTTGGGACATAGGAAATTGTGTTAGAAGGAATTAAAAAAGGAAGGTATATTTTAAATTCTACCACAGCAAAAATGAAAGCAGCTCGGTTATTTAGCTGGGCAGCAGAAGGTAGTAATGACACACATGAAATCTAACCTAGCAGTTCCCTAACTGTGAATTGTATTCTCTTTCTGCCGTAAGTGTTCAGGTGAGGTCGCAAATCAATAGGCAGCAACAAGCTATCACTTTGGGACAACAGAAGCTCAGGCTGTGATTCCATAATAACAGTGGGAGAGATCATAGCAGTCCAGCCACATACCCGTCTCATTCAGTGTCCTGCCCCTGTCAGGTGTAGCTGGTGTTTACGGTGCAGTAGCACAGCAAGGTAAGCGTAGGTGATGCTTTCCCAAGGCTGAAGTGCTTTCTGGGTCTGGGACTTGCTGAGCCTAAGGTGGTATGCATCCATTAATTTGCTTTATTTGTTTTTGAACGCGACTGACTGATTTTTATGTTATTTTTAATCACCCACAGCATCTCGTGAGGAGTGTCACAGTTCATGCACTGTGTGGGAAAGTACTTGATTAAATAAAGTCCTGAGCTGTTTCGTTTGACACCGCTCTGCTTTTTGTACTGGAAGGGATGATTAGCAACTGTTCCCTTTTCAACCTCTCAGTTATGCTTTCTGCACCCCTTTCAGCCATCAGTCTTACTAGTAGAGGAGTCCTGTCTTGGTTAATAATTAATCATATAAAACCCCTTATGCAGTCCTTGGTATCTCTCATCTCTCCTCTTTCTATCTTTTCCTGTGCTGCCCTGTCCTTTTTGATGAAGAACACATTTTTGACAAAGGGGAAAGGGGAAAACTGGCACATGGGATTCACTGTGAATTTGATACGCTGCTGTAGATAATTGTGTCTTCCTTTTTCCCCCAACGTAGCGTTCTGCCGTGATGTGGTGGTGGTGTGGGGAGGTGGTGGCTGAGCACTGAGCCTATGACAAATGCTCAGAACAACATTCTGGGGTTTCACTCAGCCTGGTAACAGCAAGGGGAGAGACCAGCGTTTTGCGTGTGAGATGAGGATTGTCATCCCTCATGAAACACCATGTAGATGAACTAAATGGTGTACATCTGCCAGTTCTATTTGCAGTACTTAAGTCCATCTGCAACTGCTTATTACCCTGATATAGCTTGAGTGGCTTCACAAACTTTGTCACTTTTCTAAATGATCAGCTTTTCTGGATCATTTAGAAATACTTTAAACAGAAAAGGCTCTGACAGAGATCTCTTCAGAGCTTGCTGGTCAATCTGTCTTCACTAAGAAAACTGGCTACTACTTCTATTCCGTCTCTCTTGGCTAGTTATTTATCTGTGCAAGTGCCTTCCCACTTCATCACAGCTCAGTTTCTGCACGAGCTTTTGACAGGGGCTGTTTGGGAACATATGCTGTAAAACCTACTGAATTGTATCAACTGGATCATCTTTGTCCACATGGCAAGTGGCTCTGTTGGGTACCCAGCAGTGAGGACCCAGCGAGCTGTGCGCGGAGGCGCTGGCTCTTTCTTGCAGTGCCACGTTTACCTGTGTACCCTTACTCTTTTGAAGCAGTTTCTGCTGGCAACGTGAAGTGCAGCTGCTTATGCTGTGTCAAGGCATGTCCATAGGTGAGGAAAACACTTCTGAATCTGTCCTGTCCTGTATCTTCAGCTTTCCAAACTGTTGTTCTCATTCCATATGCTCTTATATGTTATACCCCCCAGTTCCTTCATACTGCCTGCTACAGCTTGAGAGTAACTGCCTATGTGAATTCGTTCGTGCCTTTCTCATTAATGAGCTAGAGGTGCAGAGGGAGGGTTTACTGTGCCGTGGCCCTCTTTGATGCAGTTCAAGTATGACAGCTAACTGTCACTTGGAGATAATTTCTGGAAGTGGCGCGTGGTGCTTTCTTGGGGCATTCTTCTTGGGCAGAACGCTGGGTTTAACTGCCGGCTGAAATCATGTTTCATGGGGGCGACCTGTGACCCCCTTATAAACCTGAGTGATGGCAAGGGGGATTAATGTCTGAAAGCAGATGTTAAGTATTTCAGCGGTCTGTCCTGGAATCCAAGACGAATCATTCAGGTCTATTAATTGGTGGGTAGAAGCTTTGCTGTATGCCCATTTTGATGTTACTTCTGTGTTCTGGTGATAGAGGAGATGACTTCTGTAAGAAATGATGAAGACTTGTTCATTGATGGGCAGTCTGGAGATGATCTTACACTGTAGAGAATTTCACTGTGGGAAGGATAAAGGCAGTTACTGGAGTCCTCTCTAACTTATTTTCTCCAGAATGGTTAAATTATTCCGTATTTCTCGTACACATTTGTGTTCATATTTTTCAAATAGTACTGCTTAGAAGAACTGTGTACCTAAAAGTGACTTCATAAATAAGATTGAGTTGTATAATGCATTTCTAGCTTAACAAATGTATGATCCATAACTTTGGAAGTAACCTTTGGAATCACATGTCAGACTATAAAATAGTCTCAGACTTCTGGGATTCTGTCATAAACAGTAGCCATTCTTTCTCATTTTGGAGATGATGTGTCCTCTGTCCTCATTAAATAGTTTTAACAAGGCATGATGTGGTGTATTGGGTCCGTTTATTTGGGTTCTTTAATTTTTCCTGACTTTCATCTAGTGTGGTTGCAAAGGCAACTACTCTTGAGATTTGGCTTCTGTTATTTTGAAAGTATCTATATTGCTATTCACATGCCCTATTGATGATTAAAATTGTCAAACAGAAGAGACTTACATAATTTATTGATGACTACAGATTTATCGATGAAGGAATGGTATTTCATGCTGCTGCATTAAAAATGAGGAACATGAGGCAGTGTGTGTGTGTCTTTGTATGAGAACTTATTTTCCAATTGAGAATGATCATCCAGATTCTATCTTCAGCTGATGGGATCAGTTCATATTTGTTCTGTGATTTTTGTTTATGCTTTTTTGACTGGAAAGAAGAGAGCTTTTGCTATCTTTATTAATAGAGCACTCTGAATTCTAAAGAACTGCTTACATATTCATGCAGTAGAGTCCTTATATCAGATTTTCTTTGTGTGACCACTAGAATCCTTTCATAAGTGGACAGTTTGCATCTATAAAGTAACAGATTTGTTAGAATAACATAATGTATTCAGGCTTACAAGAAGTAAAAGTCATTATTCTTGGCCATATTTATAAATCTATTGTATCAGCAACTGGAAAAAAAAGTACTCTATTTTCATGATACCTTTCCTTTAGCTTTCATTCCAAGCGTACTTTCTATTGTTACATAATAGAGAGGTATTTGATGACCAAAGAACTAATATTTGCATCAAATCCAGTTTCTTTCCTGATGGCATCCTTTATTCCGTAGTTCTCATGGTACATAATTGTTACAGGGAGCCAGCTGTTTGCCCATTCAAACCCCCTAATGCAGTGCTAGCCTGCTGTAATGCTTTTTCAGGTGAAGTGTTGGTTGTTGGACTCGCGTGAGTGAGGCCGGTCAGTCGTTAATCTCGCTGCAATTCCTGCGCTTCTGTCTACAAAACAACTTTTTGTCTACAACCACTAATACTCATGTGTCCCACAACTGGTGTCTCTGTGTCATGATAACCTTGATATGTTCAGAGACGTGGAAAATGGTCTGGAAATTTGATTTAATATGATGTATGTGGTGGTTTTTTTTTTTTAAAAAAAACAACAGTGTGTCTAGGATTACTCTCATAAATGAATATCTTGCTACTGTATTAACATTTATCTGTTTTTCAGTGTTTTCAATAGTAGTTCTTCACCCCGGATTTTTAAAATCCTGTGGGTTTGAGACATACTTGAATTTTCTAGTGTTTTTGTTGGTCTGAATCGAAAGGTCATGTGATTTCAATATAGGACTATTTTGCAAAACAACTTGAAAATAAAAGGTGTTTGTACCTTCTTGTTCTGGTAAAATTGCCTAATTAGGAAAACAAAAAATTCTTTATTTAAAGGATAGTGCTATCTAAAGTCGTGCAGGGGCCGAGAGAAGCCCCTAGAGGTTTGGCTGGCCTGCCAGCGCGGCGCTTGGCAGCTGTCCGTGTGCCTGCACTTTGGGAGAAGCATCGAGTGGTTTTTCTTTGGTTGAAATTCGTGTTTGTTTTCTTCGTGGGTGAAGAAAGAATCCAGAATGCTGACAAGCTTGGTGTTTTTCTTGCATTATGTTGTCTGTGTTACTGCAGTCTGGAGCCAATTGTTACGTTTCTCCTGTCTCTGATGTAAACAAGAATGTAAAACCTCACTTAACTAGTGACTTCTGCTGGGCCCTACCAACTGAGAACAGTTTAGGTTTGTTGGTGGAGTCCCTAATTTTTTTCCTCTTTAATTAAACACTCTGAGTCTCACTGTGGAAGACAAACATTTGATGCGGTTTGATTCTCTTCAGGTTCTTATTCAGGTTCTCCCTCAGACCGGTCTCATCCGTGTGGGTGTTCGCCTGGCATATGTAGTTTGTTCTTTCTTGCCCTTTCCCTGTATGAAATCAGTGTATACAGTTGAAACCGTGTTTTATTTTGGTAGGAGTTTTTTTCTATGCTTTTCTCATTATTTCTGGGAAACTAAAGGTTCAAGGAACGTACTTTGTGGTAGATGGTGCAGGTGGCAGTCCTACTTTCCAGGGCATCCTTCCCCTGGACTTCAGACTTTCTGGTTAACTCCTTTAAGTTCTGCACAGGGAGGCTTTAGTCGACATAAAAAGCTATTCAGGGAGGAGCTGAAATGGAGCTCCACCACACGGGAGCATCTCAGCCGTAGCCGGAGTGTTTACATCTACAGGGGAGCGTTTGCTGAAATGGGAAGAAAGGCCAGTGCCCGCTGGAGATCACTGCCTTGGCTTGGGGAGCTGCCCTTGGAGTGCTGTAGTGTGTAGGTGGTGTGTAGGTATACTCTGTGTCTGAGCACGTATTGGCTTAAAGTACTTGAATGATTCAATTAAATCTGTGCCCGAGCGAGTTCTTAAATGCTGATGAGCAGGCATCATGGGACTGGGGGGAGAGGGACCTTGGCTGCGATTCATCCTTTGTTTTGACATGTCATATTTCAGGTAACTCCCCATGTCCATGTTCCTATTACACTTTGATAGATATGCTTATCATTACACACCTTGATAATTCTTTAAAATTTGTTTTTAAAATTGAGTTTCATTTAGTAATTTTTTTGTTGTATTGTTATTTTCCCTGGTTAATGAAAACTAAAGATACCTAGAAAAATATTTGAGGTATGTCATGTGAGTTAGTGCTTGTGAAAAATACAGGTTCTATATATCTACTTAAATATAATGCATGGTAATACAGTATTTTTGCAGTGTATTAATTGCACGGATGGTACTTGAAATAGTGGCAGCTTGGAAGGCAGTAACTTCTGCAGCTGGCGTCCTGTTACGGGATCTGCGGTCTCGACTGCCTTGTTCCATGGATGGGTTGTGTAGTAGAGCAAGAACTGCGACAAAGCAATCTTTGTATGTAATACGAATCAGAGGTTGGTGACTACAAGCCTCGCTTAATTCAAAAACTCTTTTGAAAAGCCTTGCTTTTATGTTGCTGCTGAGCTTAATTTCTGATAAGGGCAGAATTAAAGACATCTGATGAGGAAAAGTTGGCTGACAGGTTTTCTGGGCAGCTATGTCATAGCTATTTTTATGTGAGGAGTGAGCTTTAAGTGCTATACTTAGAAGAAAAATTCACACAAAGATTCAACCCTCATGTGTGTCTCTCTCTTTTTTCCCCACCCTCTAGTGATATGCAGCTTCCGAGGAGCTGTACCGCAAGGCTTGGTCCTGGAACTAGGTGAAACTGTTCAGATCCTAGAGAAATGTGAAGGTAAGTGTGGTGTCCAAGAAGGAGACCCCGTTTCTGTATAAGAATATACAAATATCTTAACCTAGCAGATTTTAATAAGTTGTTTGGAAATCATGATGCATCAAATCAAAGCATTGAATAAAACCTAATCTGACCCACTTTCTGTAGGAAGGGCTGAGTGCTGTTGGCACTAATCCAGTCTGATAGGGGGTCAGTGTGTTTAAGTTAACCATCTGTCCAGAAAATCTTGAACCCTGACCTGATTGTTGTATTGTAATTGGGTCTTACAGTGAATTTTCATTGTGTAAAGCATGTAATAGTATCTTTTTTACTATATTTTCTCAGTTACTGTTACGTGTTTCAATTAAGTATATCAGTGTTTATTATTTAGGAACATCTGAATGCATGAAAAATAGTACTTATAAAATAGATTAGCAAATCATTTGGGAGCAATGCTGGGAAAAATGTAAAGAATATGGGTGTAGGGGGGATTACATTGCATGTATCTTCATGTGTGTTTTTGTACCTAAAGGAAAATGCCATTGTAAATGTTACAGCTCTAGTTCTTTCTTATGTGGCTGGAGATGGCTGTGTGTGAATAGATTGAATGTCCTAATCCTCCCCTTTATTCACGTGAACAGTGTGATTGCAGTTGTTGTATTTAAAAGGAGAATTATTTTTATCCTAATGTTGAAGCAAGTGATGTAAAACATGCCTATTGAGAAGCAGGTCGACAAGATACATTGTAAGAACGTGTTTCACTATAGTCTGAGGTAGAATAATGTAGCCTTAATCCTGAAGTGTTAAAACAAATTCAGAACCCAGATCCACAAATCTGAATTCCAGATTAACATTCCACAGAGTTTTAGGTTTGTCTTTGTGTTTGTTCAGTTTACATTCATTTTTCATCTCCAGTGTTAATGCTGCTACGCAAACCTTCTGCGTGCTTGTCAGAAGACTGCTTTTCTTCTTCCCGGCTGAGAGCTGTTTTTTTGCTCTTGATGCTTTTTCTTATACTTGGGTGTTTTGTTTGTTTACCTGCTGACTTAACTCCGTAAGAAAGTGACCTCCTGCATGCTTATTTTTCTAGGATAGTAGCAGCTTCTTCACCTACACCTGAAAATTTTTTCCATTGAATGAGACTTTTGCAGTGCTGTAGTGTTGCTTGGTCCATAAGGATGCATGCTGTAAACAGTTAAACCTGCAGGTGATAATGGTTTTAAAAAACCCACATGTGGTGTAAGAGGCTAAGCTTTACTCAAGCACTGAGCGTGGATTATAGTCATTCTACCAGGTCTTGTGAATTAGTACCTGGTGTAAGCTCAGAAAAAATTTACTATTTTGCATAGGCTAGTGTAACTCCAGGGTGTAACGGACAGCAGTCACGGTGTTTTCAAACTGTTTCTGATAATCATGGGAACTTTCAAAACTCTGGGAAATAAAAAACACAGTCTCAAAGGAGAAGTTGCTTGCAGAAACTGCCAGTAGTTTTGAGGATGATTCCTCAAAGACAATTCATGCCAGTCTTCAAATTGCTGGGAAAGGAGGCCCCACACAAAGTTTTCCTGGGTGAAAGGAGGTGTTTGTGCAGAGGAGGTTTTTTGTTTTGTGAGGGTTTGGGTTTTTTTTTAAGCCCTCTATCCTGTCTTTCTGATTGGGATGCCTTTGCCATACACTTTACATATATAAAAGGTTACATTGATTTTGGTAATAACATCTGGAAATCCACAGTGTGCAACTCGCTGAATATTCAGATGGTCTGTGCTGCAGCTCTTTGCATGTGTGAATTATGCAAAAAAGCATACTAAATGTGCAAAGTAGGTTCTTAAAAAAGTAGTCTTCGTTGAAGCATTCTTGTCTAACTGGCCGTTTAACACAGTCCTTGGATTACCTTGGAAATTTAGGATAAAACATACCTCATTTTCTACTTCTGCATTATTTGCTGGGGATTTGTTTGACCAGACAAACTGGATAAATTAATGTTAACCCGTTCAAAGAAGGGTCAGGACTGTGGGAGTCAACAGAAGATTTATTGCTCTTTCAGCTTTGCTTCTTAGAATAGTTTGTGCATAATTCTCTACAGCAGGGACTGTGCTGTCTGGGTTAAAAGGATTCACATAACACAAACCTTCTAGTGATGTGAAGAGTGATTTCTGGAGACTTGCTGAAGAATTCAAGGCTGATGAAAATTCAAATACTAGCTATGCTTCTGAATGTGCTCATTTTTAATCATAATTTACTGAATAACTGATATTATTACAAAAAACCACTTGGTCTTTTGTAGTGACTGGTGTAAAAAGCAGTCACTTTTATTTAGAGCGATTGAATTAGAGTAGGGTATTTTCTACATCAAGTTCTCGGGTACCTCTACAGCTCATTTTTATTTATATTTTCAGAGTAAAGGAGCAGATATATATATACACAGATGTATATGTACACATTTTTGTCTTTTTAATGCTAATAAGCACGAATACCAATTAATAACACATTTTTTAAAAGTCTTTTTTATTGTGGTTGTCTATGCATTTTGTTTTAAATAAAATGCAATGAAATAGTTGTCTTTATTACTATGGATCTTGTTTATGTGCTTGAAATTGGAACTTCTGAATTTCAGTCAGTTTGTGTGCCTGCCACTCTGCCTGCTTCCATACCAGGCTACAAATGTCTAAACCACTGTTTTCTGACTGTTTAAACCTGACAAACACTACCCACCCCCCCCGTTCAGTCTGACAAGGTTCAAGCCCATGGGCTAAGTGTCTGCCTTTCTTCTAAGTTACCAAAAGCTCCATCCATGTTTTCATCAAATGTGCTGTCTCTGAAGCATGTGATGTTACTAGGGTGGTTTTATACTTACTGCTTGTACAAAGGGCCCTGAGATCCCTGACTGGTCGCACTCAAAGATTAGAAATATTCTTCAAGATGCCAGTTGTACGTATGCTTGGCTTTCACAGCTTTCCTTTCTCTTTGTTCCCCTCTCTGAGCCCTTCCACTTAAAATCTTGTCGCTGAGAGAGAATTGAAACAGCAAGCGGTGCTCTCTGCTTTGCATGCCATGCATTGAGGAGGTGAAAGGGTATGGCTATAGTATGCCACCTGTAAATGCTGAGAGAATTTTCTTTTGTCAAGTGACAAGGCATGAGCATACTCATAGTTTGAAATACACACATGGACTGTGTGTTCTAAAGAACACCCTATTTTTCAAGTCATACGTCTGTTGTCCTGCCACTGCCGGTAGCTGTAACTAGTGGCATTCAGAGTAAATTCAAAATGTCTGGTTAATCGCTAGGGAGCAGTTTTCTTTAGATTACAAAAGCTACAACTTCAGTGTGTTTAATTATTACCTTGAGATTCTTATATATTCACTGAAGAAAAGAAACCTTACCGATACCTGAAGCACCAGTTGAAAGAATACTGTCTTACCCGTGCACGTTAGCGACAGTGTTCTTAAGCCTTGCATATAGTATAGTTAAAGTTTCCCTCTGTTATTCCGGCAGTGACAGCGTGGTCGAATGAAAGCTTTCCAGTATTTGGGACACTTAAGCAGCAGATATACTCGCAATTAGGGATTTTTTCTTAATTTTTTGAAGAATTCAGTGTGCTTGAACAGTGATATCTTTGCCCTACAGATGAGTGAGGAATCACACCTCAGAGTGTCGCTGCGGTGGGAGCCGTGCAGGTTTCCTTCCACCTGGAGCCGGGAGCTGACTCACTCCCCGAAACGTGGGTTTACCCTGAGAAAGATGTCTCCAGTGAGACAGCCCTTTTCCTCTTTGCTTTTTTCCCTTTTCATCCCTTTTCCTCCTTGCCTTTTGTGGAGTGTGCCAGTGAAACTGGAGCCTCTTGGACCCACACAGCTGCTGCGGAAGGTCTTGCCTGGCTATTGAAACTGGTCTTTTGGAGCACAGGAGCGGCTTCTTGATGGTCCTCTATTTGGCTAAAGCCAAGATAAAACACATTCTATCTCTTCTGCTTTTGTTGTGGCAACACTGACTGCATTATTAGCATATTCCTGTGGCTCTGCTGGCAGGAGCCGGCTCCCTGACATGGTGTTGGCAGGCTGGCTTGGGTATTCATCTGCTGCTTGTCCTGGCCTGGCACTGCTCAGAGCATCAAGCGCAGAACAGAGTGGTCTTGGCATTGACTTGTTTCGGCATCAAGAAGCTTTTGCTAAGCACTATTGCTGCCCCTCTCCTGGGTCACTTTGAGCACTTTAGCTCTGCGCAGCAGCTTATATGCAGATTAAAAGGCAAAAGCAATTGCTTATTGGCTAGATATGCAAAAGATAGCTTTCCTCCACATCCAAGGGTTTCTCACATTACTGCAGAGTATACTTATTTTTGTAAGGCAAAGGAGGTTTGAGTCCCTGTAGAGGATTCTACGAGCAGTGCTTTCTTTAAGAACAGAGTTTAGCTTTAGGACTTGCCATAAATACTTAGAGTTTATTTTCAGAATTGTGTTTGTCAAGAGATTATATGCAGAATTTATTTTTTCCTACAGTCTGCAGCTGATGCTACTTTATTTAACCTGGATATTTGAGCTTTATTTTTCTAAAAACCAGATCAATACCTTTCAATTAGGACTCTTTTGTTTTGCTGCTACTGAGTGCTCAAAATGGGCTGCCTTTTTCCATGTGGCAGACCTCTCATTGATTAAGTGGAAATCTGAAAAACGTTACAAGGTGGCATTTAGAAAAATCCTGGTTTTGTTCAAGACATTTTCAATTGAAGATCAAAAAACATTGGTAGGTCTTGTAATTGCTCAGATTAAGAGATTGAGATGTGCATGCTTGTCCCAGAGCTCCTTTGGCAATTTAACCAGGATTGCACTAGTGCTGAGGCTTGTGAGTGTGGTACATCTTTGGAAAAGACAGTTTTTCAGTCTGTCTAAGAATATGCAGGTTTCTGTCATAAGCTTCCAAGTTTCTCACGCTGTGAATTTCCACACGTACAGGTGTACTACTACATATGCAGGTGACAGATATATTACTTACCTATGCATTTTTTTTGATAGGTGGTCTTGATATATACATTCACAGTCCATTTTTATGTCCTGCCTCTTCAGAGGCCTTGTTGAATTCCGGGCTTCAGAGGAGCCAAGCAGGAAGCCCGATATCCCGTGTAGCTGAGAGAGCCCTAGAAACAAAGGGGAGGACAGGGCTGCGTTCTTGCCTACGCTGCAAAGTAATTCCGCTTTTGTTACTGGCCTGCAAGTAACCCGCGGTGTGACTGTGTGCATAGACAGTCCGTTATGAAGAAAAGGTTATGAGCAAGTGGTGGTCTTAATGGTCAGGGGGAGCAGGCATAATGGGGTGCTCTTCCTTCTGGTTTTCTCCAGTTTTGCTACCGTGGAAGTAATTCTTCTTGAAGCTCTCGGAGGGATTATTGCTGTGTGGGGTACACAGAGGGCAAGAGCTGTAGATCAGCCTACTCTTCACTTTTCTTAGCTTGTATCAAGTATCATTAGACAGTATTGAAAAGAAGTGGCTGTGAAGGATTGTGTTTTTTCCTGGGTTCTGTGTTTCACCGGAGAAGCGTGAGGTTTAGTGTCTGTGGGAGGTTTAGCTGGAGCGGATCACTGTGCGGTGTGGCTGTACGACCTCAGGTGGTCTGCTTGGTTTGTCTACTACGCTGTGAAGTAGAGTCCACGTAAGAGCAAAGTTGGAGTAGGGCTTTAAGATACAGTGACTTGTCCGGAACATACTTGGAATGGATGAGATTCCTTCAATTTTCTTCTACAGTACTTGGATTAAACCTTTGTCTTGGGCATACTGAGAACGTAAAGTATGACGTATTCAGAATCAGTTGGATTAGGAAAGCGTACGTAATTCCTGCGTGGACAGTGTCTGTTTTACTGAGCAGGCATTATGGCTATCATATTATCAGTTTCTTTAAAACGAACAAACAAAAAGCTTTGCACCTTCATTCATCATCGGTGGCTTTGTCGTGACACTTACCCAGAAGTAGACACGGATGGACCCCCCGGCTGCGTTCACCGCCAGCCCCTCACAGACTGCCAGACCTAGCAGTGCTTTCTCCAGCTGGGTGTGCTGTGGGGTAGCCGTAGGCTTGCCCTATACTCACTGCCTGGCTGATCAAAGAGAAAAGGGGAAGAAAATAAAAAAAAGTAATTTGCTTGCGGTGCCGTTTGTATCATTGGAGGTATTTTTGCCTGTTCTAGAATGTCTTCATCGTTTTATCTCCTTTGACTATGGTGCAATATTTGAAATTCATCAGCCATGTTTAGTGTTCTCCTCCCTATCCTGAATAGGACATTATTTAGAACGGTGCTTCTAATAGGTTTATTTTTGGTTTTTTTGGTTGGTTTTTTTTTTTTTTTTTTTTTTTTGTTGTTTAATAGCAAAATACATTATATGGTGTGGAATATCCTTTTATCCTTTTGGCTGTTTCAGGTCAGTGGTCCTAGCTGTGCTCCTTCCGAACTTCTTGTCTACTGTTAGCCCGCTTGCTGTAGGGGCTGCGCAGGGCAGTGATGTACCACGGCTGTTCAGCAACAGCCAAAACATGGATCTCTTACCAGCAGTGTTGTAGCCACGAATCCAAAACACAGGGCCAGACAGGTTGCTGTGAGGAGAGTTAACTCCATCCCGGCCAGACCCAGCACGGTGATACTTCTTTTTGAAAAATAGAATTATGTGTCTTCCTTTCCCTAGGTTGTCCACTAAGTCAAGCGGTTTGAGAATGTTCTCAGCTGTCAGAAGGGGCTGCGTTGCATGCATGAAGCACAGTCGTTCTCTGCAGAGGTGTTAGGTGTTGCAGCTCTGGTCTTGTACCTTAACTTCATCTGTCCTCAAATTCGTATTAGTTACTGATAATTACTAGACAGTTAATCTGTTCAAATAGCAGATACTTGGGATTGTTGTTTCATGTTAACTTAGTAACAAAATTGTTGTCACTTCATAGTTTTCCTGCTCCATGTTTTTCTGCTTCTTAGTTTTAAATCCCATCTTTTTCACCATTTCCTTGAAGTCAATACCCTTTAAAGGCAATGTGTTACTAGAAAATGAATGCCATAATTCTAAAGTACTAACAATTATTTGTAGTACAGTAACGCCTAAAAAGTTAGTCAATGTTGCAGCCTAGCCGTATAGTGCATGTTGTGATCACAGTTAGCTGAGCAGCTGCCTGGATTTGATGACTGCCACGATTAAATCCTCCAAAATAAGTGTTCTTTAAAATATATTAGATCAAAATTAAACTCTTTAAGACTAATTCCAGAATGCAGTTTTAGTTCATTTTAGTGAATAATATAATGCAGATGCAATTTTCTAAAAGTACTTTTTAAAAAAAGCATTGTACCTTTTCTCATAGCTTTTACTTTGTGATACAGAATGAGTTTTTAGTAATGTTCACTGTAAGCAAATAAGGAATTACATTTTACAATTCGGTGCTTTCAGGTTCCTGGTGAGCTCTTCTTTCTATTTTATCTTGCTTGCATAGAGTTGGAGGAAACATAAAACGGAGAGAGAAAGCTGATTCTAAAAATATTATGCCACACTGAAAAATAAAAAAAAAAAGGAAGGAAAAGTAATATCTGGAGAGCACAAGCTGCAAGATTAAAGGGGAATATACTGGTTTCCAAATGTATAAAAGTACTTAAAGGGAAGTCATAAAAATGTTTCCCGTATTTTCCAAAAAAACCCCCACCCCTGGATGCAGATAGCAGCAAAGGAAGTTCAGGTTCTAAAGTATATGTATGTTGTCTGAGCCACTGAAATAGGTTGCCCCGGGAGGATTTGCCATCTCCACTTGACATCAATATTCTAGATTTTCAGGTACTGTACCAAGCTGTTACTGTTACATGCAATTTTCTTGGCTGATGTTGATCCATGGAAGAAACTTCTAAAAAGCCGCCTGTGCATCACCACCACTTTCAAACTGCTATGTGTGGAGTAGCAGAAATGTACTGTTTCCTTTGAATCCTGTGCAGAAATACCTTGGAATCTAGGTTTTGTGGCAGATCTGTGGATCACTTTCCACAGACTGGAAGTGCTGTGTTACTCGGTCCTGATAATAAGTTACTGAACGCTGCTAAAAGCAGACTAAACATCTGTGAGAAATTTGGAGGCATTGCTTGCCTGAGCTAGGTGATTTCTCAAGGGTTCTTCCAACCCTCTTGTTTACAACTCTGTGAACACATACTTTTTTAAGCTTTGAAGATTTATTCTGGGATTAAGAACAGGAAACTCAGAATTAAGGTAGTTTTTTGGAAGTGTTTCATTCCCTACCCTGCACATCTAAATCGTAAGACACTTGCTTTATTAGGTTTTGTTCTTTTACAGTTCTATTCATAAACTTAGATAAAACGCTTTTCCCCATATTTACCCAGAAGCTTGCCATTCTGTTTGTCTTAAAGCTTAAAATGTATGTTCATGTCTAAGGTACAGAGTCTACAAATGTAAAAGTTAGCAGCATGCTGCATTTAATTTTGGTAACAATGAATCACAGGATAAAAGCATTTATTTTTTTGTGACCTTAAAAATATGTAACATCTCTTACTCAAAAGCAGGTGTTGCAGGCACAGTTGTGTGGGGTTTTAGAAACTACTCATTTTAAGGATCTGTGTGTTGTTTGTGCATATGTTTATATTGATATGATTGCCATGAAGTTTGATCAACTAAGAAATAAATTGAAAACATTTTTTTTCTTTTGAATGTAAGTATTAAGTCATGGGGAACTAAATCTTTGTGCTATGTCCTATTTTAATGAGACATTTGTGTAATAAGGAACATAGTATGGAAAAAAGTAAAACCTAAGATTTGCAAATGTCTGGAATTCATCAATTATTTTCTTTTTATATTAACTCAGATTTCATTAAAAAATAATTCAAGACTAGCAGGTTGTCATTAAAACAAAATCAAGGCCCTCTTCCCACTTCTGAGCCTCTAAATGAGACTTGGGTCATAATTCAGCCAAATGTGAAGCCCTTTTTCTGAGAGGGACAAAATACACAGTTATTCGTTCTGTCCTTCTCTATTCTCCATAACAAGTACCAACAGGCCCTCCTAGTGCTCTTTTGAACGCTGCAGATACTGCGTTGTATCTGGCCTCTGTTGGGGGGGGGGGGAGTAGGAAGTTGCTGGAAAAAATAGAGGAATTTTTTGTGGAAAGTGGATTTAGATCATGTAGAATTGTGGGGGTTTGGCAGTCTGGGGTTGCTGCCAGCCTGTGCACTGGGCTGCAGGAGGGTGATGTGCGGCGATGGGACGCGCTGGTGGCCGGCGGTGGCCCCGTGCGCTCGCCGTCGCCGGTGCTCCTTGGGTGCCAGGCTCAGGTCTGCGTGGTTGGCTCCGCGCGCCGGGGCTGGGCGCTGCACCAGCTACGGAGAGCCGCGCGCTTTTCGCACGATCCGAAGCAGTGTGATGTGCCCTACGGCGCAGAGCAGCAGCTCGTGGGCACGATGGCTGGCTGAGCCGTTCCCCTTCACCGTCAGGCCAGACGGTGCTCTCCGCCTTTTCCCTGACGAATCTTGCATGGAATGCCATCCCCTTCACCTGTGTAACACAGGAGCAATCGGGAGGTTCTGTTTAGCTGGTGGCTCTTGCAGCTTTAGTTTTTACTCCTGGTACGTTATCCTGACTGGGGCTGCTAATAGGTGGGGATACAAGAAGAATAATTGGGTTGGTGAAATTAGATTCCAAAGTCTGTTCTCCAGTCTCACAGACATACATAAGACCAGACGTATGCAAAGAATTTATATTTGTTTAAACAGTACTAGAAATGTATGGTAGTGGCTTTTCCCGTCTTTAAAAGGACAGGGTTTTGAAGTCTGGAAATTTTAAGATAAATGCTCTGAAGAGACTCATGTACCAGCATGTGAGAGAAGCGTTCGGCACAGATTCCTGCATGGGCGCTGAGTGCGGGTGTGAAACCCAGTGAAACCACTGGGGCTAATGGTTATGACTGGTTGGAATAAACAGAAACTTTCTAGGTTCTTAATTGCTTGTCAGCGTTGCAGAGCAAAAGAATAGCTATAATAAAAATCCTAAACCAAAACAAAAAGCCCTTTAAAGACTTTTGCCTGATGTGAGGCACAGCTGGTTTTTGAGATGATTTCAGTAACTGTGTAGTTTTCAGTTTGCTTCTGTGTAAAGTGAGCAAGGCCACAAATTAACATAGTGTGTTTGATCTGGTTGTAGGGTGGTACAGAGGTGTTTCCATCAAGAAGCCAAATGTAAAGGTAAGTGGGGATACATGTTTTCAATCTAGTGGGAGATTATACGTATCTTTCTGTGGCAACTCAATAAACTTCTCATTTTCCTTACCCTTAGGGCTTTACTTCTCCAACTTTTTTCCTGTGGGGGGATTGGCTGTATTTTCTAAGTTGAAAGTGTGATACTCATTAATCACCCAAAGGATCAGAAACTTTACTGACATGTAACATGTAATCTTTCCAACATTTATAAATCTTGTTCAATTTGATTCTCTCCACCCTACTCCCCTAAGAAAAGCATAGGTGGGTGATCATGCACTGCTGAAGTCAGGATTTTTAAAGAACACATTTAATAATTTGCATTACTAATTGAGGGAACTTCAAAAAAGTCTGATGAAAAAGGTTATTGTAAGTTTGTTCTTTTTTCAGATATTTACAGTTGAACCACTGCATTTAGTTATTCTCCAGTCATATCCCTTTTTGCTCTTGGAGAACTTTTTTTGACTGTTAGGAATTTTTTGCGAATGAGTGCATATTTTTGTGAATGTATGTATCCAAACATGTAAATAATTTCTTCTATGTAAGCATCACTTCATTGTCTTTTGGTTTAAATATAGCTTGTATTGATTTTAAAAGGAAAGAGGACCGAATTCCTCATGTTTACCAGTATTACGGAATAACTATTACCTGTGTTACGTTCTCATGACTATGATACTCTTTTAATGGAAAAGCCTACATTCTTTGTGTGTGTGTTGGTACATATGCTGCCTGCACATCTGTTCGGTTTTGATAGGAAAGCCCTTCAAACCTCCCTTGGTTTCTTAGGTAACCAGCACAGGATCACAGAAATAAACAGCATTAACTGGAAGTGAACCAATCAAAAATGAAAAATGAAGTAGCATTTCTTCCTTTTCCAGATTTTCTTGTGGCTGAAAGTATGCACATCTACTTTTTTCCTCTGATGAAACTATTCCTGTTAGATTAATCTTTTTTCCTTGTGCCATTTCTCTTTACTGTGAAAAAGAAGGAATTTTTCTTAGTGTTTTGAATAATTTTTTACTTAGTATTTCTTTCAAAACACCCACCCCTCCCTCCCCCCCCCCCCCCCCCCCCCCCCCCCTAGATTGTACTGTCTAAAGCTCTAAAAATGTAAAGCCCACACTTGATTACTGACGTTTTTGCCAGAGGCTGTCAACTGGTTTTTAGCCTGAAGATGTCCCGTGCTGATCCTGCATCCCTGCTGAAGTGCAGGCTTCCTGTTCTTATGTACAGAGTTTGCTGCAAGGATTCAGGGCCGTGTGTTTTACAGAGATAGTGGAACACGAAGGAGAGTTTGGTTTAAATTGCCTCTTTTCCCCATGTCTCATCGCCCAAGAATGCAGTGGCACTGGGAAGGTTAGAATCCAGCCCTCTTGGGAACAGCAAAAGGCAAACCTCGGGAGCCATCCCAAGTGGGTTTAAACAGCTTTTTGTTGCAAGGAGAAGGGAATCTGATAGCTCCAGCCTGTGCAAGTAATACAGTACTTCTTTCTTTAGTGAAAACCTGGCATGGGGTCTAGACACAAATTTGATGGTAGGCTTTTAGTGTTGTGGTTTTTGGGTGGTTGTTGTTGTTGTTGTTTTTTAACCTCTGTCCTTGTCACCTAATGAAAGGTAGCACACCGATACAGAAGCCTGGTCTGGGTGCACAGTGGTGCTGTGCTGCAGCCTGCATGACAGCCACTTTCCTGGCTGCTCCGGCTGGCCGATGTCTCCCCAGTAGATATTCCTGGTAGCTCCATCTGTGACTCTTCCTTCCTGCTGACTGCGGCCATTCACTGAGCTCTGCCTGCTTGGCACAGCTTTCCCCACCTGCCTCTCACCTCTTGGTGGGCTATTGGGCTCACACAGTCTTTGCAGTAGGAAGACAGCTAACTAAACCTAAATGTTTATTTTTAAATCAATCTTCTCCCTTCCAAGGCAGCTGTGTAGGATTAGGGTGATACCTTTTGTTTTGGTCCTAGTTGACTTACCCACGATTTTTATACCGAAGCATGTGTCCCATACCAGCCGTGTTTCTGAACACTTCAGGGTTTTGGGGGAATGGAAAGTATTCAGCTTGAGTCTTTGTATGAGAATTTTATTGAACAGATCTGAAAAACTTCCTTATTAAGAAATTGACCTTTCAGGATGGAGGTTTGATTCAGTGTGCTGTCCTGTTCTAAGGTGGATTAAAATGATCAATTGTGACTAACTTGAATGTTGACTTTTGACTGTGGCAGCTTCTTTGACACACTGGTGGGGTTTTTCTTTTACAGTTATATTAGCAATTATTTATTGTGGCTTAGGATATAAATGCTAAAAACTGAAAATGTATTTGTTTAACGTAAAGACTTTTTTTTTTCTTTTGCAGGGGATTTTTCCTGCAAATTATATTCACTTGAAAAAGGCAATTGTCAGTAACAGAGGGTGAGTATTTTTCCTTCTTTCTAAGAAGCTGCAGTGCTTTTCATCTAGAAAGGAATCTAAGAAATGGTTATTAAAATCCATAGAGCGGTTTTAGTGCTTTGTGTCTTCTGTTGGGTATTAGGATTTGAGAGTTAAATGTAATTCTGCAGAGCTTTGGGGTTTCTTTGTTTTTTAATGTAGCAAGAATCAATTATCTTGGTTACTCCTGTTCACTTTCGCTCATAAAATTGTAACTTCAGAGGTATTATCTAAAACATGCATTTTAAAGAACTCTGGTTTTCATTTCTGCTTGTTTCTTCACTGGCAAAATTCTGTATGCTCCTGTTTGTTACGGAGGCACTGGCATGTTGGCAGCCCATGTTGTTTATCAACAGATTTTCACTGAGACATAGCTGACAGTGTGACTTAAGTTACCTTGAAACTTATCAAAAGGATCCAACTCTCCACACCTCAAGCCAAAAAATTACTGAATTATACTCTGCTGAAAATATTTTACTTTCACTGTCTTTATAGATAACTCGTGGTTTGCTAGAGGTAGGTTTAATTTAGTTAATGTGAGTAGCAGTACTAACGGTGACATAATGTCAGATTTTACCCAGTGTGGGCTCTATAACCTGCAAAGCTTCCTGCGAGGTTGACTGACGTGCCTGAAATCAGTGTCTTGTGCCTTCACCGCTGCTTTTACCTGCATATTTGAGGTTAAGGCTGCTGCAGGGAAATGTAGAAGTACAGCATTTCAGACAGTGACCCAAGGCAACAAAGGAAATATGGAAGATAAAATGTATAAAAAGTCATCTAGTGAAGTACCTGTAGAAAAATGTGACTTACAGTTGTGGATTGTGTGTTTGTCCTCAAAGGGACTGATTGAAGATTGTAAGGGCAACTGTAATTACTGATGCTTGATAACTTTGGGGTGTAATAAAATTATATGTATTGCATAGAGCGACTACTCCTGACCTGTCGTCGCCTTAGGGGAAAGACCAGTTTCCTGTAACCTGTAGTTAATTAGTATTTGATGTTAGTTCAGAATTTGTAAAGGGTAACCAGTTCAGGATACTGAACTTCAGATACTTACTAGGGAAGCTGATGTACTTTTTAAAAAATAAGTATCAAAGACTGGTATCCCAATTGATACAACAGAATGTAATACAGTTCTGAACCAAAGAAATTCTGTCCTTGTATTTAAGAATATATTCAAAGTGTCAACTTAAGCGTTTATGGAATAACAGCATGTGTGGTGGTTTAACCAGGGGGGTGGCTGGACACCACGCAGCCGCTGGCTTCGTCTCTGCGCACCCCCACAGTCGGGGGGGGAGCGAACTGGGAAAAGACAAAAGTAAAACTTGTGGGTTGGGGTAAAGACAGTTTAATAGGACAGAAATGGAAGGGAAAATAATAACGGTAAAAGGATATACCAAAAAAGTCATGCACAATGCAATTGCTCGCTGCTTGCCAAGTGGTGCCCAGGCAGTTCCCGGGCAGTGGCCCCGGCCGGTTTCCTCCTGGTTTGTGCACTGAGCATGATGCCATGTGGTGTGGAACTGGAACATCCCTTTGGCCCGCTGGGGTCAGCTGTCCTGGCTGTGTCCCCTCCCAGCAACTTGTGCCCCTCAGCCTACTGGTTGGTGGGGTGAAGTGAGAAGCTGAGAAGTCCTTAACTTAACGTAAACATTGCTTAGCAACCTCTAAACCATCAGCATGTTATCAACATTCTCGTCCTAAATTCAAAACACAGCACTGTGCCAGCTACCAGAAAGAAAGCGACCTCTATCCCAGCCAGAACCATGACAGCGTGGCGTGTAGTGTTCTCAGATTTGAGTCATAGACCCAGTGAAATGCCATTAACATGTGGGTATAACGGAGGCAGTGCAGGTTTATAGGAATGCAGAGCATCAAATTCACATGGTTCAATGTAGTCCAGATGTGCGTTCTCTTTAAACCCAGCCATACTGTTGAAGGACAGTCTTCCAAAGTGTTTTATTATTCACTGATGCCAAAAGTTTTAAAATCTATTTCTAAAAATAACCTTTAGAATAACATATTTCTTCTTTGGTTTTGATTTTTCCTCACATATTAGTTATTTTATTATGTAATTCCTTTCATCCTTTAATTTTCTGCAGTTTCTTAAAGGGTTGTAGAACTATTTGAGTCTGTTCCCTGTAGTGGCATTTTACAAAGATCTGAAGGGAACTGAATTTTCAGCTAGAAATGCTTGCACCATTGTTTTTAATGGTGCTAGTGTCAAGCAAACTTTTGATGCTATGTACTAAATGCAGAATTTTTGTTTAACCCTTGAAATGATCTTTAAATATGAGCTAAAGAAGAGGTGTTGGGATTGTGATCATATTCTTAGTGTCATACTTCAGATCACAAGCATGCTCTGTGGAGATTTGTTAAAATATTAATTGAGATTTTTCTGGTCTTACTGTGGCCACGTTTTGGAAAAAGGAAAAACAAAATCCAACAAAAATAAACAATGCCAAAACAAAACAAAAAACCAACAACAACCTCCGCCCCAAAAAACTACCAAACCCACCAAACCAAAATATTGCAGGAGTAGACTAGAGCGCAATCTCAGGTGCCAAGTGTCTGTCAGTGTTTCAGTTTCTCACAACAAAATGTTGGAACGACAGGGTTGTTGGCGTAATAATAGATAAAAGATTTGTGATCTGGTTTAGTCTGCTGGCATGTATGTATATGAACCGGTGCTTTCCAGTCGCAGCTTTAGCGGGTTGATTGCATACTTAATGTGACTATGGCAGGTTTGTAAGATGGGCATGTTTCTAAAATGTGTATATTTTGGATCTTAATATAAGGTTTACTTACGTCATTGAGGTTAATAAGGGTGGTCTGGTAGCTTGGAAATGGGGAATTGAAGGTTTTGTTTGGTAAGTGTTCTGCTTCAAGAATACATGGAGACATACAGTGACTTGACTTCATCATCCTCTCCCGCATCATTTGTTACTTTTGGCTTCAGCTAATGTGGCACAATTATTTGCAGTAAGAATTTTCAAAAGGGAAATAATGCTGCATGTTGCATTTTTTAATGATTAACTGTGTTCTCTTTAAAAAAGAAACAAACCAACCCAAAAAAAACCACCTTTCAGAATTAATTACATCTCATTGTTCATATATTTACTTGTTAGCACTCACTTAACTCTGCAAAAAGGACAGAAGAAATTGTTTAAAGTCGTTATGGAATGGGAAGTTTGCAGCTTCTCTTCAGGAGGATTTCAGAGCAGCTGTACTGCTCAGGAGGAGGGGGTCCGTGTCCGTGGTGGCCGCTGGGCTGCCGCGGGGGCTCTTACGTGATGCTACTAGTCCCAAACCGCGTCTCGAGCCAGTGTATTTCAGTACCACTTCTTTGGGGTCTATGGAGAACTTTTCCAGTGTGGTGTGTTTCAGAAATGTGATGGGTTTTTTTGGTTTCGGTGTGTGTTTGCTTTTTTTTAAATTCTGCCTGTTTTTTTTTTTTTTAAAACTTGCTGAAAGAGCAGAAGCTTGAAATTGACCTTGTTTTTACAGTGTCTTGACACTTGTTTCAGTAACAGCATTGGACGTGGTTCAATGAAAGAGCAAGTCAAGGCACTAATGGATTGGATAATATAATGATATTAAAATACATTCATTAGAAAGAGAGACCTGTGCTTGGCTGGCATGGACCTGTTGGTTCGGGTCCAGAGGAGAGGGCCGTAAAAATCGTCAGAGGGAATGGAGCACCTCTCCTATGAGGAAAGCCTGGCACAGCTTGGGTGGTTCAGCCTGGGGACGAGAAGGCTCCAGGGAAACTTTACTGCAGCCTTTCAGTATTTAAAGGGAGCTTATAAGAAAGTTGGGGGCAGACTTTTTAGCAGGGCCTGTAGCAGTAGGGCAGGGGTTAATGGTTTTAAACTAGAAGAGGGTAGATTCACACTAGATATAAGGAAGAAATCTTTTATGCTGAGGGCTGTGGAACACTGGCACAGGTTGCCCAGAGAGGTGGTAGATGCCCCTTCCCTGGGAACATTCAGGGCAAGGTTGGACGGCGCTCTGAGCAACCTGATCTAGTTGAAGGTGTCTGCTCATTGCAGGGGCATCGAAATGGGTGACCTTTAAAGGTGTCTTCCATCCCAACCTGTGCTGTGATTCTCCTTCAACGGGTATGGAGCACCTTGACTACAAGGGGATAAGTCCTGTTCTTTTGGTTAGAGGATAGGTCGCTTGGGTTTCATAAGCAATATTGAAAAATTTGTCTGGATAGGCAAGGTAAATAGATGGTAGATCTTTTGGGTAGTTGATGATACTGGCCAGTGTATTAATTCGAGGGGAAAAAAAGGGTTGGACTGGTTTAGAAAAAAGGGACACAAACTGCGAAGGCACACTTTACAGGCAAGTTAATTTAACATGCTGTAATCATGAAAAGTTTTTCGTTGCCCTTGATTAGAATGAAATAATTTTCAACAGGTAACTTGGAAATGCATCACATAAGCTGATTCACGTGGAATGTAATGGAGGATCAGTTGATGTTACTATGGAGTTACTTCAGTGTTAATGATGAGAAAACGTTCCTCTTAAGATATTTTCCTTTATGTTGAAAAAATTCAAACAAGTTCAAGTTCTAGCATTTTACAAATTACTGTGCTGACATTTATTTCTTTTTCTACCTTTTCAATGGTACCTTTCCTAACTTTTTCCCATCTTCTTGTATAGGCAATATGAAACAGTTGTGCCGCTTGAGGATTCTGTTGTGACGGAAGTCACAGCAACACTGCAGGAATGGGCTGTGCTCTGGAAACAGCTGTATGTGGTAAGAACAGCCCTCTTCTCATTGTACTTTTCCCCAAGATATCTGAGAAGTAATGTTGCTTGCATTTCAGTCCATTAGGACAAAATAGTAACTATAAGAATTGTTAGATTCATTTTATCTGGCGGGGGGGTTGCTAACTGCAGAATCACTGATCGTGTGAGGTGCATATGGGCCAAGTTGGAAACTTCAGCAGTTTTGAAATCTGCCTTCAGATCTGGAAGCTTCATTGTTTAAAAAAAACCCCTATTTTAGAGTGTTCTTAAATATGTAAGAAATGATGTAGGTGTTTAGTAACACAAAATGGAAGGCTGTAAGTCCCATCAAAGAAATATTCAACACAGTTTGTGAGTGTTTGCTTTAGCATCTAGAGTTTGAAAGAAGAAGAACTTAAAGGTGTTTTTATATGATTGTTTCTTCACTTATTAAAAATAAACACTCAAGATAAGTGTATTGAGTTTCATACTTACCTGTTTCATATAATTTTCAGTTGCTGCCACATAATGTCACCTACTTCTGCCTTCATCTTTGTTCTTCTCTTACTTTTTTAATGGCCAAATCCCATGGAACAGCAAATAAAAAACTTGCACATTTGAAAGTATTTTTTTTCTGTTTTTTTTTTCTCTCTCCTTTTAGCTTTTTAGCTTAGCAATTACAAGCTGTAACTGTAGGATTAGGATCAAGAACTGTAGGTGGTATGAGCATGAATTTCTTGTCTTTCCTTACTTAAGAGAAATACCTTTACAGAGAGCTGCAGCAGCTTTGTTTCCTTATGTAAATCTGAAGTGGCAGCAGTTAGATATTGAGGAAATAAAACCAGAAAAGATCCAGTTAAGTGATGAGACTAGCGTATCACTAGCGTAGCCAGTACTCCCTTCAAAAAGCAATCAAGTCTATGATGAAATTAGTTTTACTTTTGTTGCTCCCACTTCTCCTGTGGGGATCATATGACTCTGAAGAAATTTTCTTGGAAAGTAGCATCCAGTCTAATTGGGATGGGTGGGGGGCCATGGTACATGCTATATACGCTTTTTTAATACCACTCTAAAAGCTAGTACTCCTTCTTTTACCATTTCAAATACTTACACCTCTGGTGTATGTGAATAAAGCGATCTTTTCTGTTTTCTTCTTCCTGTAAGATTATCTCTCTCCCCAGTGTCAGATGAAGAAGACAACAGTAACACGGACAATGGTACTGAATTGGAGAAAGGGGAAACATTTTACCTACAAATGAGTTGCACTTCCTTTCTACTAATCTGTTTTGGGTTTATTGTTAAAAGGAGTTCCTTGAGGGAAGGGAGAGAGAAAGCTCTAGCTATAAACTTTCACTTGGTAATTTTCTTTCTGGGACTGCTTTCTGTTCTAGCTCATTATAGTTATTATAACATTGCACACAGCATTATTGTATTCTTAAATAACAGGGCAAAGAATTTACTGTTTTCATGGAACTTTGGAAGGAGGCATGTTTCATGACAAGAAGAAATTGGCAGAGGTTCTGTCTGAGTAAAATAAATCTTGTGGTGTATTTTTACCCAGAAAGAAGATATTTCTAATACAGAGGTAATCACAGAATTGTGTAGGTTGGAAGGGACCTCTTGACATCATCTCGTTCAGCTGTTTTCTCGAGTAGCGTCAGAGCTTGTCCAGGACAGGGTCACTCAGGTTTTGAGTTTCTTGTGAATGGAGACTCCGCAGCTTCCCTGGGCAAAGCTGTCGGTGCTTAATCACCTTCAGTGTTTTCTTATGTTCAGGACTGCTGATGTAGTGGTACCATAGCCATTCTGGTGTGAAAGAACAATCTGTCGTTAGGTAGGTAACAGAAATCTGTCCTATTTACAAACTGTAAATTTGAAACCTGAGGAAGGGTACAGAGGTACACAGATGGATGTGGCAGAGCTGGGATTAGGACTTTATAATTGGTATTCAGGTGAGGAGCTACGCTGTAAGGTCATATTTTAAAATATATTAAGAAACTAAATGGAAGTGCTTGTTGTTGGATCAGCACCAGCAGAAATTTTTATTATTCCCAAACTGTAATAAGAGTCACATAAGAAATCTCATTAATGTTATTTATCATGCTACTGTGCCTAGTCAGCTTTGCAGAAAAGTTTCTTACGGTAGTGAAAGTTCAAATGCCAGTTGTTACTGCAGGTGCTTTCAGTAGGTCAGTACTTACAGGTGGTAACAGTAAGCACTTGGTTATTTAGTAGTACCGCACCGAAGACAACTGCCAAACGAAACGTACAGCACCTCTTAACTTCTCTGAATAGGATAAAATGTTCATCTTGTGCTTTTTGGCAAATGTCTTTCTTGGATTATTGTTTGAAAGACTAAGTTGGTTTCAATTAAAAATGCCAAGAAATTGCTTTAGTAATATTGTTGAGATATGTTGTAAGGCTTGTATTTGCCTTCGGTTAAACAACAAGAACTGGAATGTAATACTCAGGAAGCCTGGAGGTATTAAAACACTGCCTGAAGAGGGATGCTGTGTTGCTTCAAGATAAAATAGCTCAAATGACAAAAAAATTGGAGGGAAGAGGGCAACGGTGGGAAATAGAAGGGCAGGGTGAAGCACAGCTTTTAGAGAGACAGTTGTAGAAAATTAGTTTGTATAAAATATTGCCAATCTTCTTCAACCCCTTCTGACCACAGAGTCCATGCTGTTACTAAGAAGAAACTGCCTGTGGGAAGCTTGAGTAGCTTTGAGTTATAAGAGTTGTGCAGTAACTTTAGTTTGTATGTCTGTGAAATATATATTGGAAAGATTAGCCTGAGTTCACTATACTACACAGGGCTGTGATATCTTTGTAATTTTTGCTGTCAAGGTGAACATGAAGTGATAGTCTTAGCAGGACTAGAAGCTGAGACTGCGCAGAAAGGCGTTTGTGTGCAGGGAGTTCATCAAGGAAGGGCTGTGCCTGAAATGAGTTTGGAATGGAAGGATATAAGGTGTGTGCTCTGCTTTACTGTAATGTCAAGCTTTGCTCTGAGTGGTTGGATTCTGGTATTGTAACCCTGTAAATGATAACAAAACAGTAAGATTTTTGAAAATGCAGGAGGTTTTTCTCATACTGGAAAAGGATTCAAATAAGACTGGTATGGAAGCTAACAGAATTTGTAATTTATATTGGGTCTTTTTGTAGTAATGACGATAACTTAGTTTAAAATTCTATGCGTACCTAAAAAATCACCTCTTTTGTTACTGAGTAATCAGTAATAGAACTTAAAATATTTAATATTTTTAAAGGAGTAAAGATGATACGACTTTTTAGCAGGGCCTGTTGTGATAGGACAAGGGGTGATGGTTTTAAACTACAAGAGGGTGGATTCAGACTAGATAAATGAAGAATTTTTCATGCTGAGGACAGTGGAGCAGTGGCACAGGTTGCCCAGGGAGGTGGTAGCTGCCCCATCCCCGGTGTCATGTTTTAACCCCACCGGCAGGTACTTCAGTGCTCACCGCCCCCTCGCCCAGCGGCACGGGGAGGAGAGTCGGGAAGGAATGTAAAACCCTAGGCTTGAGAGAAGAACAGTTTAATAATTGAGATAGAATAAAACCAAACCAATAATAATAACAGTTACAATGAAAAGGAGGGAGAAGGGGAGAGGAATGAAATCCAAAGGGAAGGGAGAAAAGAAAACAAGTGATGCGCGATGCAGCTGCTCGCCATGCGCTGACCGATGCCCAGCCGGTCCTGGAGCAACAAGCTGCAAGCCCCAGCCAGCCCCCCCGTTTATATACTGAGCGTGATGTCCCATGGTAGGGAATTCCTCTTTGGCTTGTTTGGGTCAGCTGAACTGGCTGGGTCCCCTCCCCGTGCCCCTCTGGCCCTTCTGCCAGCAAGGGCTGAGGAACCAAAAAGTGCCCGACCCAGTGCAAACACTGCCTGCGACACCAAAACCAGCACCAGCGTGCTCTCAGCACTGTTCCCACACGGCATCTAAAGCACGGCACTGCACCAGCCACCAAAGAAAATTAACTCTATCCCAGCCAAAGCAGGACACCTGGGAACACTCACGGTCAGGTTGGACAGGGCTCTGAGCAACCTGGTCTAGATGATGTCCCTGCTCACTGCAGGGGAGGTTGGACTGGATGACCCTTAAACGTTCCTTCCAACCCAAACCATTCCATGATTTGTTAAAGAGCACATTTTTTTTCCCCTATTAGAGTGTGTAGTCTGTCTGCAGATTGATACAGTGACATGACAGTGGAAAATAAAAAAGCAGTCCTTTGCTTTCTGATCTGCCTGTATCCAGGCTCCTGAGCACAAAGGCAGTAAGATTTAGTAACTACTTTCTGTCAAAAAAAGGCCACTGTTCTATTTAACCTACTTGTTTTGGATTTTCCTGCTTCCACTGCCATTGTACAAAATCTTTGGTAGGGAGTTCATGGGAACTGAGGGTTTAAAATCAGTGCTCTGAGCGCCGTGTGCGCTGAGCTGCCCATAACCTGGGTGGGATTCCTGATAACCACAGCTGACCAGGTGTGTTTGTGTACGTGCCAGGGTATGCATGCACGTGCACGTGTATTCTCACTTAAGTGTGTCTTGTGCTACTGTTTTGCCTGGCTCAAATACTGTGTTCTTCATTAGATTAATTTGGACAAGATACCTATTTCATTTTGTGGGAAGCCTCATAAATTTAAAAGCAAGTTCTGCTTATCCTTTCTCAGTAGTACAAAGGCTTATAAACAGAAGATGCCAGTGGTTCCGCTGCCCAATACTGTACTTGGTATGAAGTGGAGGAGGAGAGCAAAGGAGGGTTATTACTGGTTTCTCTGTAGGAAACCTAGCTTGTTCTTGTGACTGCTGCAGAGGAACAAGGAAGAGAGAGCAGAAAAGCAACAGCAAACCTGGGGGAGACTTCTGTAGGCACAGAGGGGGATAAAGATGCAAAATTGCATTCATTGCAGTGAAATACATGCATGCGGCTCTCGGGTAGTTGCCCAGACAGGTGTATGACTTCCACTGAGACAAGCACAATAATACCAATAAAGTAATAACTTTCTCTCTTTCCCTGTATGTGTTGATAAGATTTGTTATTTTTATACTACTTCTAAATAAAGAATCTGCAAGTTCTCTGTGAGCTTTTATTAATTAGGTCAAACAAAACTCCTGTGAGTTAAGTCAGCTAAAGAGATCACTGAAACTCATAGTTGGAGCGTAGTAGCTATTTTAACAGTAAAAAAACAATTCCTTAGAGTTCAAGATGTGATGTGAGGACTATTTCTGTTGAAATAGCAGATGACTGTAGAGAGACCAAACATAATATCCCAATTTAGAATTTGGTCAGATCAATACATGTAATTTGCTACTTTTCCCCCACTCCCCTTCTGCATAAAAGTGTGGAGTTGACTGCTTGTCTAGTTTTAGGAGTAAGAGCTAATGGCATTGGGAATAGATGGAATTTTTTGCCAGCTGAGTCTGAAATTTCCTATTGGCTCCTTTTAAATTTTCTGAGGATCCTGTCAAGGAAAAGAGAGTGGGTAAAGGGACTGGATGCAATTGAAACTATCTGATTTAGGTGTTTTAGGGTGTCCCTAAAATCAAAGCGTTAGTTCAAAAGTTGCCTTGTAAAAAAAACAAACAAACAAACAAAAAAAAACCAAAACACCAACAGTTTGCTGAATCACTAATGTAATTTATTCTTTAGAGTGTTTTGTGAGACATTTTCATTTTCTGAGATGCCTGTTGCTTCATATCTAATAAAACATGGAACTTCTGATGCATTTTCTATAGTATATAGACAGAAAAAAGTGTGGTATGATCTGAAACAGATGTGCTGCCTCTGAGGTCTGCTTCGGAAGATCTGTCTTGAAGGAATTCCTTAAAGTCAGGCCTGAGCTTATTTCATACACACTTAGAGCTCCGTGCAAGCATGCTTCTGGCAAGATGAGGTTTTTGTACCGAGACATCTGTACAGTAATGGTGTTGCACGTATATGTGGTCCTCTTTCCTTTTTCTGAGTAATTTTCAAGGTTACATGCAAATCGGAAATTCATTTAGGGTGATTGTTCAGGCATTGTGAGAAATATCTAAAAAAAATCTTCGGAGCTTGTCAGGCCCCAGTTGACACTAACAGAGAGACTCAAAGGTTGTCACTTTATTATCCATAGTCCTATGTTCTAAATTTTGGCTGTATTATGGATGTATTGATAATTTTATATCTTTCTGTGTTTGGAGTGAAGGTTGGATCTTCATGGAGTGGTCTGAGGCAGCTGGTTGGCTCATTAAGGGCTGCGCAGAACAAAGGAAACCAAGAGTAAATATTTCCAGTTCCAGTAGCATCTAGTTCTTCCGTTTCCCAAAGTAAACAGTATACTGGGAAAACATCTGACTGCTTAGCAACGTAATTGGAGGCTTTTAGCAGATTTGTCATTTGGTTACTAGAAAATAGTTGACTCTTTCTTGATTGGGTTGCGAAGGGTACATGCAGAGTGATTCTGAGTGTGCAGAATGATGAATGCTTCCATTTTGTGTGCCTGAGGTGGGTATTTTTATAGTTGGGTACCATCAGTCATGGAAGGGGAAGCTGGAGATAAATCGTAGAGTAGCCCAGGTTGGAAGGTGCCTTGGCGGATCATCTAGTCCAGCATTTTGTGGGAAAGGGAGCCTAGATGAAATTATCTTGTGCCCTGCCTGATCACATCTTGAAAACAACCAGTGATGAGGACTCTACCATGTCCCGGGGGAGGTTGTTCCAGTGAACGATTTTTCTTACTGTAAAAAATTTCTGTCTTAGGTTGAAACGGAACCTCTCCTAAGGTGCAACTTATACCCATTGCCCTTTGTCTTCTCCCTGTGGCTCCTTGTGAAGAGACTGCTTCCATCCTCTTCGTAGCTGCGCTTTATGTACTAGAATACTGTGGTGAGGTCCCCTTGAGCCACCTTCTCCAGGGAGAAAAGGCCAAATTCCTTTTGTCTTTCCTCATCGGGCAGGTTCTCCAGCTCTTCACGGCCCTCCTTTGGACCTGCTCCAGTCTGTCCACGTCATTCTTGAACTGTGGGCACCAGAATAAAGACCATAATATAGAAGTGCCATGGTGCGATTTATGTCTACTCATTACCTTAGGCAGTTAGAAGTTTTGTACCTAAAATCGTAGGCGTTTATGCTGCTTAGGTGTGTTGTGTGTGGAAGGTTGATTAAAAGTCCTTCTCATGCCATGCTAAACTGAGACTTGCGTTTACATAAAATTATTAGCTATGGTTTCTCGGAGGTCTTTAGTGGATGTCATGACCTCTACATTTCTTCGGTGGAACAGTCCTCATGTAGAATCCACGCTTAATATTTATTAGGTCACTGCCATGAAATGCAATCCATTTCAGTACATCTCCCCGTTAGCACTAACTCACTGAAGTTCAGTTTAAGTGCTTCATATTTTAAGATTATAAAGGATTCCCATAATTATTATTTTTCCCTTCCCTATTTTTAAGAGCTTTAATGCAGTTGGTCTTTCATAGTGATATATAGAACTCCGTGAGGTTTAAGGAGTTATAAGTAGGCATAAGTTTTTAGGAGAGTAAAATAAGATTAGTTTGTAAGCAAGTCCCATCATTAAAATTTGAAAAATTATGATAATTGGTTTGAAAATTACTTTCCTTTGAAGACCACAGAACTCACAGCTAGTTTATTGGATTTCAAGAATGGTGTAACAAGTAGCAATATATGCAGTACACTTCGCCTTTTGTTTTCTTCCACATACAGATTCATGATATCATTTAAGGTAATGAGGATCAACTAGACAATTCTTACGTATTTTCAAAGAAACAAAAGGTTGACTATAAAACAAACTACAAAGTATTAATCAGACTGTATGGGAGGAATAGATGTTTTGAGTTACTATGGAGATAGATAGATTTTAATAGGTTTTAAAAATAAAAGACAGAATTAAATGAAAGTCACCTGCTGGTGTCCTTGGCAAGTCTTACTATGACAAACTGTGTGCCGGGTGTTTTTATATTTTCTTGCTTTGTAGGAGAATGTTATTTAGTCGTTGATATGGGAGGTCGTAATGTGCTCTTTTATTTTAGTAAATAGAAGAAAATAGCTGCCTTCTCGATACTGAAATTCATAGCAAATTGTGGGGGAATGTGGACGGATTTTTTGAGATTAATTTTACGTTTTTGAAGTATTTAGCTAGTTTGTGGTTAACAAAGAGCTCCTTGCTTTTACAACAATGTCCAGACAACCGCATGCTGAAAACAGCGTTACAGTGTATGCGTAAAATACATGTGCAATATTAAAACATGGGAATGGGGTTTGACTGAATGCCGGTTTAAGACTGGCTGTGAACAGATGGCTGGCAAGGAAACAGAATAGAATTCATTCAGGGCAAACCAGTGGCTGACCTGCAGATGCTTTCAGACTTTCTTTTGTACTGTAAACATACTGAACACTTAATGGCATTCAACCAAGGAAGAAAGGTTTTAATCCAGAAATCCAAACAGGAGTTTGAGAGTCTCTTCATCTGTAACTGGAGAGACCCACCTGGATTGTTCCAGAGATGATGTTGTTATAGAATTGCATTTGAAGTAGAGGCAAATGTTAATGTGGTTTGGTTTTAGTCTTCCAAAGGTGAGTCTTCCAAATATTGAGGAAACATGGCAGTTTGTTTTGGTTTTGTTTTACTTTTAAAGAACAGAAAATTAGGTAAGAGGGGGGAAACAAGGGGGTAGGAGAAACTGGCAGTCTGGCTTTTTGGAGTGAGCGAGCAAGCTTGTGTGCTATAGAGCCTAGAAGGAAAAAGGCTGATCATCCCTAGTGGGTATTTACTGGAACTAAAAAGACAGTTTGTTGGATTTCATTTTATAGGAGACAGATTTATTTTTTTTAATAGAAAAGCAAAGAACGTCTGTCCTGTTGGCATCTTGTATGGCACTGTTGTCTGTGGTATCAAGGAGTGTCCTTCAGCCTTACCCTGATTTGTGTTACCTTCTGTTGCTTCTAACCTTAAGACACAGACAGGAGAAGGTAACTAACGTATAATAATTTATTAATAAAATTACTTTAATTTTAGTATCGTGTCTGTACAAATGACATAATTGTGTATGTTTTCTGAGGGGAATGGGTAACAATCTTTCACAGATGGGAGGGATAGACAAAGTAGGGTTATGAGAATTAGCGTATATATTATATATATTAGTGAGAACATGAACACTATAGCTGCAGCAGTGGACAGCTGGCACTTGGCTGCCAAATTTGGTCACTCCGCATTGTTGTGTTTGGCTGGAGAGGAAGTCATGTTTGATTATTTGGTCTTTCTAAAGAAACAGGAATAAAAATGCATCTTATTTTAAAAACGCAGTGGTTAAGTGGCAAATGGATAGATGCTTGATTTTGCATAAGGTATTAAGATGAAACTAAAACATTTTACAATATTATTAAAGACCTGTTTGTTCTTTCTTATTGCAACTTCCAGCCACATGACTGTGAATATACTGTAGAGATAACTGGTAAAAAAAAACTGTTCTAAAAGTATAAAAAGGGTTGCAAAGAGTTAGGGAATGCCGGTGTCCTCAGTTTAGTCTACATTTTCTGTAAGAGTTATGGTAAAACCTTTAATTTTGTGGCTGCTCACCATATGGTAACGAGGCTGTAAACCCCTTCCTCGTGTCCAGCTGTTCTGCAGTGACTGGTGAGTGTGACCCCGAGACGGGGGGAGAGCCACCTGTAACAGGAATCAATGCGCTGCGCCCTCCCAGGGTGTTGTGACCTTCCATCTTCCAGCTCAGTGCTGCAGGAGGTGTCACAAGCTAGTCACAAAAAATTAGCGGACACTTTTATACTTAAATCTGTCTTTAAACCCAAGATAATATTACTTCTAGCCTTGCAGGTAAATTCACAAAAATGTTGTAGTTTGAAGCAGGATGCTGAACGCTATGTAGAAACCATTAGGAATGGGGATTACCTGCCTTCATGGTAAGATTTGAATAATTTTTAGCAGACTGAGCCCCAAGAACCATACATTGAACCACAAATGATAATGAAAATCAGAATGACTAGATTAATTGGTCAGTATAAAAGGAGGTTCTGTATATGGTCATACAATTAAAAACTATTATAAAGCATACATACAGGAGCCAGGGTTAATTTCAGTTACTGTTTATCCTCATTTTCTTGAGTACTTTACTTTCTCTTTGAATAATTTTCTCATAATGTATGTTTTTTGTAAATGTTGGAATGAGAAATGGGGAAATGAATATAAATTGTATCTTTGGAAACTACTCACATAATTCTTGAAACGGTTGCATCTTAATTTTGAGCTAATAGTGATTCATGGCATTTGGAGAAATGTGTTCTTTCAGAATTTCACCTGTCTGTTTGCTAAAGTTTTTTATCACACTATATTTTACACATAAAGATAGCTTAGAATAAAAGGAATTAAAAAAAAGAAATTGGGAGAAGTTTCTGTGTGAGAACTGTAACTTAGCTTCTCACTTCTTTTAATTTTCATCTTGCTGTAAATTTCATGGTGGTTTGGTTTTATTTCATTTTTAATTTAGAAGCAGAGCCTTGTGCTAGCTGATTGGTCATAGGACAGCTTTGGTTTCAGTCATAAAGATTGATTGAATATAAAAAAAGTACTGATTGCCAAGTTTGATTTCAAAGTCTTTAGCTGCTATCACTGTACTGTGCAGTGAGAGCTTCTTCAGGTAGTGAAGGTACTTTATGATTGTACATTTCCCCCTAAAAATAACATACTGTCTTTGAGGAAAAAATAAATAAATCTATTGGATGATATGAAAAGTTAACTTCGAAAGGTAAACGAATTTAGGACACCCTGACTGCTTATAAAACAAATACTCATTTCTTTTTAGTGCCAGTACTCACTGCCAGGAATAGCTCAAGATCCAATGTATGTAGATGGGATCCAATACATATTATAGAAAAAGCTGTTGCTGAAATAATGGAAGACATAAATCATGTGTAGGATTACATTATTTTCTGATAATAGCCACTGCTATGGGTATACCTCTGTATCACTGGCTTCCAGTTGGTGTGGTCTCCAGCTGGTTTTCCTTCGACACAAATGCTGCTGCTGGCCATTGGCGGGGCACGGCCAGTGCTGAAGGTGCTGCTCAGCCAGGCAGCGTCTTGCACCGGAGCGGCTTCTGTGGTCGCTGTGCAAGTGCAGAGACCAGGAAACTTGGGAGCCCTCGCCTGGGGTGAGCAGGGAAGTCATAGCTTTGGGTCCAAAGACATATAACTGCTTTTTTAAAATAGTATTTTAAATCCATTCTTTTGCTCAAAGTCTTACCCTCAGCAGTTAATATTGCACATGTGTGTGACGTTTCACAGGGCTTTCTTAAAGCTAGTGTACCTGTGTTCATTCTTTCCACTGTGTTTTGCTAAGCTGTTCATGAATTTTGGAATGCTCCTGACCTGAAAGGACTTTTCATAAATTTGGAGCATCTCGAATCCAGAGATCTTTATCTGAAGGTTGTGGGTTTGGGTTTTGTTTTTTCCTGTTTTGTGTACCCCCCTTCCAGGCCGTCTGCTCCCCCCACCTCCCGAATCACAGTACTCTGGATTCAAAGGCTTTTACATAGCCGGGGGAACAGTGGTGTCTTTCATGTGCTTTGCCATTTGCACACAGCTGTTTGATCTAAATTAATTTGCGGTTGATAAACTGAAGTCTGCTTCATTCTTTCGGATGAGTCCTTAGAGGTGATGGGGAATTTGTGAACGCTTGCTCTGTAGCCTGTGCAAGAAACAGCAGGCAATCAGCGAGGAAGCTGAGGTTGCATCCTCTCAGGAGGAAGGGCAGACTGTGCTTAATGCCTCTCCAGACTTGCCAGGCTGGTGTCAGCCGGCAGTGCCGCTAAACAGGCAGTTTGCCTGCTGCCCCCCACCCTGGGCAGCCGTGCAGGCAGCGCGGGGCGAGGGGCTGTGCCACCCTGGCCATCACTCAGCACCCCAGTGGGGGGACTTTGGGTTTCTCTTTTGTCTAACCCAGCAGTTAATACCTTTGGGTAGAGCCGTTACACTGGTGTTTATCAAAGATGCAGGTTAGTGATGATGATATTCCTGTGAAGTCTTTCTTTGATTTAAGACCGATACAAGTTTCTTTTATGAATTGGCTTGAGCTCAGTTTACTGTGTACAGGTGCTTATGTTGTCAGTGTTTTCTCATACAACAATTAAAGTACTAGTAGTGATCCTAGTGCTGTTACTTTTCCACATCTTCTGTTGCTGACAGCATTTAATACTGTCATGGTTTAACCCCGGCCGACAACCGCTCGACAACCCAGAGGGATGGGCAGGAGGATCGGAAAGGAATGTAAAACTCAGGGGTTGAGATAAGAACAATTTAATAGGTAAAGCAAAAGCCGCACACACAAGCAAAGCCAAGCCGGGAACGTTCCCCACTCCCACGGGCAGGCGGGTGTTGGGCCATCCCCAGGGCAGCCGGGCTCCATCACGGAATGGGTACTCGGGGGGACAAACGCCGTGATGCCAGATGTCTCCCTCTTCCTCCTTCTTCCCCCAGTTTATATACTCGGCATGACGTCATATGGTATGGAACATCCCCTTGGCTGGCTTGGGGCACCTGTCCTGGCTGTGTCCCCTCCCAGCTGCCCGTGCCCCCCAGCCCTCTGGCTGGCAGGGCCCAGGAAACTTGAAAAGTCCTTGATTTAGTATAAACATCACCTGGCAACAACCACGACCAGGGGTGTGCTGTCAGCACTGCTCGCACACCGACCCCCACACCAGCCCCGTGCCAGCGGCTGAGTCAGAGTAGGCCGGTAACGGGTCGAAGGCAGTCATTTTATTTTGGAATCCATACGTACCTTCCTCTCGTTTTTCCTGGTAGCCTCAGAACTTGAGGTAATAGTTAATAAAGTTAATAAAAAAACCCACAGAGTTTCTATTCTCTATATGACTTGGCAGCCTTGGCCATCTTGCAGATGAGGCCAATACTGACAAGGCACTGAGTTGCCATTTTTAAGGAGTACGGTAGGAACGTTTTTGGTTTGACCTGAATAGCTCAAGTCCAATTTGAAGTGCAGAGGGCCAGGTTCCTGCTACAGGGAGGTGAGCTGCTGCAGTTTCTCTGCAGCTGAGATCTCTGCCCAGTGACTGTAAGTGGTTTTACTGATGCTACCAAATGGAATGACTTTCTTATTAGAGGGACGTGCTTGGAAACCTGCTCAGACAGGATTTAATGAATTTCTGAAATGCAGCACAGAATAGTGGCTTGTATTACTAAAACAAAGTTAACTTATTTTATGGGAAAGCTGGGAAAGAACAGCAGCAGAGCTTTGTTTTTAACCTTCCTATGTGTTTACTAATTAAAAGGAAGCTGTAAAGAAACAGGTGTATAGCAGGTTGTTGTGAATGTGTTCATGGAGTTAATGAAATTACAGTAAATAAAAATATTGACTATGGAATATTGGGTAGAATGGAAGAGAAGGAAGAAGAAAATAAGGTGTTTGGAGTATTTTGTAACAACCAAACAACTTTAAAACTATGCTATATAGATATTACTAATATTTTCATTTCATTTAAATGTATGTGGTGACAGAAACTTTTCATCTTGGAAGTTATTGGTCCATGTGCTAGATCCTTAGATAGATGTAGTATATTCTTAAAATTTCAAATACATTTTTTTTAAAAAAAAACCCCTATACTGTCAACTTTGAATAGGGAGGTGCATGTTACTTAAATATTGTGTGCTTTTTTGGAAGACATCAAACCCTGTCATCTGTCTCCTGCTCAGTTAAAAAGATACGTGCAATGTGGCAGATCAGCTCTGCGTTGGCGCAGCACTGCTCTGGAGAGCAGCCCTAAGTTTCTCAGAACTCAGGTCAGTTATTCCATGGACCTCAGATGTTAAAACAAACCAACACCCTGCCCTAAACATTGGGAAACTTTGGTTTGTACTTTTACGCAGTGAACTCAGCTACCGCATTTCTTCCATCTAACTCTTCTCCCATTGTTTGTCCCCTTTTGTTTCATTTTTTTTCAGTTTCTTGTTAAGCTTCTCGTTAGCTCCTTCATCTCCCTTTCCCTTGTTCCTGTCAGTTACTTCCCAGTCACTCCCAGTGATGTGTGTACTAGTCTTTGTTGAAAGCTTAGTATGTTTTTTGTATTGTCTGAATTTTATCAGGTACTTCCAATTTTTCCTAGATTATGGTGCGTTTTTTTGTTGTTTAATTGTGACTTTAATTGTTTTGAAAGGGAACAAGTAGAATAAGCGTTAACTTCACTTTTCCTGCAATTAAAAAAAATCTCAGGACAAGTAATTTAGCTGACAAAAAATGGTGTACAGAGACATTTTAGTTATTACTTGAAGAGGTACTAAAATAGTGAAATGGGGATGTCCAGCTGCCTTTCGGAAGAGGAAAATATTGTGGCCAATGCAGTGCTGAAAAGATACAAATGAAAGAGAAGTTTTCTGTCGATTTTTGTCTGGCCCTTATGCCACAGAATGTAAACAGAATGGCAGTTTGTTTTAGGAGAAATAGCAACATCACTTGCAAGTTTAGAATCGGGAGGATGATTTTAATGAGCCAGTTAGGTTTGTTGTTGGATTTTGGTGTCATACTCAGAAGTAGCTGCTGAGTTTGCTGTCTCAGATCTGACAATAATTGCAGGCATGTCAGCTCTCACTGTAATATTGTTGGCTGTCAGCGTGTAAATCTGCATTAGAAACACATCTAAATGCAAGTAGTCTATTTAACAGTTACTTTGTTACCAGCATGCTATTCCGGAAATAACATAAATGTGATTTGACATTTCTATTGATACCAACGGCATTGCTGAGTTAGATGAAATACGGAATGGTAGTATTGAAATAGTTGCAGAAAGAGGAAAGACAGACGTTAGGCGCATTTCTGTACTTAAAAAAATATCTGTAAAACAATCTAAAACAGACTGTTTCAAGTTGTCAGTTTTATTTGTCCTAGAAAGGCCATACCATGTTTGAAGATACAATTTTTTACTACCTTAGTTCTTCATTCTGCTACCATCTTTCACAGTTTTTGTAGGTGGATCTGGGAAATGCATAACTAGGTAGCTCACAGGCATCTCCAAAAAAGCAGGAATTTTCCTACATGTGGATAATAAGCTGAAACATTTATATACTGTGTGTATAACATTTATACTCTGTGTGACTTTCTGATGCAAGTAGTGGTACTATCTCAGTTGCTTTGGTTTTTTTTCCGAAAACGTTGTTGTGAAAAACACCGTATTTCTGATGGAGTTCTCCCATTTTATTAGAGGAAATCCAAAAGCTGTACCTTATGAGTCATCTTACCTTAGAGGTCCTCAAGTTGGCCGGGCCAGGGCCTTCTGATGGGTGTCCCTTTGAATGCTCTAGACAACCCCCTTGACTGTCATTCTTTATTCTACCCCCCTGACCTATCACGTAGACTCTCTACCAGTTCCCAGTCCAACCACAAAATTAATTTTCTTGGAAATAAGAGGCTGTGTAAAGGGAAAAAATGTGGCTTTATTGCTCCTGCCATAGGAAGGACTGCAGTGCAATTTCATCCGTATCGTGAAGCGGAAAGTAATTCAGACAGGCAGGAGCTTCGAGAAGCCAGGCTTCGTAACGTACGCTGCTTACTGCATTTACGGACACACTGTGTCTGTGTGGCTGTGCAGTGGGAATTAGGGAATTATGTGGCTGGATGCTAACCATCTTTTAATTCTGTTGCCATTTTTCTGGTAGATTAGATTCTTGATGGGGCTCACTGTAGAAGTGTCAGTCATAGTGCGTGGGAAGGAGACAACAGGTTTAGACAATGATGGGGTTTGAGACTACTTGGGTTGGTTTTTTTTTTTTTCAAATTTTGTTTTTAGTAACATGTTTTTCTAGTGGATTAAACTGGCTGTGCTGCCACAGTGTTGTCCTTTAATAACTGAGTGGTTACCAATAAAAAGAGGTTTTATACTGTTGGCAATAATAAAATGGCAGGGTTTATTATATCAGTTGTCTCAAACTCTTCCATTGTGGAACTTTATTACTGCTGTGCATGTTGCTTCCATCATAGAGTTGTGGCTTAAAAGTAAGACAGAACCAGGCAAAGGACATTCTCATGGCTCCTGGGGAGTTTTACTGCTGTGCCTTAAATTTTACAGGCATAGACTCACAGAATCCAGTAGATTGGAACTTCTGGGGGTCTCCAGTGCAACTTCCTCCTGAAAGCAGAACCTATTAAAGCAGGTTGTTGAGGATCTTGTCCAGTTGAGCTTTGAATATTTGTAAAGATCCCACAACCTCTCTGGGCAAAAATCTGTTCTAAATTTTGACCGCCCACAAGGGAAAAATGTTTTCCATTTATCTAGTAGGTATTTCCAGAGTCTGTTGCCTTTATTCCTACTCTGGTGCACCTCTGAGAAGAATCTGGATCCCTCTTTTCTAAACATTCCCATCTGGCAGTTTGTATGTGGCAAGTAAGTACTCCAGATGTCTCGTGACTCGTGATTAGCGGGAAAGCATTGCCTCCCCCAGACCTGCCGGCTGCCCTCCTGCAGTGCTGGCTTCTGTTCAGCGCCTTCAGGAGAATCACAGGTTGTCTTCCATAAAGCTGCTGCCTGCCCTTGTTGCATAAGGTTATTCTATCCCAGTTGAGGAGGACTTTGCCTTGGAAGAACTTCTCGAAGAACTTGATGAGGTTCTTGTTGGTTTATTTTTCCAGACTGTTGAGGAAGCTCCTCTGAATAGCAGCCTCCAGTGTGGTGACTGCTCCCTCGATCTTAGTATCATTGGCGAAGAGCCTGAGACTGCACTCTATTCCAGTATCCACGTTGTTCCTAAAGATCTTGGTACACTGAGGGATGCTGCTAGGAACCAGCCACAAGTTGACCTATGTGCTGTTCATGACCACCCTTTGAGTCTGGTAGTCCCGCCAACTTTCTACCCAACTTGCAATCCCTTTGTCCAGTCCATATCTCACCAGCATGACTGATAGCATGTGTTCTCCAGGAGATGTGCCCTGGTTGTCTCAGGCCAATTATCTTTTCTAACCTCAAATCTTAAAACTTTATGGTTGAATTTCAATGTTTTCTAGTGATAGCCACCTCTTTAGAAATTGTCAACCATGTCAGAGACAGAAACCACGCACATCCTTAAATATAATTACAAGTTGCATTGATAAAGTTAACGGTAAATGTAGGACTTCTGCGGGCATTAACTAAGCCTCCCTTGGCACTATGATTAAAGAAACAGTGCAGAATTAGATACGGCATTTACTAGATGGTTTAAAAACAGATGAATTGATAATAGAGCAGCTGAGTTTTTATTCTGTGCTGCTGCTTGTAATAAGACCTGCAGGGATCTGTTCTTGTCTCGTTTTTTTTTTTTTTATTATTCACTATTCTCTTAATAAGAATCACAAAAAATTGTGCAGTCTCATAAAATTTGCTGATGATGCAGAAGTAGAAAGTTAATGATTATTTCTGAAATTGTACAGTTTCTGTCAGATACTTGGCTCATTTAAACAGGATTTATTCCATGTCCAAATATAGAAAGGACCTACAGATGGTGCTTGTGTCCTGAGGTGCAATGGCACTTAACGTGATGAAACATTATTACGGCTAACCAGTTGAACATCAGTCTTTCTTGATGTTGATAGCTAAGAGGGTGAGATGTCTTGTCTGTATAGGCAGGGGGGCATCTTGGGGGGCAGAGGGGGAAGGTAATTGAAAATTTCTCTGTACAGGCTAAACGAGGTGATTGTTGGGCAACTGCTGCTGATTCGGCAGTGCCCTCTTCAGAACAGGCAGGAGGAGCCAGGAAGAGTCAGAGGCGATCTGTAATACTTGATTCTTTCAAGGGAAGGAGTGATAGGAGCAGGTACTAGAATGGATCTTCAGGTCACCTGCTAGTCCATCTAACTCCTCTAAGGCAAGTTAATTTCAAACTATGGCATTTTCAACATGTGCTTGTCTTGCCTGTTTTTTTTTAAGAAAAGTTTGCAATGATGGATATTTTGCAGCCTGTCAAAAAGTTCAGTACTTTTGTGGCCCGTACTTTTAAAGACTTTTTTTTTTTTTCTGAAGCCTATGTGATTCTTCCTTACATCTTGTTATTTCTTATTCTACTTGCCATGGACAAGGAGAAGAGATTATTCCATTCCTCTTTCCTTAAAGTTTTTAATTTAAATTATTTTCCTTACTTTTGTCATTTCTAGACTTAAACAGCTGAACAGTCAAACCCAGTCTTTAGAATCTATTATGTCTTCTGAATATTCTCATTATTGCTTTAAAGAATTACCTGTTTATCCCCACCTTTTCAATGTACAATGATAAAAGTATAAATCTAGAGAAGTATGTATGTAAAAATGAGAATAATATTCCAGCAGAAACCTGACAAATACAGAAGTGAAGGAACTACTTTGTACATTTACTCAGACAAACTGCAGAAGTTTAGTGAGGAGTCACCCTATCTATGACTTATAAATGGGTACAGAGAGAAAGTTTTCAGGTAGATGACTGCTAATTGAGGTACTCTGTTAAAAATCTGTCAATTTTATCAAAAAAAGATACAACAAAGTCAGGATTTACAAACTGAAGCCATGTACATTTCCAATAGGAATTAAGCCATTTTAATAATGAAGGTAATTAACAATAAATTAATCATGGAAAGCAGTTGCTGCTTTATTACAGATATCTTTAAAACAAGACTGGATTGTATTTTAAATGATCTGTTGCCACATTATCTTAGAGGAAGTGCAGCAATCGGAGCGAGCTTCTATGGCATGTGCCCTGCAGGAAGTCAGACTGGATAATCACAATAATCCTTTATCATCTTGGAACTGATGAATCTTTAAGTCTGTTTAGTCAGGACCAAGTGTGTTGAAAAACAGCATTACTAAAATAATAAAAAAAGCTAAGAAGTGGATATACTACACTGGTGTGTTTTATATTCTTTCAGGCAAGAGAATTGCATGCAGAAGTCTAATAGTTTTTTATGAGTCTTTCTCTAGTGATGTCTCTCAGACGATATGCTGATTCTTCTGCCCCTTGAAACATATTCTTTCTGGTTTCTGATGACTTATCTACTTGGCAAGGACATGCTTTCCAGCTATTTATGTATAAACTGTGGAAAAGATTGACATTCAATACTTTTTTTGGCTTGCTTACATTTCAAACGCTGTTGAGAACAGCAGATATTTTGGATATCTTTGAGTGGGAGATCACCAGAACTCGTTCAGATGCTGTGTAAAGGTGTAAGGGTGAGTCAATAGCTTGTTCTTTCGCTTTTGAGGCTGCGCTGCTTTGGCAGTTGAGAATCAGTAGTGTACTTGAGGGTGCTGCATTGCCAGATGTGCTGCGTTTCAGTCAAGAAATAATGCTGACATAATTCTTGAAGGTTATTTATTAGCGAGTTTTTAACCATTATACCTAAGCTGAGTGTTAGCCTGTGTAATGTTTTTCTTCCTTTCCTTTTGGCTTTTGTTTGTGGAAAGTGCTATTACATTTTAAGCACTAGTGAAAACACCTAAATTCCATCGCAGAAGGTGACCCTATTTAAAACAGATGAAAAAGAAATAATCTTATTCCACACTAACAGGAATGCTTTGATATTTGTTTTTTATAGTAATGAGATGCCCTAAGTACAAAAACATGTTTTTGTTCTGATTTTATTGAGATCTTTGTTTAAAATCTGCAGTTTAAACAGCTGCTGGCCACAGGTCCATTGAAAATGTTTGCTCCATGTATGTGACAACACCACTGCAAATATTTCTAAACTGAAATGGTTTGGATTAATTCTTTATCCTGGGAGTTGTACCTGTTTTCTCTTGGCTTTTCATTTGCAGCTCTGCCTCTCATCTTTTAACAGTTTTAATTTTTCAATTGCCAAAAAACCTGAATACTTTACAGAACAAGTCAAAACAGGTATTTGAAAACAGGCTTCATTTGTAAGTTACATTTTACTTGCTGCATTCTACTTTTTTTTCTGTACTCTTTGTTTAGCTACTAAATTGTAATTTCTGTTGTCAGTCCTGCTGTATTACGAGGTGGCTGTCAGCTCAGTGCCAGAGTGTGACAGCTAGCCTGCTTCACACGTTCTTTCACGGGGTGAAGGTGCTGGTCTTTAGCTTGCACTTGACTCATGCATTGTTTCACCAGTATTCTTCCTGAGGCCGTATGTGCATTTCCATTTGGTATTAGCTGTCTGGAAGCATCTTCCCTAAAAAGTATAGGGATACTCTGCACCTAAGCATAGCTAACACCGCCTGCAGGGTTCAGAGACATTGGTATCAGTAGAGTTGCTAAATTAAACAACTTCTGTTTTTACTGGCTTTGTGTCCTTGACCTGGCAGCTGAGACAGATGCTCTAGTCAAACGGTTCTAGTCATTGACACAACTGATACTCTTGGAATCTTTCTCTTTAGGAAAGATATTGTTCATTATGTATAAACATTAAAATCTGAACTTGAACACATAGGAAAAGACAGCTATTTAGTCAGTAGTAACAGTTTTTATGTCTGTGGATCCCATGACCTGCCCTTTATTTCTCCTTCTGTCTCTGCTCCAAAGTAAGAATATCATAGATGGTTTGCATAAATAGGACCTGTGTCACTGGCATTCATTTTTCATTTTTGTAATAGCAGAGGGAGGCATATGATATGACTGAAACACAAATGAGCCTTATTTTTCAAAATGTTAATACATCAGTATGAGTTGGCATAGATTGAAATAGCTTGAAGAACTGTGAAGTATCGTTACTCTCAGTAAGGAGAAAATACTTAGGTATAAGGGAATTCTGGTTTTTGTTTTCTCACAATTTTATACTTACTATCTGGTGTTTGAATAAAAATAATTGCATTATAATGCAGAACAGAAGCATATAATATGAAAAACTGAAGATTTTTGAGTTGGAGCATCAATTTAGGTGATTGGCTTACCTTCCCAAAAAAATCCTGCACTTAAAAGTAAAATGTACATAATTTTGCTTCCTCTTGGTCCTCATTTTAGAAAAAGTAGTGTTATTTTCTGAACTCTTCCAAGCAGTTGTGTTATATAGACAAAATTAAGACTTCCAGGATTTGTGCTAAACATCTGTGTGAAGCAGTAGAAATGGATCAATTCGCTATTTAAATTGCTGGGTATATGGGCTAAAATTTTCTCCTGTAAAGTATTTTCCTCTGCTGGACAGTGGTTTCTGATTTTGGAAGCTTCTTCAGTTAAGGATCAGTATTAGAACTTTCTAATAATTCAGGAAGAGATTCTGGTTTTCCATCTTGTTCTTCCCCCTGCCCCCCCCCCCCCCCCCCCCCCCCCCCCCCCCCCTTTCTTAAAAAAAGGATTAGGAGTAATGTTTCTAATGTGTGTAAAGCAGTTCGGATTTTATCAGTAGTACTGGTTTGGTTGTTCTCCCCTGACAGAAATTTAAATCTTACAAACTTTAGCTCATGTTGGTTTCCAATATATCAGGTAAATCTGATGGATTCATTCCATCCAGGCTATAAAAAAAAATACATTGTATTGCCTACACTGCTTTTAGCTGCACAAGAATAAATGCTACAGGTAAAATGTGAATGTGAACTTTACTTCCTATTGATCGATCTAAACAGCATGATACTTCTAGAGTCAAGATTTTAAGAACAAGTGGGATTTTGGAATTAGTTAATCCAAATTCTTCGTTTCTTATTGTAATTTAAGGAAGCTATACTGAATACTGTGGGAATTACACTAAGTGGTGTTAATGATATTACTAAGTAGTTTTCAGAATAAATATGATGTAATAAAAGCAGAATTTTCATGTTTGCTGAATCTGAAACACATTCTTGTGACCAAATTCATAAACAAAATGACAGATGCTCTTACAGGCTAAGGCACAGGAAACCAATACGCTTTTTTACTCAGAACTGTTCCTCCAAAGTTGAAATTGTCTCTTTGGAGAAATGAAATTTACTGGAACCTGTCTACGGGAAGCATAGCTGAAATATTTTTGCAATTGAACGATATTGAAATGTCTACTTTTTTTAGTTCAGCTGACAAGGATCTAGTTGGAAAACTGTTGGAATTCATTCAGCCATTTTCTTTAGGGATTCACAGAAATGTTGCAGGACAAATGGTGGCATTATGCCCAGGACCATTCATTACAAAATGCACTAATCAAACTGATCTGCAAATAATGGTCTAAGTTCTCTATTTCATGGAATAATAGTGTGTGTTTTGCTTGTGTTTTTTCTCCTTAACATTTTGGGTGCCCTTAAGACAACTTTAAAACCTGGCTGTTGGCAAAACCTAACATGATGAACTTACTGCGTGACCTGCACGAACATCCTGACAAAGAATTGTTAGAGACATTTTAAGATTACATATATTGACCCAGTTCCACAGATCCTGTGACTTCTTTCAGAATTTTTTTTTCTCTTACTGCTATGTTTGTCAGGTCCAAAGTAGTAGTACTACTTCTTCTAGACTCCACATGTGTGAATGAAAATATTAATTGTGTGCTGCGTGATGCTGTATAGGAGAAACTGGAAAAAGGGGGAAAGTAAATAGCATTGAAAGAGACGATGTTTAGCTTAAATGCAATGGAAATGCTTTGGAGAGAAAATTTTTTTCGACTTTAGAATTTGGCACACCAGTGCAAGGCACTGCTAAGGGGAAAATATCTGACAGCACTTGTTAGATACTGTAATCAGTTTGAATTTCTTGATAGGTATTTATCATGTAAGCTGTCATTTAGACAGTGTGGCTATTATTAAATAGTGTGAATGTTATTTAATAATACACCTTCTAATAAAGGTATTATCATGTTTATTCAAAGTGGAAACAAAAGCATTTAACTCTACTTGATAAATGATGTGAAAGATAATATAATTTCTTGGTCATGTAGAAAAATGACCTTAAGGTACACTGATGAGGTGTAGGGGGGTGTTATTGTGTTTGCAAAAGAATATAACATTTAGTCACTGGTAGGAAGCTTTCTTCTGAATGTTGTAAGTTCATTTGCATTTAAATAACGGTAAAAAGCCTACTGAAAGTATGAAATACAGAGGCTTCCACACTTACTCCATACTGCTTCAGATTCTTTCAGAGCAAAATGTTTTCATTTATTACCAGGTAAATACTGCCAGTCACTACTGGATGCAGTGTCTTCCTCAAATCCTGCAGATTTGTATCTCTTTCAGATGGAGGCTATACAGTTTTCCCTTTTCTAGTACATCAGAGGATAAGTGGCTTCTGCTGGCCCTCAAAGGCGCCGATTCCAGCAGGAGGCATTTTGAATGACTGTAACAGAGATGGCAGCAGGGGGCTGAGAGTCATCTTCCTCTTGCAGCCAGATTTACCAATATTCCAAGCTTTGTGGGACCAGAACTTCTGTACAAAAAAGTACACTGCTGTGGGTCAAGATAGTCAGTTCTCCCTCTGGAAGGCCACGTAATTCAGCAAATATATTTTGGGATGTAAAGTACCATTATGACTGTGATTTTTATGTAAACAGGGAACACAGAGTCTACAAGGAAAATGGAGGGTGATGGATGTGAGCAGGGAACACCTGATACCATTTGATTTCAGTTCTGCTTATTAAAGCTCATTCACTGCTGGGACCTCGTGTTTACAAACAAGGAAGGGCATCCTTGGCTTCAGTGACCGTGAGATGGTAGAGCTCAGGATCCTGAGAGGAGGGAGTGGTGCAAAAAGCAGGATCACAACCCTGGCTTTCAAGAGACACTGACCTCTTCAGAGCTCTGCTTAGATAGTCCCATGGGACCAGACCCTGGAAGGAAGAATGATCTGGGAAACTTGGCTGTTTCAAGAATCGTGTTATCCAGGCTCAAGCAAGGATAGTCTGTCCCAGCAAGCAGGAAGCCAGGCCAAGATGCCGGGAGGCTTGTGCGGATGATCAAGGAGCTCCTAGCAAAACTCAAACATGAAAAGGAAGCATACAGAAGGTGGAAGCAGGGGCAGGGAATCTGGGAGGAATATGGAGATACTGTCTAAGCATGCAGAGACCAGTATTAGGAGAGCAAAAACCCACCTGGAGCTGTCAAGAGGCAACAAGAGGGGCTTCTACAAGTATATAAGCAGTAAAAGAAAAAACAGGGAAATGTAGGCCAGCTGCTGAGGCAGGGGTCCTGGAGACACAGGGTATGGACAGGGTAAGGTCTTCACCTCATTCTACAGCAGCCTTCAGAAATCCCAGGTCCCAGAGGCCAGGGGAAAGTCTCAAGCAAGGAGAACTTACCCTTGGTGGAAGAGGATTATGCGTGGGAATACTGAAGCAAATTAATGTGCTTAAGTCCATGGGACTTGATGGGATACGCGCACAAGTGCTGGGGGGCCTGGCAGATGTCCTTGTGAGGCCACTGTCAATCACGAGCGAAAGAGCATGGGAGTTGGGAGAGGTGCCTGAGGATGGGAGGAAAGCAATTATCATTCCTATCTTCATAAAGGGCAAGGAGAAGCCAGCAAATTACAGGCTGGTCAGCCTCACCTCAGTTCCTGGGAGAAAATTGCAATAACTAATCCTGGAAAACATTTCCAGGCTTATGAAGCAAAGAAGGTGACTGAGAGTAGTCAGCATGGATTCACAAAGGGGAAGTCACAGCAACCTTGTGTGAGGAAATGGCTGGTTTGACAGGTGAGGAGGAGCTACCTTGCCTACCTTGACTTCAGAACGCTTTTCAACACTGTCTCCTCATAGAGAAGCTGATAAAATTTGGACTAGATGAGTAGATGGTGAGGTAGATTAAAAACTGGACTGGACAGCCAGGCCCAGAGGGTGGTGATCAGTAAAACAAAGTCTAGTTGGAGGCCAGTACCCAGTGGAGCACCCCAGGGGTCAGTTCTGGGTCCAATCCTGTTCGACAACTTGGTTAATGATGGAGGTGGTAGGATGGACTGTTACTCAGCACGTTTGCTGCTGATATAAAAACTGGGAGGAGTGGCTCGTACACTGCAGAAGAATGAAGCTGGGTTAATTAGCATTGCTAATATACCACCGTGGGTTGGCTTCAGGGTTGGCCGATGTAGATAAGGTGCAGCTGTGGCTGGTTAAGTGGTTGAGAGCCAATGAAGTGAGAGGAGGAAGAAGCAGAGAGAAGAGAGAGAGAGGGCACCCTGGGTGAGGAGAGACGAGGAGAAGGCAGCAGAGGGACTGGCGTGAAGAGCGTGTTGATATGTGATGGTAAAAGACCCTGTTGCAGCTGGCTAGTTTGGAGAGTGCTGTGACAATACACCAGAGGGTTGTGCCTTCATCCAGAGGGACCTGGACAAGCTAGTCAGGGGTGCTCAAACTGCGGCCTGCAGGCTGGATACGCCCCCCCAGGGTCCTCAATCCAGACCCCCGTATTTACAGAACCCCCCTGCCAGGGGTTGCGGGGGGAAACCAGGCAGCCGCAGATGACGTCCTGCCACTTTATCTGTGCGCTGGGGCCCTGTTTAAAAAGTTTGAGGACCCCTGAGCTAGGTGATAGGAACCTCATGAAGTTCAGGAAAAGAAAGTGCAAAGTCCTCCCCTGGGGAGGAGTACCTCCAGGCAGCAGAATATGCTGGAGCCAACCTGCTAGAAAGTAGCTTTGCAGAAATGGCCCTGGGAGTCCTCTTGGACACCACGTTGACCATGAGGCAGCAGAGCACCCTGGAAGCAAAGGAGGCCAGCTGTCCTGGGCTGCATTAGGAAGAATTCAGCAGGTCGAGCTAGGTGATCCTTCCCTTTTATTCAGCACTGTTAAGGCCACAGCTGGAGTACCGTGTCCTTTCTGGGGTCTCCAGTACAAGAGAAAGATGGGACTACTGGAGAGAGTGCAGAAAAGGGGCACTAAGATGGCTGAGAGACTGGAGCATGTCATGTACAAGGAGAGGCTGAGAGAGCCTGGAGAATGGAAGTCTGAGGGGGTTATCGGTAAGGTGTATACGTGCCTGAAGGGAGGGTGTAAAGGAGATAGAGCCAGGCTCTTATTGGTGGTGCCCAGTGACAAGGCACGAGGCAGCAGGCATAAACTGCAATACTGAAGAAGACTCTTGTCTGACCATAAGGAAGCACTTTTACTGGGAGTGTGACTGAGTACTGGAACAGCTTGCCCAGAGGCGTCATGGAGTCTCCCTTTTTGGAGATACTCCAAAGCCATCTGGACTGGTCCTGAAAAATCTGCCCTGGGTGACCCTGCCTGAGCAGGACGGTTGGACCAGATGACCTCCTGAGGTCCCTGCCAGCATCAATCATTCTGTGATGGTTTCTGCTGGCTGCAGGATAACCTAAGGTCTGTGTAGTTGGTGCAGTGAGAGGGTAATGGTCTTTGTCAAAAGCAGCACTTCATCACTTGTGATGGTTCTGTCTTTTGTGGAGGGAATGGTGTTGAATATGACTAGCAACATGCTTGGGCAGGTATTTTTCAGTGTTATCCAATTTGGAGATGTTATTGCAAGTCTCATGCTATTTCTAGTTGTTCTCAAACTCTACAGTCTTGCAATCAGGATAATTTATTCTTTGTGTAAAAAAAGAAAAGGAAAATAGTGTTTTTCAAGCTCAGAGATGGTCTTGAAAATGTAACCTGTGAATACTCAACACAATTCTGTTACACCTCTAGGAGATGTATAAAGACCTTATCAGCTGCAAGAATCGGCTATATGCATGTCAGATTTTTTTTTTCCCCTTTTCATTGCTTAACAGACTTTTCTCCTTCACTCATATTTGTGTTTTAGTTGTGCTGAGATATTTGGGACCACATGCTGGGAAAAAGGAAGCCTCTTGCATGTTCTTAGGCTCTTTCCTTAGTGTCTTATCTTTCAGAAGATTGACTTATTTACCTGGTTTAGTTAGTAATAGTTCTGAAGAAATATGATAAAGCAAAATGTATTGTTGTCTTGTTGTGTCCTTTTAACAGTTACATGGTATAATGAAGCCATTAAAAAGTAAGGGGAGCACCAGGAAAATAAAACCCAAGAAATCATCCTTGATTAAAGAGCAAACCCCCTGTATGCATTATTTTTTTTTTTCCTCAGAAGGGGAAATAAACTTATCTTAAATTGCATGTGCTTACATTTCAAAATGAAAACAAATTAATTACATTTAATATAAAAATTATTTGGAACTGTCTTCAGTAAATGTGATACAGCTTGAAAAGGGGTGGAGTATATTAATACCACTTGTTTTACAGTATTAGAAATGAAGAATGAGGAATTAACTGTTCTGATAAACTTAGAGATTTGTCCCCTTCAATTCCATCTCCTTAAGCTTTGTTAAAAAGTTCTTATGATGATATGAAATGAGGTTAATGTTGCTGTTACTCCTAAAGAACTAAGAACTTCATCTGAATGTCAACAAAATAATGGTAAGCTGCTGTCTCTTCCACAATCTGATTATGTAGGTTTTTCCAGCCCTCAGCTGCCATCAGGGGCGGCCAGGATAGGGGTGGGCTGGAGTCACAGGGTTGCTTTAGGCATTTCTTCAAACAAATTTTTCCTCTTCTCAAGGTGATTGTCCCATAGAGCCTCTCCTTCCTGCCCCCTCTTTTGGAGAAGACTAATCTCCCTTCTTTGCATCCTATTTTTCTGTTAACCAAAAAAGCTAAACAACACTGATTTACACCCAGAGTAACTGTCCCGTTCTGGCCAAGTTGCTTTTCAGACTCTACAAGTAACAAAAGCATATGAATACTAATAGCATGAAGTAGACACCAAAGTAGTGTCAGATTTGTTTCAAATTGTTTTTGTAACTATTAAATGTTGTCATCTGTTACTTGTCCCAAGTTGGTTTATTAGACAACTTGGGTATCCGAAGTTGTAACTAAGGAAAAGATAATAAAGATGTGCATCTTAACTGCTGGTAAGTGTAGTACCTTGTATTTGCAGTTATGTATGTATGTGGTATAACTGATTTTTAAAGTGGAAAAGTTGTTTATAATGGAAATAAAAAAATATTTTCTCTGTAACATACTGCATTGCTATCAATAAAAATAGGTTCTGAATTACATCTTTTAAGTTAGACATGTAAGATCTGTGGGGTGATAGGAACAAATAGGAAAAAACTTTTGTTCTTGAAGAAGGGCAATAGGATAGTACCAACCCTGCATAAACATTTTTCTTCATAATATTCTGTGGAGATCTCTGAACTTGAGATGGGCTGATTTGTTAAATACAGAGCATTGTGAGAACAGGTTTAAATGTTACCCAATGTCCTTCATAGACAGGAATGGAGATCTTAGGAAAGAAAACAGCCCTTTTAAAGAGTAAATAGCTTTGGTAATGTTATGAGGACTTGTCCTCCTCTGTGTTACTACCTTAAATGTTGCTATTGCTGTAATTTCATGCTGATCCTCTGGCATGATGTTATAGCTATGAAAAGCTGTAACAGGGTATTCATTTGGTTTGCAACAGATACAACCTATCACCAGGTTTTTGGACTTGTTGGTAAATAGCTTTGATTTAAGTACACCATTGTGGTTTTGGAGCAGATCAAGTATTTGTCTTTTTCTGTCTATCGCAGAGTATTTTATGTAATCACATTTAAACAAATACAATCTTTTTGTTGAAATGCGCAATCCAAGGAAGTTCTGAAATGATTTTTGAGGCAATCCAATTGTTGCTTTGCTGTACAAAGTTTCTGGTAAAGCACATTAAATGCTCTGAAGCAGAGGAGAAGGTTAGCAGAAGTTCTGCACAAATGGCATTTTTAGTACATTTCAGAGAAGTGGTGGGAATGAGTGGTGAATAGAGTTTGCATATATACTACTACTATGAAGATACCCATATAAAATTAGCTTCTGTAAAATTTAAGGCTTCATATCACAGGTTTCATTCTTTTGAGAATACTTTTTTTTTTTTTCCCCCAACTCAGGGAAAGTCAGAATTCTTGTAGTTTCTGCTTGGATTGTTACGAAGAGTGCAAGGAGCCTCTTCATGAAGTTAGTGATATAAATTCAACATATCTTTTATTGCCTAGCTCAAGGATTTTAGTACTTGGAAGAAGCATATAGACACAGCATATCCAGAAAAGTTACTGTACTAAGTATGGTATATGGTGATTCAGATGTGTCACTTCATCTAATGTAAAGGAAAAGCTTGTAGCAATCTCTCTGTTTATCTTGTAAAAGCTTTGTTTTGTTGGTTTGCTCTGCTTTTGCTTTCTTTATTGATGCACCACCACTCTTTTTGCCTCTTAAGTTTCCCCTTTGTCACGTGTCAGTATTTTAAGCTATTTGACACATTTTCATTGGCAAAAGGCTGAAGAATTTATTTTTCTCATGCTAATTTACTGTTTTAATACATACTGTAAATTGAAATGCCCTCTGTGAATACAAGAGAGAATCAATTTAAAACAGATTTATATTAGAGTAAATAATTTCTGTTCGAAGCTAAATCCTATGACTATTCATAGGAGAGAATAAATACTATTCATGTTAATGCATCCTTACTAGTAAATACTGAACTTCAGGACAGAAGAATGGAAATAAACCAAAACTGAGGTGTCCTCGTTTCTCAGTCTGTTACTTGTTTGAAAGACCAAAGTTGTTCATCGACTGTCTAGTGTTCTGCTGTCCAAGAAGCGTGACCTCAGCCCCAGACTCTTGGGAAAACACCAGGGTGGTACCACAACCTTTTGTAAATGTACGTTGTAGTTGTAATTGGGAGAAGCTGTAATTTACTCCACTTTATTCTTGCTTGATCTTACTTTCCCTTATTTGTTTTCTGTATTTTTTAACTGTTACTAAAGTCCATTTTAATTCAATGCTACAACAGGACTAGATGTCTAGGCGCACATATAGAACAGAAGAATATGTACAGGCATTAACTGTGTTCTCAGATTGCTTTGCTTTACTGTGGGTGCCAGTCTTGATACCTGTGTGCTATCCACGTCTCCCATGCAAGTTTTACTTCAATTCCTTTTGCTTGACACATCCTTGTATTGACCGGTAAGATCTGACCTTTGTTCATCAACAGGCATTTGATGAATACTACCTAATTAGATAGGCAGTGATTAAGGTTGCATGGTGGTACGATTTTGTGGTAATACAGATTTTGAGTAAGATTAAACTATAAATGTTGCACAAATCTATAAATTCCAGCAGAGCTTTACTATAAAATTTGTTTAATTAAAAAATCCAGATAAAAGTGGAAAGGCAGTCATGAGTTTGGTGGTTTCCAGCTTTAGTATTTCCTTTCATGTGATGATGATTCTTGCAGGCTTTAATATCTAATTTAGGTACTGAAATCCATAACAAGGAACCTGGGAAAAGCTACTCACTTGCTTTTATAAGGAAAATAATTTTTTGTGCCCTGTTCCCCTGTTACAGCCTAAGGCAATTCTACAGAAAATGTCTTAAGGGACTGCTCTTGAGGGAAGCAAAATCCTGACTTCTTTACAGTAGCATTAAATGAAGTCATGGTAACAAGGTAACTATAAATAGGTCATGTTCCATAATATACTGGTCTTCTATATATTTTCATATTATGTGGTGGTTATTTAAAGAAGAGTGACAGGCACAAAGCAGGGAGTTTGTGCTATTGCAATGGAGCATGAAACAGCTTGGTGTTCATGTGAGTGCAGGTTTATTTTCTGGGGCTACCTGTTTAAAAACCCCAGCCAGCCGTGTTGGGTGCTGTGCCCAAGCGTTGGCAGTGGGGATGTCTCCATGGGAAGAGCTCAATTCTGGCTGGTTCCACAAGGGACCTGCTACAAGGGCACAGCTGAGCCCATTAGCAAAGCTGGTGACCTCTCTTGGGAGAGCACCTTTAAGAAACAGCAAATAGCCACCCAGGCAGTGAGGATAAGGAGAAAAAAAAAAAAAGTGAGAAACAGCTTCATGAACAGCTGGGCCAGAACATGAGGAGGTGAGGCGGTGGTGGGTCAGGTGGGGAGGGCTGCACTAGAGCAGGTTTGTCCTGAAGCACTGGAGCCCACGGGCAGGACCCTCGCTGGAGCAGGGGAAAAGCACGAGGAGGAAGGAGAAGAGCGAGGAGCTGTAACGGGCTCACCCCCATGCCTGCCCTGCACCACCCCCATTCCCCGGCTGTGGCGGATGGGTGGAGGAGTTGGGAATGAAGGAATGGAGTGGGCCTGGAAAGAGTGTGGGTGAGGACAAGGGATTTTTAGGGTTTTTGGTCTTTGTTTCTCACCACCCAACTCTGTTTAATTGGCAATAAATTAATAGACTGGGTTGGGCTGGAAGGGACCTTAAAGATCACCCAGTCGCAGCCCCCCCCGCCACAGGCAGGGCCCCCTCCCCCCAGCCCCGGTGGCTCCCAGCCCCATCCAGCCTGGCCCTGAGCCCTGCCAGGGTCGGGGCACCCACAGCTGCCCTGGGCAGTGTGTTCCAGCGCCTCCCACCCTCACGGGAAAGGTCTTCCTCACGTCTAACCTGAATCTACCCCCTTTCAGTTTAAAGCCGTTCCCCCTCACCCTGTCGCTACATGCCCTTGCAAAACGTCCCCCCCCAGCTTTCCTGTAGCCCCCCGAGGTACTGCCAGGCTGCTACAAGGCCTCCCTGGAGCCTTCTCTTCTCCAGGCTGAGCAACCCCGACCCCCTCAGCCTGTCTGCACAGCAGAGCTGCCCCAGCCCTCTGAGCACCTTCGTGGTCCTCCTCTGGATTTGCTCCAGCAGGTCCGTGTCCTTCTTACACTGGGAGCCCCAGCGCCGAGCACAGCGCTGCAGGGGGGTCTGGCGAGCAGAGCAGAGGGGGAGGATCCCCTCCCCCACCCTCTGGCCACTCTGCTCTTGGTGCAGCCCAGGGTTGGGTTGGCTCTCTGGGTGCAGGGGCACAGTGCCAGGCCAGGGTGAGCTTCTCGTCAATCAACCCCCCCAAGTCTTTCTCTGAGGGGCTGCTCTCAACCCATTCTCTGCCCAGCCTGTACTTGTGCTTGGGACCGCCCTGGCCCACATGCAGGACCTTGTGCTTGGCCTTGTTGAATTTTATAAAGTTTGCAGAGGCCCATCTCTCCAGCCTGTTCGTGTCCCTCTGGATGATGTCCCTTCATTCCAGCATATCAACCACATGATACAGCTTGGTGTCATCAGAAAACTTGCGGAGGGTACACTCAATCCCAGCATCCATGCTGCTGCCAAAGAAGTTAAGCAGTGCTGACCTCTGAGGAGTGCCACACGCCGCCGGTCTCCACTTGGGCATCCAGCTGTTAACCGCATGCCTCTCTGAGTGTGACCACCCAGCCAATTCCTTATCCACGGAGCGATCCATCCACAAATCCATGTTGTTCCAGTTTAGAGACAAGGATGTCATGCAGTATAGTGTCAAATGCTTTGCACAAGTCCAGGTAGATGATGATATTTGCTCTTCTCTCATCCATCAATGCTGTAACCCCATCATAGAAGGCCACCACTCTTGTCAGGCGTGATTTGCCTTTAGTGAAGCCATGTTGGCTGTCAGCAATCACCTCCTTGTTTTCCATGTGCATCGTTTCCAGGACGAGCTGCTCCATGATCTTGCCAGGCACAGGGGTGAGGCTGACTGGCCTGTGGTTTCCTGGGTCTTCCTTATTTTTGTTTTTAAAGGGAAATTTAAGTAATATCCCCTAAGTGAAGTCTGTTTTACTGGAATGGTAACTGGGAGATGATCTCCCTGTCTTCATCACAACCCACAACTATTTTTATTTTATTCGCCTCACTCTGGCCTGTTGCGGAGGGAGAGCAAGAGAGCAGCTGGGTGGCAGCCTGGCAGCTGGTAAGGGTCAACTCACCACAACACCAGAAACATCTTTTGACTTTTGATATCGGTAAAGCTAACATGGAATCATTAAAAGAAATAACAATTATTGCCAGAGTTACGGTTTTTGATGTGCAGCTATGTGTATGGAGATCATCCAAGAGTTGATAAGCGTGACTTGTTAGTAGTAACATGTCAAAGAAATACAGCAAATCTTTTTCTATCTGGAGATAGTAAAATAAGGTAACAAAGTGCTAGAGGACAGGCTTGTGCTGCTTGTAAGGAAAGAGCCCCCAGTTCTGAAGACTATCCAGATTCATTGTCCCTAACACGCCTTAATTATTACTGTAAAAATTTTGCGTAATACTTGTAAGAAATCATATTCCAGATGCAAAACACTTGCCAAATATGTTCATAAATGTGCACAGCAGACTGTTCTGAATGGACTGATACAAGTTGTTGACTGATAAAGCTTGTTGCTTGGTAGCTCGTGACAAAGCTAGATGAAAAATGAGAAGTTACAGGTTGTATGAAAATTTACTGTAAACCAGAGCGAACACTTATGTACCGGACTGACTATCGTCTTGTTAGTAGCTAAATAAAAGAATGCAAATGTTTCAAGTTTGTTTGTGGTGCTACTCTGACTAAAATTGTTTGAATGGCTTTAGTGTTTAAAATTAGTTTTTCTGGAAATGTGGTGTCCAGGTTCATCTGTTTCAATTTAAGCCATTTTCTTTACATGAGGGGAGGAATCCTGCTCACCTTAGTTTGATGTTGAATTTTGAAGATCTTTTCTTGAAAGAGAGAAGGCAGAGGAAAGTCATTACAATATGTGCATCTCCCTCCCTCTCTCCTAAATGGAGTTTACTAGTCACTAGACTTGTTGTAGTGTGAGGAGGGATGTTATACACTGTTTATTGACGGCTTCAAACTCTTTACTGCCTGTGAGCCTGGCATTGAGCTACCTTCAACTCTGTCCTATCTCTCCTTTCTCTCTCGCAAGTATTTTCCTTCACTTTCACGGATCTTGCTTCTGTGGTTCTGTTCGTAGCTGTTTGCCTAAGATCATATCTACAGCTTCTCTGGCTTTCCACTTTCTGATAACTCTTCCTTCCTTCTTTATAGGGGACCTTGTCTTTTCTGAGAAGTATACCATATGTTTGGCGCTCTCTGTCAATGCTTGCTTATACTGTTTAAAGCAGGTGAAATATTTTTAGAAGAATAAGTCTGAGATCTAAAGCTGAAAGTGGCATATTGTCATGATCTTGGAGCACAAGAAGTGTTTGAAGTTTGAGAGAGGTTTGAGTTTGAGGGTTTCTCTCTTTTTTTGATTGTTATGTAGGACCTAATATGACTAGCTTTTACTAAATTGTATTCTACAATCTCAGTTCTCATTTATTTATATTTGAAGGAAGTACTTCTGATACTTATGTGAAAAATAACTCTGTAAAAATAACTCCAGAACACATAGTGATTTAACAGCATAGTGTTCTGGACCTGAATGCATTGGTAGCCTTGAACCATCATTAAAGCCTGAGGGAGTGGCTCTTTCAGCAGGTTCATTTGGGAATTTTGAATGTGATTATTTTGGAGCTGATTCTTGTAATTGTTTCATTGCCAGCTGTTTTATTGATAGTATATACCTAATTTGCTTATTCGATAGGCCCAAACTCAGTTGTCTTCATCCTGTGTAGGAGAAGTTACAACCTTTTCTTGCTCACATAAATAGCATATAAAATTGGACGTTTCTTATACCTACTGTCTTCTTCAGCTTATACCAGATTTACTTTCAGCCCCTTGTACTGATAAAACTAAAGCACAAATCTTGTACTTTGCCAGCTATACATGATTGTCTTCCTAGAATAAGTATTTTCAGCCCTGAAAATATGTGTCTTTCTGTTGGATCTGGTGTCTGTGTTTAATTTTTTCACGTAGGACCAGAACCGATGTTGATGCATAGTTGAAAGTTTCTGCATCATTTAATCTCGGAACTGTTTGATAAGAACAGCAGATGATTCCATCTGTGCTTAACCTGCTTCAGCAAAGCAGATGTGTAATCGGGTTCAGAGAAATTAACAAATTGCTGATCAAAATGGGTTGTGTTGAAATTGTTTTCCTACAAGACCATTAGATTTGCGTGACTTAGGAAAACAACTCAAGTAGATGGAAATTGTTTTTTTCATCTCATCTAATGTATTTTTGGTAAAACAAGTGAAAACCGTTTTTTTTCACTTGCATTGTGCAATAGGAAACAATAGGAAAGTGTTCTATCATATCTGGTCTTGATAAATGCAGGTATTTTATTTAGAGAGCTTTTATAAAACACTCACAAGCAGCAATGCGATCGAGATGGTGCTAGCTTACGAAGTCTCAGTCTCAGTCCATCTAACCACTGCTTTCCCCAAGCGGTATTCAAACAGTTCAAGCTTTGTATAAAAGTGGGAATGGAGCTTAGTTGTTTAAAAACCAGTGTTCAACTGCAACAGGGGATCCTCACGCGCTGCCCGTTGGTCATTTTACGCAGTATGAGACATGGCTGCATAGGCAAGAGCTGCCTTGATACACACTTCTTAGCTAGCAGATTTTGGAGCAGTTTGGACCCACTTCCTTATCGTAGGGATGCTTCTAGGCGGACCTGGTTGTTAGCCTCAGGCTTCCTTTCTTGTGGGCTTCCCATATAGTTATTTCCTGCAGGGGAAGAAAGTATTTCCACTCCCGTCTGGCTTTTGGGTTGTTTTTTGGGTAGGCTTTTTTTTCAGATTTGAAGAATACTAGCTCTTTTGGAAAAGGCTGTGGTGGTGTTTAATTTTTTTTTTTTTTTCTTTTCCTAATGGTGGTGGTGTGGTGTGTTTTTAATGCCTGTGGTGATTTTCCTCTTTTAAAGTAGTTTTGCAGGTAAATTTTATCATTAATTGCTTTAGTCCCTTTCAGAGTGCAGGTAATATATTCATTTCCATCCCCCCCCCCCCGGGTAAATTTTAGTAATTAGAATATAAAAAATAACTAAAAGTGGATTTCTGTTGTGGTGAATCATTGTTGCTAACTGTTTAGAGTCCTTAAGTTAGCTGCTGACAGACAAACTTCTTCATCTCTCTGTTACTATAAATCTAAAACTTTGAATTTATTATATCATTGGAATAAGTGATCCCTGCTGCACATAATTAATCCTCTTCTCTGTAGTGTTAGGTTCCATTGAAAATGGACCCCTTAGAAGATTGAGCCTAAACCCTTAGAAATAAAATGTTACTCCGTTTAAATAGCATCAGTTAACACTTCTTTTTGATATAAATATTTTAAAGCTTGTACAAACTGGATTAATGTTCCTCTAGGGTAATTAAATGAAAATTTGGTAACTTATTAATATCTCTCTCTCTTTCTTTCTCCTTTTTCTCACACTCCTTCCAAACTTATTAATCTCTCCCCCATCTCTTTCTCTTCTTCCCCCCTTTCTCCTTCTGTTCTACCCCTTCTTTTTTCTTTCTTTTTTCTTTGTTTCTTTTTATTTCCTTTCTTTCTTCTCACTCTCTTCCCCTCTCCTCCCGAAAATGTGCCTTTACAGAAACATAAGGTAGATCTTTTCTACAAGCTGCGGCATGTGATGAATGAACTCATTGACCTACGCAGACAGCTGCTGTCAGGTCACTTGACACAGGATCAGGTGCGGGAGGTCAAGAGACACCTCACAGTGAGGCTGGACTGGGGCAATGAGTAAGTACAGGTACCAGCTGGGTACTGTTTGTTCTAATTATTGTTAAATAGCTCTTACTAAAAAAATACCAACAACTTTTTCCTTCCAGTAGTATTTGTACACAGGTAGAACATTTTGACTATTTGGAAATCAAATACAACTTTTCACAGTGAGTTCATTGCATAGTTCTCTACTATTACTATAAAGTGAGCTGTTTGCTTATTAGTAAGCCTTTTCTAAGGTTGTCTGCACTTCTAGGAGGATTAGGTCACTTACTTTGTATCAATATAGTGAATATTAGGCCTGGGAGAATGTGTTTGTAGATACTAAATCCACTTTTTTTTTCAGTTGAGGAAGTATTTTAATGGTTGGTGCAATATGTAGAGAATCTCACCATCAACAGTGACATTGGAGCCGAGGCTGTATATTTTGACTTTTTATATAATGACATTTCTCAGAGGTTTAGACTCTCCTTGGTCAGTTCCATGGTGAATTTGTGGAGAGGTTTTTTTTAGAGCCAAAGATGACTGCAACTCAGATGGTAATAAATTGCCATTAGGCAAAAACTAGCCCTACACCAGAACTGGTTTTGTTCTTGAGATGTATTGTTTCAGGTAAGTTTTGCATGATGCGTATATGACCTTTCTAAAGGAAGTATCACTCTCCTCAGGCACATAACAACTGCTTTTCAACTAGGAGTAGGATTAGTGCTAATTAACATATGGGGGGCAGGGCGGAATTCTTTTAAGTTGGCAACTAAGGAAGAAAGTAAAACGTTTTTCACTAACATGCCTTTGTTATGACTGTTGCTTAGTCACCCACTTCAGGACCCCATCTGAGAGACATACTTGAACACATTCATGAAGATTTAGCTAGCCCCCGTGCTACATTTCATTTCTCTGTTGAAAGAAAGCTCTGAAGGACACAGACTAATAGATTGCATCAAGTCGTTCTGCAGTGTGGAGTTACAGATATTTTCCATTATCATTCCCAGTAGGGTAAATGGGAATCAAGAGACCGTTTTTAAGCATTATGCCTAGATGTTTTTGCTCAAAGAGTGCATGGATGAAATTAGCGACAGGAAGCTGCAAAAATGTAAGAAAAAAAGGTGAGGAGAGTAGACAGCAATGCAGCAATGGGAAGAATAGGTTGTTCAAGGAGTTGGCTATAGACATCTTTTCTTTTTAACATAAAATCCTTAAGTACGAAGTAAATTAAGACTGTAAGGGTAAATTAATGCATGACAATAATGGAGAAGCATCAATGAAATTGGGAAATATAAATATGTTCGTGATTAAATTCATCTGCTCAGGATGCTTGTTTAGGAAAATTCTTTTTCTGTGTTTCTTACTATATAAGAACAGGTACTGACCTCCCTAGAGAAAAAGGCACATTATATCAGACATACATGCTTAAACAGATAAGGGTATCAATAAAGGAACTGCATTAAAAGGCATATGATTGAAAAGGTATTTAATTAGTAGACTATGCAGTATTTAAATACAAAATGTCTGGGATTTTGGAAGGTCTTTCTGCATCATCACTCTTTTCATAGAATTTTTGGGAGAGTTCTGTCACTTCCTTGTATCTCCCCACTCAGATTTTTATCATGGAACTCATAACCACCTGGTGTTAAAAAATTAATGATTTTCATATGCATATTCACATAGTACTGCCCTTTATCAAAAAATGTAGTAGTGTTCATTGCTTGTTCTGTCATACTTGAGATTTGGAAATAAAATAAATGAAGAATGTTGTTATTAACATGCATTAATGTTAATAGAGAAGCTTAAGTACATGCAATTTGAGCAAGTCTGTAGTTATTCGGTGTAGTACAATCTGATAGGAGATATTCCATGAGTAAGTAGCTTTCAGAAAAAAGGATTCTTGATACATACCTAATACATAGTATGTGTGCTACTTTTATCCTGACCTTGATCATTAATGCATTGTATTACTTAGGAAGGATGATGTGAACATGAAATTCACACTTTCCTGTCACCACCCGTTAAGGGTCTTTTCAGTTTGAACTGGTATCATTTTGCCTTAAATACACTGGCAGTGGTTCTGGTAGTCACCCCTTGTGTTCTCCTAGGAGCTGGTGGAAGTCAAGGGACAGCAACACTCCTTGGATTAGTAGTTACAGATTTTTTTTGTGAAAAAACTCATTTAGTCTGTTTTCAGAACCACTGCCGTGAACATTTTTGCTTATTTTTGTATGCTTAGTCTAAATATTAAGTTTTGCTCTGTAGTTTGGTCTATTAAAAAGGTAGGGATATAATTTATTTTACAGTTATCGCTGCTAACCTTTTGTATTGTTGGTAGTCATTCTTACAATGCAATATTGATTTCCACTTAATGTAGCAATTTAATTTTCTGTTGTTTACACATTCTTTCTCCCCAATACAAAAATATGATCCTGGGTGCATCCTTTTTATGGTGATTTGTTACTTCTTCCAGTTCCCTACAGTTAGCTTTGTTTTCTATGCATACAGTGACTAGTATTGTTGCTATGTAGGGTTTTGTATTTCCCAGTTGCTCAAAAGAGCATGATTTACTATCTTCAGATAAGCATCTTAGTGGTTTGAAACTTTCAGTTTTAAGCATTCTTCTGTGTATTTTTGCACATCTCATATACTGTCCTTCTTCCTGCATATCTTGCTAGGTTTTATATATAATATTATAAATAGGGTTGTTTTTTAAAAGTATTTCACTGGGATACAATTTATTAGAATATTGATCTGTTGAAGTCTGAAATGCTATTGGAAGTGTCCAATGATCTGTAAATAACAATGAAAAAGTTGTAAAGCAGCAAATAGACATTATAAAAATGAAGTCTGCAATTCATCATCTTATTTTAAATCATGTTATAAAGTGAAATCTCTAGTTCTTCATCTAATTTTAAGTCACACTGCAAGTATAATAGAAAATTGATTTTGAAATTTATTTTTTTTTTAATTAATGGGTAAGCTTTTCAACTTCTACTAAAGCTTAAAATGGGAAACAAGAATTAAATTTTCTTACTGACAAAACCCTGTTTTATTCTAGAGTCTTTTGCATCAAAAAAAGATGAAGGAATCTGTCTTACCAAGCTTCTCTTTGATACGTGAATACTCTGCTTCTGCCCCAGTGTAAAAAATTAATTGCAGCAGTATGTGCATACCTTATTTACCAAACAGGCAGGTAAAGATTTCTTCAAAGTAATTTAACTTAACAATAAGAGGTCATCTAAATGATCTTCAGGATTGATTCTTTCAGATTAATATAATACCTGTCAAGGACATTAATAGACAGCATCCACGTTTCTGAGCACAATCGCTTTCCCATTTATGCTGAGGGAGGACCCTTCCTTCCCTATAAATGTGGGGTAGACACTCAATGTTTAGGCTCAGAAACAGAGCAGGGAGCGGGGAGTCACCAATACATTGAGATTTTGGACAGATAAAAGCCATAAATAAGATGAGTTTGTAGGTTTATGGTACTTTTTAGCTAAAGATTATTCTTTTTCACATAAAATGTTATTAAATCCTTACATTAAAAGAACTCTTCCAAACGGTTGCCATACATTCTGCAGAGAAAGATCCACAGATAGCCAAAAGTTACAAATTAATATTTAAAAAGAAAAATGGGGGGAAATGTTAGAAATTAATCTTTCACACTGCTGTACAAATAAAATGAAACAGTTTCAAAGTCATGGTCTTTTTCTTACCTCAAAATTGCAGTCAGAAAGCCAGTGGCAGTTGCAGTGTTAATACCTAACTACTAATGTGCGCAACACTGTAGAGGGAATAGTGTGATCCAATGAAGTAAGCTTAGTGTTAAAGCTCAAAGAGTTCTGAATTTCAGTGCTCACATCGTTATAAGATTATTTTTGGACTTTAAGTGACTAACCTTTTTTTGACATGAAAGGAATAATAATTGCTTCCTGGTAGTGTTGCAACAATTAGCTTAAAGTTTGTAAAATGAATTTGCAGATGTGTTACACGTATATATGAGGTCATAGTAGCTGGAAACCAGTTGTTACAGCAGTTGTCATTGTTGCATCAAAGGTGATCAAAACAGGAGTGAACAATTTAAACAACCACAATGAAATGCTTTTAAGGAGGTTACAGAAAGAATGGTTGCCATTTCTGTCTAAATATATATTTTTACTCTCTCCTGAATATACTTGTAGTAATGATTGAATAGAGATTAAAACTGTAAGGAGCTCTCTTGCATGTCAGTCTTTAAAGAACACCTTAATAACCTCTCTCTGTAGTCTGATACTTCCATGCTCAGAAGTATTTGCTGCCGTTCCCTTTAAACAATTCTTTACTAAGATTACTTACTGTCATCTCATCATTACTGTCATTTTAAGAAATAATTTCCTGTGTAGCATTACGTCAGCACTTTACTAACTTTATAGATCACAGCCCCTGCAGTTTCTTTGTACACAAGATAATTTAATTCTGTCAAAGAAAAATATGAAATTGTATTAGCACAGTCTAATTTTCACAAACATGTTTCTCATACTTCATTTTCCATGGATTTCTCTATTGTATTTCCTTCGAAGTCTTTTTTTTAAAGTCTCCACATAGTTTATGTGAATCACTGTCAGAATCATTTTGTTTCCCTTCAACACCTTTATAAATGTATGTGTGTAGGAGAAATATGAATGATATTAAATGAGGCTTTGATACAGTTAGAGAAGGAGTACAAGGAAAATTAGCGGCTGCAAGATTAAAGCTGAAAAGAGTCAAGGTTAAGAGCACGTTTTTGGAGCAAGGGGGATGGTATCTTGCACACTGTGAAGATGTGATGAGTTCTCCCGATCTGTTCTTCAAGATTGGATGTGTATCTTAAAGACATATTTTTAGTTAAAGGACATATTTCTGCAAGGTTCTTCTAGGAACAGTTGTTATGACTTGTGGTTTTATGAATTCTAAATGGTATAGCATTTGTATCATAAATAAATGAAAATATTAAAAATTAGGATCATTCTTTGAAGTTACCATTAAAACTAAGTTGATTTTCTCTAGAAGCCCATTTAACCTGAAGCAGAATTGTATGTTCATTCCTTTCAGTATTAAAAATGCTAGTATTCCTGTCTATTGGCTTGTCCTCTGAGAGGAAAGTATCTAGAGATTGCGGGCGGTGGATATTTTTTTTTATCCTTTTTTTCCCCCAAAGAAAGGAAAATTCTAAAGAATTCTATGTACAAGAGGAGGAATATCTGAATATTGGCTGGAGTTTATCCCAGGAATATGCTACTGAGGTAATTGATAGGCTTGGGGAGATTTTGTATGTATACTTGGAACATATTTTTGAAAGACAGTTCAATGTTAAGGCAGAATAAAAAAGCACATGAATTTACTTGTAAAATAAAGTATTATGGAGAGAGGAACTGTCAAATAAACAAACCGGTACATTATCTAATTTTTATGCAAGCTATGTTTTTGAGAAATACAGCTTGGCAGCTGGTGCTCTTATATTCCCACAGTATTTGAGAAAGTGGGACACCGACGATCATTGCCATTTCAAGCATTATGCTCTTTGCTGACAAAAAATAATGGATACAAATTAAATGCATAAACCTGATCTTCCACCTGCACGATAAATGACAGCATGTTAGTACTAAAGCAAAATACACCTTTATTTGCTGGGAGCAAGAATTGTGCAGGATTAACACAGTATTAGAGAATGAGAATCTTCTGGGCTGAAAGTCCACGGTGTTAAGGGATTTAACTAAAAATAGGGTATCAGATAGGTTTCACAGGGATGCTACTGCAGTTGTATTGAACATTATTAAGTAGAAGATAATACCTTTGTCATGTCTTGAGTAATGAGTCCAACCACTGTTTGACCTCAGTTCTCTGGAGAGTTGAAATGATGAGAATAGTGCAGTGTCAGGCTATGATTAGCTTTGGCAGTTTTTTTCTGTAAACTCTAATAATGCTTTGGAACTGCATTGGAACTGCAGTTACAAGTGGTTTTGATAATGTTATTAGGAAATCATTTGTTATTATCTATGTTGAAGAGGAATTCCTTTGTAAATATACTTTGGGGGGGTGGTGGTACACATGTGAATGACGGTATTTTGGAAATGTCTTAGATATTCAGGTTCAGGAAAGCCTCTGTGAATGAACATGATGAACATTAACCTTATTTAAAAAACTTTGAAGTGGACTCTGCATATTACCATTTTTACCTGTTACAGTTTTTTTTTCTATTATGTTTTCGGACTTACTATTATAAGTAGGCTCAAAGAGCTGCTGCAGGTAAGGATTACCTAACGCATTGTTATTTTAATCTTTTTCATTTGGTAAATAGATACAGTAATTTTCATCTTTGCAGCTGCAGTTTTCAGATACTGGTCTTGGGCCATGGATAAGTTGTGTTTGATAGGTTTTATCAAAAAGTGTGCGGAAGGTGTGTAACTATTGCTTTCACAGTTTAGCCTTAAGAGTTTAGGCAGTGGTGTTTGGCATGATAACTGAATTCATGAAGGAAAATTGTTCTTTTTCCCATTGAAAATATAGCTAATTTTGGCAAAGAACTAAGACTGTGGAAAATCCAGTTTGTTGGTACAGTATTTTAATGGCAATTATAGTACTAACAGTTGTTTGCCAGCGAGTGGACCAGGACTGAGCTATCTATTTTTGAGATGTGATGGTTTAGGGATATAATTAAAGAAGGAAAACCTGATTAAGCAAAACTTCAAAAAGATTTGCAGAACTGGGAAATATACTGGCAATGATTACAAGTACAGTGGTCAGCAAAGGTATCTAACTGGGCTTCGTACAAACCACTGGTTCTTCCTTGCTGTTGTTTTAATTTAATTGCTCAGAAAGAGACACTGTATTGCTTGAAGACTCCTGTTTATTGCACAATACAATTATTCTGTGGTACCTGAGGGGGTTTTGCAAATATTTTTTTTTATTTGCCATCAGGAACAAGTCTGTGCAGGATGTTTCCCAGTCTGATTACAAAATTAAATTGACACTTGCTTTTCCTTTATAGTTAGTGACAGAAAGAGTGCAAAGGTGGTCCATGAGGGCACCTCTTCTGAATCTTTTTTGAGACTTTTAAGAATTTCACTGTAAAAAACCTATAAATGAAGTATCAAATAAGATGAAAGCATGAAAATAGTTTATTCGTATTTCTTTAATTTTGCTCCTAATATGTGTCTTTAGAATAGTTTTTTATTGCAATGCTTGCAACTCTTTATGCCTCAGAACCTGAAGATCTACAGATCAAAAGTTGAGTTTCGATGCCTCTTAGGTTGTTTTGTTCCGCAGTCTACAATTATTAATTAATTGTTAATTGTTGTTCATTTGTTTTTCTTGGATACAGAATACTTTATTCTGTTAACTACTGACGTGCAGCTGTGATCTGAACTTCTGACTTTAATACAGAATCTCTTAACTAGTCATCCTCTTTGCACTGGTTTACTTCTTTTTTATTTAAAGTAATTTATATATCTGATTTAAGCCAAAATGTTATTTCAATTCAGAATAATTAAAAGGGATTTCTTGATATGTGTGTGTTCTTGTTGATATTGCAGTTATTGCTTATTATTAAAAAATACTGTTTATACAGTGATAGTTTATGGTTTAGCTGCATCAATACCAGGAGTTTCAAAGCTTCCCAAGGCGCAGTATCTATTTGCCAGTATGCACAGGATTACTAATGGAACTTTTTCATTATGTAGTGAAGGAACCTATTCAAATACTGCAGCAGATACCAGTGTACTATTGCTGTTTGCCTACTACATTTCCATGTGTTAAATCAACTTGTTCTGGATATTGCTCCAACATCGTGGCCAAAAGCTTCAACTAGCGTTACTTACTATTGTTCCGCTGAAGTCAGTGAACAAAAAGTAACAAGTTCGTAGTGTGGAGGGGTTTTTTGTTGGATTTTTGCATTTATTTTTATTTAGAAGGACTGTCTGTTTAATGATTAACAAATGCAAAAATACTTAAATAGTTTAGTATTTCTTGTGTCCTTGCCCTTGAGTAAGCACATTTGTAGCAGATAATAGTGAACACTCTAATGTATTATACTTACCATTGTTCCTTCCTTCTCTTTTGCAGACATCTGGGCCTAGATTTAGTTCCTCGGAAGGACTTTGAGGTTGTGGATTCAGATCAGATCAGTGTTTCAGATCTTTATAAAATGGTAAGAAATCTGTGGGAGATTCCTTTGAGTTTTCCATTTGGGAGGGAAAGAAGGGAAAAAGTTTTTATTCTTTACTCTTAGATATTTTCTTGCTTAGAATAGTGTTATTGTAAGCTGAATGTCTTTTTCATTTGCATCCTAGCCACCAGAATAGTCGGTGTCTCCAGTACCTTGAGTTTAGTAAGAATGAACCAGCTTTCTTTTAGAAATGGCATACTTATATGCATTGTAATTTCAATTTACAAAGTAACATGGTATGAAAACCGCAGAAGGTAGCTTTGAATGTCGTGTCTTCCTGTGATTTTCTTATTTCTAAAATCAGTTGTTTCAGAAAGAGCAAAAGTTCTAAATAAACAGATCCATCATACACAGCTAGTGGAAATCCTTTTAAACTTTGATCCTTGTTGCTAAAATCAATATACTAGCATCAAATGGAGTAGCAGTAATCTTTTTTCACTTATTTGCAGAATTAAAGAAAAACAGGGCTGGAAAATCTTAAGAGGTTGTCCAGTCCATTCTTTTGCTTAATGTCAGGATCAACTGCCTCTGTCATTTATGACAATTTCTTCTCTGTTTCTAAAAATCTCCAGTGTTTAAGTCACCATAGCATACCCAGGCAATCTTTTTGCTCGGTTCACTGTTCTTACAGTTTGGAAGTTTTATTAATTGTAGTCTTTAGATATAGAGATATTTCACTATAAACTCACAGGTTAAGCTTCACGTCTTCCTGTCATGTCCACAGAGAAGCAGTTTACCCCTGCTTGTTTGCATCACCCTTTTTTACGTACTTGTTAAGTCCCATTCAGTCCTCTCTTCCTTAGGCTAGAGAACCCTATTTCTTCCAGTTTTTCTTTCTAGGTCAGGTTTTCTAGACCTCTGGTTCCTGCGTGTATTCTGCAGAGATTGTATTACATAATCTACAGTTTGCCATTGCCTTTTGTAAATATACTGTTAAATTCTGTAAGATGGGAAATAATACAAAGTCTTGGAAGCTCTAGAGATTAGCTGTGGTGATATCTTGCAGTGGTCTATTGATCTGAGGGCACCATGAGCCAGGCAGATGTCCTGGAAAATTTTATTGATGTATAATGAAGGCAGCTAACAGATTGACGGGCTTTTGGGCTACTTGATTACTTTGAACAGCAATTGTTAACTTGCTGGGAGAAATAGAACTGCTTCCAGTGGTAGGATCCTAGTGTTGATCAGCCTGCTTCTTCCATTAATTAATGCTTCTCAAGCCTGCAGTCCATCAACAGTTTGTGTGGGCCCGGAAGGTCCATGAGAGCCACTATTTGATTCTTTGAGGAGAGTCTGCAGATGCAGCTGAAGAATACTTGAGTGAAAAGTCTGCTTCTAGGAGTTGCATAGTTAATAAGCATCTTTGCTCTTTCAAAGCTTTTTATGCTCACAAAAAAGGAGAGCAAGGGAGGAGACCAGTGAATAAGTTAACTTAAGCAAAACCAATCCTTGAATATGAAGGCCATCTCTGTTGTGTGGCAGTGTCCCTTAGAAAGCATGTGTGGTGCATTTGAATAAGAATGTTAGGATTTTCAGGAAAAGTAGTAAAACCCCTTCACTGCAGTGAGTTCCAAATTCTATCATTATTGGTCACTAGTACAGTCATGTTAGTACATAGCAAAGCTAAAGGTGTGTTAGAAATGTGAATTGTGTCATTAATGAACTGGAAAGCCACTAGTGCATTTCACAATTGAACTGCACTTGGATTCTTTGTTAGTAGAACTGTGTAATACAGTTAACTTTGTTTTGGATCATGATGTAGCAGTAAAGGGAGAAACAGCATATAATGTTCAGTGGAAAGTAAATGAAGACTTTTCCTGGGATGCTACTTTATTTAATTTTTTTTTAAAAAAAGAAGAAAGAAAGAAAGAAAGAACAATTACTGTAATACAATGTCATGGCTTAGTATCATCCAGAAAAAACAGTAGATTTTCTACATAAATATTGTTATAGTGTCACTCACTTCTAATAAACTTTGGGTTTCCTATTTTAAAACGTTTTTGGCTTTCAGCTATCAGAGATTCAGGAGTGATAGTTAATGTCTACGTGGTGTCCTTTGTACATCTCCCTAAAATAAAGGCATGTTTTGTAAACAGGCTATGTGCTGTTGCTATTTTGGATTATTTGCATCCTATAACAGAGAGAAATAAAAATTGTTACATAAGAAACACTGAAGTACGTCACTCAATAGTACTAATCTGTAATGTTTGTTCCTGATTTGCCATAGTTACAGGAAAGTTTGGTGCTATTACAGCAGTTTTCCTTCAAATACAATGTACAAATGACTTGGTACAAAATTCTATCAGTCATGACTCTGAGAACACAAGATAAGTTGCTAACAGGATTGCTTTTTTACTCTGTGTTTCATTCTGCAGTTTTCTTTACTCTGAATACTTGCAGTACAGCAAATAGCTAATATTTAATTGTCAAAAGTAGTCTGATTATGTCACCCATCTTAGTCCTGAAGAAAATACCCCCAGCACAGTTTGCTGCTCAGTTCTGTGCTGGTATCAGGATGTGACCATTGGTCAGTTCACACTTCACTGTTGCTTTAGTTTGTAGATTCAAGAAGACAGTGCTGTCTGATCACATCCAGTTCATAGTCAGAAGGCAATTTCAGGAACCAGAACAGATGAAAATCTGTTATTTTTTTAACTTAAATTTGGCAGAAATTGAAGGAAGGTGGTTTTGGTGAAGGTGTTTGTTTTTCTGTTAGGGTTTTTTTAATGTGGCTTTGGGTTTTTATTGTTTAACAGAAACCCAGGGAGAGAATCCTCCTTACTCCTGGCAAAATACTTAATGGGCTTTCATATGAGCAATAAGGTTTTATATTGTAAAATATAAATAAATAAATAAAGTAAAACTTGCGGGAGTAGTTGTGAGAGTCCAGGTACTTTCTCATGCTTGTGCCATTGTAGAATGTTAAATGTAACATAGAAAACAGTCGCATATTAGCAGAACAATGTATGGGGTAACACATTAGACTTCCCTGTCTGTGCAAACAAGTTCAAGCATTTTATACAGTCATTAGATTTAGGATTACTTTTCTTGGTAAACTGTAAATTTTAAAATTTGAGCATCCTTCTTAGCTCTCATTTCTCATTGCTAAGTATATTTGTGACTACTGTATTAATCTCTTTGTCACAACTGTTGTACTTTGAGGCCTTATACACCCTGTTTCTCCAGGTGACTCATTATGAAGCTAAATACCAGTGGCTTCAGGATGTGCAGCATTTGTCAGAAATTGTTGCTTTACACCTGAAGGAAACCAAATTGCTTTTTCCTTATGACAATATTTGTGCTTTTAACTAATATGATGGATCACTTTTTTAAAAAATTTACATTATTTTTGAAATTGTAGGAAAATATGTTGTCAGAATTCTGCCACAGAGCTCGGTGCTGGAATTGCCACTAGATTGAAGCTGTCATTTAGCAACTCAAGTCCAGCTGAATGTCAGAAACACTTGGATGGCACTTTTTAGTGGAAGGGGTTGCAAGACACAAATGTTTGGAGGCATTTGCAAAAAATCAGAGATGTTCAAACCTGGTGATTAAATGTCTGTAGCTTTCCTATAAATGTATTGATTTGTGTATGTGTCTTCAGGATGAATTTAAGAGATGCATGAAAGGTACAACTATTGGCTATGTTACTGCTGGATCTTAGCCATTTCTTTCAACTATCCAAAAAAAAAAAATAGTTTACCAGATTTCCCAATAAATCAGATCTAAGTTTCAAGTTAATGCTGCCATCACCTCGTAGCTGCCTATTCTTTATTCAGATGGAAAATGAAATTGCTAAGAATGAGTAGTTATAAAACTTGATAATAGAGACTTCAATTGCCCAGAGCTCTGCTAGAAAAGGAAACCAACTGGACACAAACTGTGCAGGAAGCTCATGAAATCTTTGTGACTTTTTTTGTTTGTTTAACAAAGCAAATTGTCAGAGGAAGTTCTGTGTACATTTGGTTCTAAACCCTAGTAAGAAGTCAGTTGAGAGTGAGATGATAGAAAGCAGTTTGTTTGAGACTGATGTGGTAGTGGTAGGATTCACTTATCAACATTGTTAGGAGAGGAAGGAGGAAGAACAACAATAAAAACTAGTATCAGTAGGTAAGATATCATAAGAAGGAAGTGTGCTGGGAAGAATAAGTAAGGAGAATTGATAGCTCTTTCAGTAAATTAAAAAAAACAACATACCAGATACTTGCTAAGAGGCCAGGTTGGATAAATTAAGAATTCTTTACTATCTTCAGTCACTAGAGTGAATGAAAGGGAACTTAAGGTTACAAAAAGTAAGTGTAAAACAACAGAAGTATAGAAAAGTATGATAGAATAGCACTAATGGGTAAATAGAAGAATTAGGCAATTTACAAATTAAGATATAACAAGCAAATGTTGTCAGTTCTATCAAGAAAAAGTGTTATATCAATCAACTGATAGTAACTGGGAAGCTAAAGAAAAGTTTTTATGCTTATGGGAAAACAATTGGCACATGATCCAAGAAAATAACATGACGTTTAATGTTGGCTTTGCTCCCTTTACGCTCTGGTAAGGTGGTAAACTGTGTCAAATTGCTAATACCTGTGGGAAAGTGAAAGTAGTCACACTGGAACAGGGTGGAAAAGTTTATAAAGTACTTGTCAGTTCCAGAGATATCCAGAAATATATAAATTTCATTTGGGATGTCTAGAGAAGCTGTATCAGACATGTTAGTGATAATCATTGGAAAGACTGTTGAGGTTGCAGAGTACCAGCAAAGGGCAGGCATACTTCACACCTTTAAAAAAGAGTGATGGAGGAGGAAGAGCTAGTAATCGTTCTTTCCCCATAAAAAATCCTGGAACAGAAAAAAGATCCAATTATTTGCAACAGGGAGGTCAGTAATAGTGACTGTGAACTTGCTCAGAATAAGCAATTTTCATGAAGATTTTAATAGTTTTTTTAATTTAAATTCTTCTAAGTTCATTAGTTCTAGATGAAATTACTGTAAACACAAAGCTAATTAGAAAAACCAGACCCAGAAAAAAATATAATGATGAATGGTTATCAGTAATTTTTAAATAGGAGAGAGGTTGAGTCAGCTTAATTTCTTGTGGTCATCCTCCATTTTGTTGTGCTTTATGTTTCACTAATGACTGGATGATGACATAGGGAGTATGCTTTCTAAATGTGCAAATACCACAAAGTTGGAAGTGGTAGTACATTGGAGGAAAGGATCAGAATTTCAAATAATGTAGAGAAATTGAAGAAATTATCTGAAAAGTGTAGGCTACCAGTGAGAACCATAAACGCAGTGGTTTAACTTCTGCAGTCAATTGTTGCTTCTGAAGTACAGGTTGGGAATGCTGCAAGCTTAGGTGGTTTTGTAGGAGAAGATTTGAGTATTACAATGGAGTCACAAGCTGAATTTAATTAATCTGTCTTATCAATCAGTGGGCCTAGGTTACAATGGCAAGGATTCAGTTTAAGCATCAGAAAGCACTTTGATTTGGAAGAAAGATATACTGAAATGAATCATCTTATCTGTTAAAGTTTGTACAACCTTAAGAGGCAACTGTCTTTTGGGGAAAATAAAGGTAAAACAGATATTATTCTATTTGAGGTTTTTTTGGAAGGAAGATAACAGTCCTATTTTTGTATCATCTTGCAAGGCTTTTCAGGTTGAAAGGGGCCTCGGGAGATCTGGTCAAACATGCTGCTCAATGCAAGGCCAATACTGAATTCACACCAGGCTGCTCAGAGCTTTGTCCAGTTGGATCTTGAAATTCTTCAAGGGAGAAGACTGGGTACCTGCTGTAATACTTGACTGCCATGATGGGGTTATTTTTAGCTTTTTGGAAAGTTGGGATATCCCGTGCTGTAGTTTGTGATCACAATATTTTTTTCTCCTGCTGTGCAACTCTGTAAAGAGCCTGGGTGTGTCATCTTGGTAACGTCAGTTATTGGGACGCTGCCATCAGGTCACCTCCAGACCTTCTCCAGACTAAAAAAGCTGCGTTCCCTCCATCTCTTCTCATACAGCATGTGTTCCAGCTCCCAGCTGCTTGGGTGGTCCTTTGCTGAATGGGGTGCACTATTTCAGATGTAGTTTACTGAATGCTGAGTAAAAAGGAATAAATTATTCTCAATCTACTGGCTACATTCCTGTTAATAGAAACTGTACATTTGTAAATGTCCTTGCTGTCATAGTGCTGTCCTGATTTGTGTTTGGCTGGCTCTTTAGCAGGACCCTGCCAGCCAGTTCCCAGCCTAGACCATGGAAGGATTAGCCGGTTGCAAGTGCAGGACTTGTTGTATTTGTCCTTGCTGTATTTCATAAGGTTCCTTTTAACCAATTCCTCTGGATTGCCTAGATCCCTCTGAATGGAGGCCTCCTCCTTGAATACATTGACTGCTGACCCCAATTTAGGATTATCTGCAAATTCATTAAACTGCGTAGGTCTCAGGATAGACCTCTGAAGAATACATGCTATCAAACTTTTGAGCCCGACAGTCCAACTGTTGGGATTTTTTTAACCAAAGTAGTTAGTCTACCCATCCAGGTGTAACTTCACAACTTGGGTACGAGGATGCTGTGGAAGGCTGTGGTGGTCAAGGCCTTGCTGAACTCAAGATAGACAACAGCCAGTAGTCTTCCTTCACCTACAGGTCTGGTTATTTTGCCCTAGAGGGCTAGCTTGATCAAGCATGATTACCCTTGGCAAATCTGTGTTGGCTATTTTCAGTCATTTATGTACCCAAAAATGCCTTCCAAGAGAGCTTGTACATGTTGGGCACTTTGCCTAGCCAGAGGCAAGGGTATGTAAATTTAACGCAGTCAGTAGTAGTCCATATAGGAATAGCATGGTCCTGCACTATTAAAGAAGAGAGTTGGTGAAATCTAGTCTTTTGATTGTCAAAAATTGAAACCCTGATTTTTGACACTTACTGTTACAGCTTTACCTAAATGTGCACTCTGTGAACAGCTGTGTTTGCTGAGGAAACTGTAGCTCTTTAGACCGGCTCTCATATTTCTGTTGCTTGAGTTTATGTCCCAATTTCTTACTCAGTTTTAGAGATGAATTTTAGTCAAAAGAAGCCAGTGTACCTTCAACAGCTTTAATAACCGTTTTTTCCTATGCCAGCTGATTCTGAGTGCTTGCAGGTGACAAAGATTAAATAGGCAACTCAGCCACCTAAACTGAGAGGGTTTTAACATTCAGAAGACAGTGTAGTAGTCAGACAAACAAGGGAGCTGGAGATCATTATTTCTCCTGCTGACAGTGTGAGAGAGGACGTTCTTATAACTGTGAATGTAAACAGTTGTCAAAATATGCCATTCAGAATCATAGAATCATTTAGGATGGAAAACACCTTTAAGATTGAATCCAGCTATTAACCCAGCACTGCCAAGTCCATCACTAAACCAAGTCCCTAAGTACCGCATCTACACATCTTTTAAACACCTCCAGGGATGGTGACTCAACCACCTCCCTGGGCAGCCTGCTCCAATGCTTGACCACCCTTTTGGTGAAGCGTTTTTCCTGATGTCCAATCTAAACCTTCCCTGAAGCAACTTGAGGCTGTTTCCTCTCATCCCGTCACTTGTTACCTGGGAAAAGACACCAACAAGCCACCTCATTACAACCTCCTTTCAGGTAGTTGTGGAGAGCAATAACGTCTCTCCTCAGCCTCCTTTCCTCCAGACTAAGAAGCCCCCGTTCCCTCAGCCACTCCTCACAGGACTTGTTCTCTAGACCCTTCCTCAGCTCCATTGTCCTCCTCCTCGACACGCTCCAGCCCCTCAGTGTCTGTCTTGCAGTGAGGGGCCCAAAACCCAACACAGGATTCGCCGTGCGGCCGCACCAGCGCCGAGCGCAGGGGGACGGTCACTGCCCTGGTCCCGCTGGCCACACTGTTTCTGGTACCAGCCAGGGGGCTGTTGGCCTCCCTGGCCACCTGGGCACGGTGCCGGCTCGTGTTCAGCCGGCCATCGACCAGCACCCCCAGACCCTTTCCTGCCAGGCAGCTTCCCAGCCCCCTGCCCGAGCCTGCGGCGCTGCGGGGGGTGTTGTGACCCAGCTGCAGCACCCACCGCTGAGCCTTGTTCAGCCTCACGCGGCTGGCCTCAGCCCATCGGCCCAGCCTGTGCTGGCTGGGCCTGATCCCCTGCCTGCCCTGCACATGCCCCGTGATGTGATCTGCTCCATCCCCTTCCCCGGCACTGAGGTGGGGCTGCCAGGCCTGTAGTTCCCTGGATCCTCCTCCCGGCCCTTCCTGCAGGTGAGCGTCACATCTGCTGACTTCAGCCGCCGGGGACCTCCCTGGTTAGCCACGACTGGTAGCCGATGGCTGGAAGGGGCTCCGTGAGCGCTTCTGCCAGCTCCGTCTGTACCCTGATATCTTCTTGATTTAGTGTTATTTTGAAGATTATCTTTCATTTTGTGGTAAAAAGTCTTATTTTTGTTCTGTGTGAAAGATAGCGGCATAGTTTGGAAAAAGTGCTGCCAAATACATTTTGTGGACTGTCTTTTACTTTCAACTCTTCTGAAGCTATGAGGTTATCAGCAGATCATGCTGGTCCTGCTACAGAGCGTATATGGTTAGTCAGAATAAGATTTTGAGTATTTAACAGAAGGATAGCGATGGGGGTGAGTGAAGAGAATATTTATTAATGTGGTGGTGTTAATGTTACTGTTTCAGTTTAAAATGCTAATGTTAACATGAATGTGTGTGGAACAGGCATGGCAGAATCATTAATGATATGGTTTTTAAAGCTCTCTGAAACCATTTCAATTGAGATTAGTATTTAAATCTCCCTTTGGAGATTAAACGGGTTCAGTGACTCTTGCAGTCCATTTTCTGATTATAACATTTCTTTCTAGCGTACAAAGGTTTAAATACAGCATCACCCTCTGAGTTCCGTTTCAGAGATGTTGCTCTTTATACTGATGCTTCTTTACAGATGTTGGCTAGCTGAAATTGTAGAGAAGTATTTAATCATACATCAGAATTTCATTTTCTGCTCAGAGCAAAAAATTTAAGTCTAAAATCCATCCTTCTTTATAGATGTCTATATTTTTAAACAGATGCACCCTTTCATAGACAGCATACTGGTAGATGAGGATTAGTGGTGGGGCATCACCCCACTTAGCAAGAGAACACATAGGTTATACAGTATAGGGTGATGCACTTTTCGAAAAGAAATGCTATTACAGCGTTGGAAATTCTGTCCAGCTTGTGACAGCCATTTACTTTAAAGCTAATGTAAAATACCACCTGTTAATTCAAGTAGTCAGGCTAAGAAATGGTTTATCTGAGAAAAGTCTTTAGGAAAGCTAGTAGTCTTGTGAGTGATGATACACTATGAAAAAAGGCCATGAAAACTTGGGAATAATCTTGAACAGTCATATTTTGAAATTACTGTTCTGTTGTTATAGAGATATAAGGTAAATATTTCTTACTTTCAAAAAGGTTTAAATTTTACTGGTTTGTATTTCCACAGCATTTGTCAAGTAGACACAGTGTCCAGCAGAGCACATCACAGGTAAACATCATCTACATACCAATATTTGTTGTCTTTAATTTTTTGGTAATGTATGTAAAGATATGATGGAGATTATTGGGTAAATCCCTACCCATACAACACTTCCTCAGAAGATTCCCAAGTAATTAACTAAGGTCCTTTTTAGCTTCCATTTAGGTCTCTTTTTCCTTAGCTCTAACTGTTGTTTTTAAAAGATCAACTTCTGTAGTGGTATCAAAAGCCTTGATCTGCCCATGTGAGTTTTCTTTTTCCTGCTAACATGTGACTAAGTAGGCTTCTGCTTCACATATCCGTTCTGTAGTAGCGTAATCCATCCTGGTCATGGAATCTGGGTCTAATCTTTCAGAAGAACTGAGCTTCCACAGGTACCTGTCTTTAAAGGATGAGGATTTACTTGGATTTAATTTAAAATACCAAACAAAATTGACTTTGAGCTATTACAAATCTGGGTTGGAAGTCTGAAAAATCTAGATTTTCTTTGTTAGTATGTACCTGTCTACTCATTCAGAGGAGACTAATTAGCAAGCTTGAGATATTCCTGCAACCTGTTTATTAAGATCAGCATACAATGGATATAAAGGGTTATAAAACTTAAAGAGTAAATTAATTTCTAATCATACTCCTTTTTTTTCCCTCCACCCAATTTTCACTAAATAAGTCTTGGTATACTGAGTCAAAATGTAAACCTTTCTGCTGTTTTACTTTATTGATTGCTCGTTTTATGCACTGCTGTTAAGGTTTCTTTTTGTTATACCTGCAGGGAATGTTAGCCTGTAAAGCCCGGGTTGTAAATAATACCATTATTTAGGTGGATAAAGACCTCCAAGATCATCAGGTCCAACCATTAACCCAGCACTGCCATGTCTACCACTAAACCATGTCCCTCAGTGCTGCATCTACACGTCTTTTAAGTACCTCCAGGGATGGTGACTCATTTGCTTCCCTGGGCAGCCTGCTCCAATGCCTGACAACCCTTTCAGTAAAGAAATTTTTCCTAACATCCAATCTAAACCTCCCCGGTGCAATTTAACACCATTTCCTCTTGTCCTGTCACTTGTTACCTGGGAGAAGACACACACACATCCCCACACCCGCCCACAGCCCCTGTCAGGTCGTTGCAGGGAGCGATAAGGTCCCCCCCGAGCCCCCTCCTCTCCCGGCTGAGCACCCCCCGTTCCCTCAGCTGCTCCTCACAGGACTTGTGCCCCAGCCCCTTCCCCAGCTCCGCTGCCCGTCTCTGGACACGCTCCAGCCCCTCAGTGTCTGTCTTGCAGTGAGGGGCCCAAAACCCAACACAGGATTCGCCGTGCGGCCGCACCAGCGCCGAGCGCAGGGGGACGGTCACTGCCCTGGTCCTGCTGGCCACATAAATGACTTACATAAATGAATTGTATCTGCTAAAAAGAAATTACAAATGTTATTCTTAAAAATGCTTTGAAATCCATCTGCTTTAAATGGAAATCATCAAGAACTGCCCTATCACCATCTCATTATAGTTCATTTTCTGTATCAAGACAGTATCGGAGAAATAGGATTGACTTTGTTTACTTTATAAAAACAGATTTTATGTGCATAAACCTTTTTACTTGGTTATTGTGGTTTCTCAAACTATTCAAATTAAGAGAGGAAAAAAATAGGGGAAGAAAACTTAATCTAGTATGTATCTGTAAGGTAGAATATATTTGAGAGTAAACTTGAGAAAAGAGAGCAGAATTTCAGTTGAAATTATCCAGTTGGTCATGTCTTTTATTTGTGAAGAGCTAAAATTCATTTTTGTTGTTTTTAAACAGGTGGATACAATTCGTCAGCGTCATGGGGAAGCTTGCCGTATGCCAGTGCCTCATCACTTCTTCCTCAGTCTAAAGAGCTTCACCTACAATACAATTGGAGAAGACACAGATGTCTTTTTTTCTTTGTACGATGTTCGAGAAGGCAAGCAGATCAGGTAGGACTGTATCAAATAACTAAAGAGCTTCCTGGGAAAAAAAACTATGAGCAAAGAAAATGCATTAGAGAAAAACATGTGAGCTCTTCTTGTGGCACAACTGAAAGGACAAAGCGGATAAATTGTAAGGTGACAGCCCTGCAATGCATACATGAGAGTATCAGTAATACAAGTCATTCCATATGAAGGTTAGTGCTTACATATAATCAAAGCATTAAAGGCACAGAATAGTTGAATTTTGTTCTGGATTGTGACTTTGTCTCCACACGGTACTGAAGGTCTTAGTGTTTAGTGGTTTCTTTCTTAGGGCTGTTGTTCAGGAGCTACTAATAATGGCAGGGCCACACTGTGTGTCTGGTTTGAAAAGAGGACTGCTGTGTGTCTGGGTGCTGAATTTGAGGCTCTTTAACTCTCATCCACTCCTTGCCTTACAGGTATGTTACAATACAGCGTGTTTTCATTACTCTGTTGCTATCAATATAAACTAAAGTACTCCTATTCATTACAAAGCCTAGGCAGGACAGCTGTGCTGCTCAGTATGTTGAGGTAATTGGTACTAACATTTGCAAATATGAAATGTCTTTCGTTTTTCTTTTTGAAAACATCAGAATACGTAGAAGAGTATTGCAGCATATACATTGTGTCTTGGAAATTAAGTATGTGTAACTTGGTCTGATCTAAAGTACAGCAAATCTGTGGGGTTTTTGAGTTTTGATTAAGGCATGTCCTGACGGTTAGCACAGACCATGTTTGCTACTGTGGTCAAAACTGTCCTAGTTTTCAGCAAATTAGATTTAGATTTGTTCCAAACTGAGGGAAGAGCTTCAAAATGTTCCTTCCTCTCTTTGGAAGAACATTATTCTGTGAATAATGTTCATCCAAGAAAGTTCAGAGTAGAGTGATAACAGCTTTGTAGCTCTTCAGAATACATCCCACTAAACAAGTGGTCTATATTGAAAAGCTCTCATGAGTTGTTTGTTATAAATATGTGTCTGTCACTGTTTAGTTGGGCAACTTAAAGGTTGTTTTGCAGAATATGGCAAGAACACCTAATCTGGTACTACATCATGTTTATTTCAGCCTCACTAAGTGAGAAGTGCTTGTTTTCATGTAGTTAGGAAGATATGCCTATAATTCCTCTATTGAGAGAATGAACAGAAAATAGCTGTTAAGAAGGAAAGGTGAAAATGGCAAAACAAAACAAAAGCATGCACAATTTAATTAGTTCATACCACGAAGCAGTAAAATATCAAATTATTTAGATGAGGAAAGCTGCAGGGAAGAGGAAGGGACAAGCTGCTGCCATCCATGACTGTAGAAGGCCTCAGAAATTGCTTTAGAAAGAGATGAATTGTCTGGGATTGCAGTTTGCATAGTATGTAAACATTGAGTGAGAAAGCCTTTAGAAGGGGTTTTGCCAGTGGTAAAAAAAATTAAAAAAGAATAGTTATAATGAGAAAAAATACAAAGAGTGGTTCAGGCATATTTAAATATATATAATAATGCTTTGATGTGCAAACAGTTGTGATTATTTAGCTTTTTGTATTACGCATCAGTGATCTACTGCAGTGAAAACAGCATAATTTTTACATTTTCTTACATCCCCAAGAGTGGTGGGGAAGAAGTGTGTAATGAGGCTGAGCTCTGTTTTGGAGAAGAAATTTAAAAACAGAAAAGTCACACACACTGCTACAAATTTAGAATTATGTTTTTAAAGCTACTTTAAAAGATAAAGTTTCTTTCCTCTCTGGAAATAGTACATTAAGGTAGAAAAACAAGCAAAGCTTCTGCATGCTGCATGCTAAGTGAAAAGGACAAATTGACTTTTCTGAAACGGTTTTGAGGTTGATAAATTTCTTACCCAAATGGTTCATACTGGGCTTTCAGTGTTAGTGCTTTGGACATACAGTAGATTACAAACCTCATTGAGCCTGTTGGTTGCAAGTTATTTCCCAGTTAGGTAAAGTGAAGCTCGGTGAAAATTCCAGTGTTTTTCAAGAGCTGAAGTAATAGCATGTACCAATTATGGATTAGCAATCAGAAGGTTGGAGCAGCAGCTGAAATACAGTTTGATATCTATTGCCAGGTTCTGAATACAAATATGGTACTGTACTGTGTTCAGTGGTTTGTGCTGTCTAAAAATGAGAAGCAGACAAAAGATGCCAGTGGGGAGATATGGGTAGCAAGAATAACAATGCTGCTATCAGAGGGGTAAAACCTAGAGGTAAAAAAAAAATGAAAAAGTGACTTAATTTTTACTCTTGACATAATTACAAAAAGAAATACTTACAAGTAAATCAGTAAGTGGATTGGTGAATGTCTGCCTCAATAACTGGTTTCAGCCCACAGCAGAAGCAACCTGTCAGTCTGAGTGTTAGGTAAACGCTCACATCAAAAGGGATGAAAGTCTATTTGTATGTTTTAAAGTCTTTGGGATTTTTTAGTTGCAAAAATTGTCCCACATTTCTACATACAAAAGACATTAATATAGCAACAGAATCTTTGTTACTAAAATTTAATACCTCAGCTTGTCGTGTGGAAGTTAGTGGAAAACCATGAGAAAATCAGTCTAGTTTTGATTAAAGCCATTGTGAGAAGTACCTTGGGATGAATGATTGTGAAATGATAAGAGTTGATAGTAACTAGAAAAGGAAAGAAAGAAAATATTATCATAAAGATGGTGAACTTCAATAAGGCAGGTGTCAATAAACACCAAAAAAAAGATAGGTAAATTCATATGGAGGAAAGAAATTTGAGAGTTGTCAGTTTCTTAACAGTACTGTTGAAGAGCACAAAAGCAAGTTGTTTCAAGATGAGGCAGAGTTTAAATATATGGCAACAACAGGAAGAAGTCTGTATCACAAATTCTTTGGTGAAATGGAGTCTGGTAGGAAATGTAAAAAAGGAGAAACTAATGAAATTGCGTGAACAGGGATGGGAAGAGACAGAAACTTTTAGAAAAATACGATTACCAAAAGACATCAAGGACAAAAAAAGAATAATTCTATAATGCTTTAGCAGCAAATTTTATTTTTTTTACAAAATCAAGAAATAACAGAACAGATTAAAGGGGATGTTAAGCTATCAGCAGATGTTACCAAGATAGCTGGAGTATTTAATAGCTCAATCACCCTAAGAAGGCCAACTGCAATCAGATGACAAATGCAAAAAGTTCTGGAACAAATAAACTGTTTATTAGCACTAAGAAGCTAAGACGATTGGTAAAAGTCACCATAGATCTGTCAAGCATAGGTCACATAAGAGCTAACTAATTTTGTTCGAGTATGTGGGAACGCACCCCATGCCTCAACAAAGAGAAGCATTAAACTTAGTATGGTAAAGCGGGGAGATACAGACTGGATGAAGCTATTGTAAAGGGGCTGGAAAACTGGTGGAAAAACAGATCCAGAGTGTTATCTGTGCTGGAAGGATGCAGTGAATAAGATTTTTTTGTTTGTTTTAAACAACATTTTTGCAGCATTATTTTGGTGGGTGGAAATAAACCAAATTCATTGAAGCAGTGAGGCTCAGCTACCTTTACAATAGCTCTTTTTTACTAATAAGTGTATAAAATTGCGACTTCAAAATTTACACATTCAAAAGCATGATATCAGTTTTTTCTGAAAATAAGCTTGAAGAATCCACTAAGTATGAAAAAGGATAAATAAATTTCAGTATGATTTTTTTCTTTATAAAGTTTATATTTAAACATGTAAAGGTTTTTTATTCTGCCTGCCTCTTAAACCAGAATAGATGTTTCTAGCACTATTTTACCCTATTTTACTCCACTTGGAGTTAACAGTTTCTTGTTGGCTAGGAATAGCCTTAATTATGGAGATTGAGAGGAACGAAAAAGAAATTCTGATGTGAAGGAATTTGAAAAAAACCTGGGGCCTAGGCAATAATTGTGCATGGAACAATAATGCCATGCATATTTCTGCTTGCAACTCCTCCATCTACCTACTTGTTGTGCTTTACTGTGCCTGTTATATTAAAGACCTCATGACTGGAGGTTTTGGAAAATGTGGTAAGTCATGTGTCCATGACTGTTGTTAGCTTTGCCAGAGGAAGTACGTCTCTCATACAGAATATAGTCCACACCTTTTTGTTGTGAGACCAGATCCATTCTGTGGTCTCTGTGGAAGGCATATGTTTGCTGATGGTCTCCTCTCTTTAATACACAGCATTATGAGAAGGCCTTAGAATCTTTCAGCTGGTCTATTCAGTCAGAATGCACCACTGCCTTGGTTGGTTGGTTGGTTTCTGCATGATGTCTGTCTGTGCTGTCAGTTTATCTTGGTATTGCATTTTGTGGAGTTCAAGGACGGTCCATTCTGACATGCAGACAATCAAGCAGATGTATCAGATTAGCTACGTGGGGAAATAAGAAATTGCCTGAGCATGCAGAGACAGAATAGAAAAGCAAATGCTCAGCTGGAGTTGAATGTGGAAAGGGAGAGAAAGACACAACGCACACATGCAGGCATGGCTTCTGTAAGGTACATTGGCTGCAAATGGAGGGCAAAGAAAACTTGGCCCAAATGCTCAGCAGGGCAATATTTGATGTGGCATGAGGAAAAGGTAACCAAGAACAGTGGCTGTTTTAAGTGGTGAACGTTTTCATCTTAACCAATGGTAGTAGTAGCAACAGGTGGCTGTACGTATTTTTCGATGTAAATTTACAGTGGAGATTGGCAACTAAGAACATTTACAATGACATGGTACCGAAACTCTTAAGAATTTGTGTCATTGATGTTGGTTTTTTGTAATATATGCAGAAAGAAAGTCACTGAAAAGTACTTTCTTTCGTTTGCATTGTGCAGTCCTCAAAAGTTCAGTCGCACCCAATTTGCTGCTCTTACACCATCTGTCTTCACTTACAAGATCACATACTTTTCAGTGATGCACCACAGTGCACATTACCTTTTCTCCCTCCTGCTTATATGATTTTTTTGGGAGGATCATAAACATTTATTATTCCATTCTGTCTAATTCAAAAATCTATGTAACTGTGTTTGCAATATCATTGTGATACTATCTTTATTTTGGTTTTGGAAACAGGAACAAAGGAAATCGTTTCACAACTTTTCAGGATATTACATTCTTTTTCTTCAAGTGATGTATAGTAAGGCTACCAGAAGTGATCACATAGAACAAATTAAGTATATACGTATAGGTAGATGTTAACTCAGTTTGAGAACAGCTTTCTCTTTTACTCTGTGCTATTGTCGTGTTTTCTATATGATGCTCCCAACACATCTTGTTAAGAGATTGATACAATTATACTCTGATAAATACTAAACATGCAGTGTATCTGAAAAGCTTATATTATAGACATGCAACCTAAAACTAGGAAAGTTTAAAGTTAATGAAAATATACTCTGGAGATGTTACCCCAGGAAACGTGAAGGATGAGAAGTTCAGTAATACATTCTTCCCCTCATGATCTTGTAGCGTCCCAAGAAATGTGTGAGAAAGCTTACTTAAACTAAAAGTTAGCCAAAAAAAAGAAACAAAACCAAGATGCAATAGAAGACAAAATGTTACATTTTATTCTGTGATTTTGCCTTGGGGAAAAAAGCAGAGAAGAGGAAAGAAGTGGCAGCAGCTATCCTAACCAAAGATATTTCTACCAGAAATGAGATTCCAATTTTCCAGTTTACCCAAAGGAATATGGAAGCCAACTGAGATGCTAACAAAGTCATGGGGAATACTTAGTATCAACATCATGGTGCATTCTGTGGATCTGTGTTATTGTAACTTTTTCAGTACTGCAGAAGTTCTTAAGTAAGAATCTTATTTTGCCCATAAATTCTATCTAGGTAAAAATGATTGTTAGTGATCAGAATCCAAACTTGTCTCACCCAAAGGTGTGGCAGATATTTAAAATTTAGGAGTGCTGTAGCATTTTTAGCAGCTCTCTGGTTCCTCAGCCCTTTGTTGGTAGGATACGCAGGGCCAATAGGGCAGACATCCAGAGGAGTTACGCTAACAGAGCCATGGGGAGGAAAAGAAATGTCTTCCACTGGTAGAGGCAAGTTTCACGGTATATGCGTTATGGTAGTGGTGAGTAAGTCTACACTCCAAAGGTCACTAAGTAATTTGCATTATATCCAGCTCCCTATTTTATCACATCAAAAGTTAAGTTTAGGTTTGTCCATTTTTCCTGCACATTTTTTTCCTGTTACAAATGCTTAGGATGCTCTGAATCCTGAGATGATAGTGGCTCTGAAGACTTCTTGATGATTGTTATCTGACTTCAATTCTTCTGAAGATTAAGGGTTTGGATTCGGTTGTCTGTGGCTGAACTGGAGGCCTATCAGTGTCACTCTCCAACAAAACTGAGTTTGTTCTAATAAATGTGATACTCATTAAATAAGAAGGATCAAATCACATTGCAAAAGACATCAATTGTCAGGGATCCATTTAGTTATTTTCTAGCTGCTAATTCTGCCTTGAGTTTTTTCAGTGCTATAGATAAGGCAAAACAAGATGGGTGTATGTTCTACTGCAATGCAATTGGAACAAGGCTTATTAAGTATTTTTTTGTTTGGGTTTTATTTTAAGTCATGTAATCGGCCTATCTTATATGGGGCCTGTCCAAATAACAGAAAGATAAGAAAAAGGATGAAAGGATATAAAACTGGGAAAGAAAAATAGATGGTTGGTCAGTGTTCATAAGGACTACTGTCTGCTTCTCATGTGAGGGTACACATAAATGCGTTATGTAGGTCTTGTGTTCCATGTGTTTCAGTACGGTTTTGTTTGACAGTTTTTTATTGCTTAGGCAGCTTCAAGAGAATTAATGATGCCAGTTAGAGGTGGGGGGTAGGAGTTAAGCAAAGAAATAAATGTGCCTACAAATGCAGAACCACATATTCCTTCTTAAGTACTTCCAACTGGACTTTTAAGACTCTTCAATGCATGGGAAATTTCTGGGCATCATAGCTGACAATCAGGTTTAAAGGGCATATATAAATCTGTATACTGATAGCCCAGTTCTCATACAGTACAATGAAATGAGAGGAAAGATGCTGCATAGTTACTGACCTTGAAGGCTATGACTAGTTCTCATGTATGCAAATTCCCTTACTTTTTCTGGACCGGTCTCATTTCCATAATGTGTTTCTGAGTACGCTAGTACAGAGCACAACGTTCTGCCCACAGAGTCTTTTCATACTGCCTTTTTAAAAATTCTGTTTCTCCAGGACTTAATCAAATAGTTATCTAAGCTTTTCACCTTTCAGCATTTTTTTTCTTGTCTCAACCTATTCCTTTCATTTCCTTTTGCAGGCATCCATCCTTCAATAACTTAGTGAAGTTAAATGTGTATTTTTTCTTCAGATCTTTATTTTTTCCCTTAGTTGTCAGTGTAAGAGAAATATCGAGGTGGAATTAGTAGAACTTCTTCCACTGATCATCATTTAAAATAATTTGGAAAATACTCATTTTTTAAGGGGACGAGAAAAAAAGAGTAATGGAGTTAAAATCATACATGAGAGCCAATTTGTGGGAGTGCGAAGCACTGCAATGAGAGAGGAATGTAGGAAAGGCACAGTAACAGTGTAGTAATAATTTGGGTGGTTATTAACTTGGATTGATTAGCGTTTCACACCTTTGGGTTTTTTATTCTGTACTAATTTGTGCCTTTGGGCTTTATCTAAATGGTATTATGGTGCATAACTGTAACGTTACACGATGAGCACATACCATGTTGTTACGATATTTTTTTTATTACTTAAGCAATAAATGTAGACATGACTGGAAGTGCTGTACTCAGACTTTCAGATACGGGGGCAGGGTATGACTTGCTACCATAATACGTTTGCTGTAATGTAAGATGCCTGTCCAGAATTTTGTGTTGAAATATTGTGTACTGCCAGAGCATACTTCATTCTGTTACATTGTAGGGTGATGTCCAAATACGCATCATAAGCATAAATCGTTTGCACTCTAATGGAAGGAGAGAGACAGCAAATGCTCATACAAAAAGTAATCAGAATGGAATAAAAAATAGGAAAACAAAATATACATATTTTAGCTCATGAAGTGTGGACTGGGTGAGCGGCCAGTGCGGTGGGCTGAGAGCTGGCGGGGGGCAGAGCTCGGAGGGTTGTGATCAGCAGCACGGTCGAGCTGGAGGCCTGTAGCTCGCGGTGTTTCCAGGGGTCAGTGCTGGGTCCGCTTCTGTTCGACTCGTCCATCAGTGACCTGGATGGAGGGACAGAGCACACCCTTGCAAGTTTGCGGGTGATGCGGAACTGGAAGGAGTGGCTGACGAGCCAGAAGGCTGCGCTGCCATTCAGCGGGACCTGGGCAGGCTGGAGAGCTGGGCAGAGAGGAGGCTAATGAAGCTCAGTAAGGGCAAGCGTGAGGTCCTGCACCTGGGAGGAACCACCGCCCACACCAGTACAGGCTGGGCTTGACCTGCTGGAGGGCAGCTCTGCGGAGAAGGACCTGGGCGTTCTGGTGGGCAGCAAGTTGCCCGTGGGCCAGCAGCGTGTCCTGGGGCACAAGAAGGCCAGTGGGATCATCCTGGGGCGCATTAGGAGGAGCGTGGCCAGCAGGTCGAGGGAGGTGACCCTCCCCCTCTGCTCCGCCCTGGTGAGGCTGTGTTTGGAGTGCTGTGTCCAGTGCTGGGCTCCGGTTCAGGAGACAGGGAACTACTGGAGAGGGTCCAGCGGAGGCTACGAAGGTGATGAGGGGACTGGAGCATCTTCCTTCTCAGGAAAGGCTGAGCGAGCTGGGCCTGTTCAGCCTGGAGAACACGGAGAGGGAGCTTGTCAGTGCCTACAGGTATCTTAAGGGTGCGTGTCAACAGGACGGGGCCAGGTGCCCAGCAGCAGGACAAGGGGCAGTGGGCACAAACTGCAACACAAGAAGTTCCTTCTGAATATGAGGCAGAAACTCTTTCCCTTGAGGGTGACAGAGCACTGGAACTGGCTGCCCAGAGAAGCTGTGGAGTCTCCTCTGGAGACATTCAAAACCCACCTGGACACGAGTGTTCAACCTGCCCTCAATGAAGCTGCTTTAGCAGGGGTTGGCCTGTATGATCTCCAGAGGTCCCTTCCGACCCTGACCAGTCTGTGATGCTGTGATAAGCCAGACATCTGCCTCTGCCTCGCCCGGCCTTAAAACAAATAAACCCAAGGGTATATCTTAACATAAATGGTGTGTGGTCTGTGTTATATAATAGACAAGATTGAATTATTGTAACAATCCTAGCTGATATAATACAGTATATACAGAAAAGACTTCCATCTAATAGATTAATTTTAAAAGCAGCAACATGACAGAAGCTGATCTTAACGAGAGGTTGCAATTCGGAAAAGATAGGCTGGCAGAGTATTTTCTCCACCAAAGACTCTACGTTAAAATTCCAAGATTCACACTGTTGCTCTTTGCCTAGGACAATGAGAAACAGAGTGGAGAAGCCTGTTTCTTCTCTGAAGCAAGACTTTATCCTTCAATTGTTAATTTATAACTGCTTGTAGCTTTTCTGATGCAAATCAACATTTATTGGTTAGGTGCATTACAGAAAAAGTCCTTGTTCCTTCAAAAAACAAAACCAGAAATCTTCTGAAGTTCATGCAACAGCGTTGTTGCCTCCTTCTTTTCTCTTGCTTCTCTGGTTCTTACCTCAGATATGTGGACGTATTGACCTTGTTATTAAACCTAGTCCTATATAAAGCATCTCATTGTGTTTTGTTGAGATCCCTTTTCACATTCTTTTTCTTTTCACTGAAGATTAAAATTGTAATCCGTTCTTTCTCAGCAGATGACTAGGTAAAACACGTGCAGAAATGTGAGAAAATGGAGACACACAGTGATTTTAAAATACTAGAAATGCAGAAGCATATCTTCTACCCAGCTGCCGGTTTTCAACATAGGAATTCGGTAATTTTGAAACATTTATTTCTGTTATAGAATTGTAAAGCAACAGGCAAAATAAGAGAAAACACAATCTTACTCTTTAATACTGTTGCTAATAGGTGATATGGAAAGATGGCTTTTGTAGAAATGTTCTGAATTTGTGGGTGGACGTTGGGGAGAATGTGAGTAGCGCAGCCTGTCTCTCATCTTCTGTCTTAAGAATTTAGCACCATTGACAAAACAGCTCCCGGGAAAGAAACGTGATTTGGAAACATAATTATGGACTAAGTAAATGCTGTTAAGCTATATCATGATAGTTGGATTTAGCTATTCTAAAGTTATTAACATAAAATCATCTGCCCCTTGTTTTTAAGGCTGAATCAAGGAAATTGTAAGAGGCAATGTTCTGCTGTTAATACTGCTGTACAGTTGTGTATAGGTGGTAACTTCATAAGTAATGTACATAATGGTTTGCCATTTGTAACTCGTCTCATGGTCTTGAGATACTTCCAAACAAATTCTTTTACCTGATAAAAATCAGCAGACAAACATATAAAAATGTAAGATATTAAAGGTGTAAAAATATTAGAGAACAACATGATCATTACTTTAAATGTATTGTCCCCTTGGCCTCAAAAACTGGTTAACTTCCACTGCATGATCAAATTGGTTTTGGCTGGACCAGTTTAACTACTCACTTCTACAGTCTTGTCCTATTTTACTATCTCTAAATTTCCATTACTTCTCATAGGTGTTATTGAATTGACAGAGGTCACGATACTGCCTTTTCTGGGGAGGCTGTAAAGCCAAAATGTCTGTGACAGTGTTTAGGTAGACTAGAATAAAATGCACCACTTTGGAACACTGGATTTAGCAATGATGAATTTGTACAGGAATTGATTTTCACTTTTTCTGTAGTAGGAGTTTTCTCCGACACAGTATTCCTAATTCAGATGTCAGAATACAAATCTGTATACCAGGTTGCTGAATTCGATGAATTTGACAGGAATCCTCCATCTCTTTGTGTATTTATTGATGACAGTTAGCTCCGTGGTTCTCGTCATCATCTAGTCATATTTTCTTGACTTTTAAACTGTCAATAGGAATGTGTATCAGCTGCTCAAAAGTGTTAGCAAGAACAGTGTAGCTAAAATTACATCGCGTTTACATATATCTTCTTGAATAATTTTTTTGCAACACTTCCTAATGTAGACAATTGCTATAGTCTGGAACTTTCATTTTAAACTCTGAGCAAACTTATGAAAAAGCAGTAGCAAATTTTCCACAAGTTCTATCTGATTAGGGATTTGGGGCTCTCAGAGCTCTGATGTGTAGGATCAGCATGCTTAATGGGGGCAATTCTACATGCTGCACAGCAGAGCTGTAGACACTGTACATGTTTTAGAAATCAGATGCTGCTTGGGTAGAGGGAGGCTTAGTAGTTCAGACTGGCAAAGGGGTTGGAGAGATACAGACAGGTGAAGAATAAACAGGAAGATAGGCATTAATAAGGTCAGAAGAAGGGAAGACAGGATCACTGGGTAGATTAGTATGGTAGAAATTGAATAGCTGAGAAAGAAATGTAGTTAATGTGGAAAGAATCACATTAAAAGCTGTGGCAAAAAAGTCTGCCTGCATTCTTTTCCAGAGTGCAGAACTGACTTTATGTTCCCTTGTTCTACATTGCTTCTCTCTTTTGGTAATAGCTCTGGGAGTGCTGTGGCAATGTGTGTGTATTTATCCCCTGTTAAATGCTTTAAAATATTATCATGTTCTACTATTGCTAGTTGCTATGTTAGGAAGCAGAAAATTATATTTTACTTTTATTGTGCAATTACATGCTAAGCTTTCCATTTGTTAGTTTTTAATAGCAGCCTTCTCGTAGTTATTTTAAAATAGAAAAGTTATCTCGTTCACTGTCAGTATAATGATTTGTCTGCTGGGAAAAAATAACTTTATATCATTCAGAATTATTTCTTTAATATTCAGAGAATTTTCCTAGGGATTAGGTTTACCAACTAATAAGGGTTTTCTTCTGCTTAGTCACGAAACAATCCATCTTTCTAATTTTTACCTCTTTTCTAGCAATCTGATCTGTTGGGTTAGCTAATCCTCATCAGTTCCTCCTGTAGTTCAGTTTATTGTATTTTTTGTATTTCAAGGAAAGTATTTTTCTGATTTTTGTGTAATAGATAATTCATAGCATTAGTAACAAGGAGGATGTCTTCATGCTGCTCAGGGTGAACTTCCTTAAAAAACATCATCCAGAAAGCAAACATTAAGGAATATTGCTATCCACAGCCATGGCCCTTGTTCTGGTCACTCTAGTTAACATGGAAAATACGTGGGTCTCTTAAGTCTGCTGCCACATAGGGCAGGGGACAAAGAGCCTTCCCTGATCTCATACATAACTGTGTATATATATATATATATAAAACATAATTATAATGTGTAACTGATATAATACATAATATAAAACATAAGAAAATACAAGTTTGATCGTCACTGGAGACAGATAAAACCTACGGAATATTTTATAAGGGATTTTTTTGATTTTGTAGATTTTTTTAAAAAGGGTGAAAGGGTGAAGGAGGAGTAATGCCTTTTGGTTTTCTCTGCCAGTTGCTTCAGCTAACTTTCATTCCCTAGCTATCTCTCCCAAATCTGCATTTGCTTGGTTTTCCTATTTATCCCCTTTCCTGTTAATATTACATTTTTTAAATAAAGTATTAATCTCTGGGTTTGTATATGAAAGTTGCTGTAGAGAGGTAGGTGGTGTTACTAGAGATATTAATTCTTTCCTATAAAATTCCTAATATTGAAGCTATTATAAAACAGGAGCTTTTACAAAAATCCATCTTACCTTTCCTACCACAACCCCCCTCTTTCCCAAAACATTTTTTTTTCAGATTGGAGATCACATATCAAAAGGCAGGGATACAGGTTTTTCTACAGGGGCATTTAAATTATTTTAGTTATTAACAGGAAGAAATCAATGAGTTGCAGGTATTTGAAATTCTTCCTTTTTCTTGCTCAGAAAGAACAAAAATGTGTCATGTGCACATGCAACTAGAAGCAATTTTGCTGTCTCGACTGGCTGGGTGCAAATACACGTTACTCAAATGTTCAGGTTAGCTACATAGCTCAGAGAAAGCAATTACAATTAATTTTCTGTCTGTAGGAAGGCCCAGTGTAATGAATACTACTTTTCATACTTGAGCTCTTTCTGCTGCAAAATTCACTGTCAAAACGTAATTTTGTGTCTCTGGCTGACATGACTCTGTCATGTGCAAAGCCAGTAACAGGGATATGTGGTTTGTAGAGCAAGAATTAAAAGAGGCTATTGCTGTCTTAGATCTCAGAGCCATTAGCTTCTCCCACGTTAGAGATGGTGATAAAATGCGCATTCTATAAAATAGGTGTAATCCAAAATTTGAAGTCTTCCCTACAGTTACGGTGAAAGCATTTCACACCTACCACCTGGCAGGGCTGGGCTGGCTTTCCTTTCGTTAGTTAAAAACATGATCACTGGCAGGGACTGAGGAATCATACTGCATAACCAAAGTCTCTTTTTCTGGAAATAGAAACTTTTTCTAGCTAATGGAGAGGATTCCTTTCAGGAACACAAGTATGTACCCTTCACGATGTAAATAATAAAAAAATACTAATGAGGGCGTTGAATGTTGAAGTGTGGCAGACTCATGAGAACCCAAGGAGAGTGTGATCAGTGCTTAGCTGCATTTCTGCTGCAAGCTTTAATAACATTTTTAACATTGTGGTTGGTTTTGCTTGAATGTGGTAGTGAAAAATGACAGGTAGTTATTTTCACTATTTTCTGTTTCTATGGAAACCCAGTGTTTGCAGTAACAGGCCTACTGTAAGCTCTGTAATCCTCCCCCAGGGCTTCTAGCCAATGTGGTAATTTAATAATTCATGAGCATTAAGCCTGAATTTGCTGGGAAGCAAACTGCGTTGCTTGGAGGCGTTTTCTCAGAGCCAGATTCATTTCACTCACAGATTTGGTGTTCTTTTCTCTAAGATGCCTTTATAAAATACACTCTATAAGCCAAAGTGGTGATCTTTTCTTCACTTGTTTTTGAAGCTGGGGTTATTGCAGACCTGCTGCATGAGGCAGCTCATGAAAGAACTCCCCTCTTCCCGCCCCCCCCGCCCCCCCCCCCCCAAAAAAAAAAAAAGGGGGGGGGGGGGGAAAACCAAACATACAGCATGAGCACTTGTCTGAGAAGGAAGATTTTAAATAGTCCATGAATCATTTGTTCAGACAGTATGCAAACTGAAAGTTCAGAGGAGGTGATCTTTCTGTCTCAGGGGCTCGGGAGTGACTGCTATTGATGATGGATTGCTCAAATACGGCTGGGCCATGGGCTCTAGTATGTGCTGTTGGTTTACATTATAAATGGGAATTGAGTTCTTCACACACATTGTATCATTCTGTACATATACCTTGACTTACTCTCACGCGTAGACTGAGAACTGAAGACTCATTCTGTGGAGCACTAGGAGATTTGGTTATTAGGTCAGTCTTACAGTAGCTGTAAGGACTTTAGATTTTTTTTTCCAATAGGATAAGCCAAAATTAGCAACTCCAAAAGATAAACATGAGTAACAGAAAATAAATTTGAAAAGCTTTTTACAGAGGATACTCCTAAATGGACTGCAAAACAAATGGTTTAATCATCCCAAGAGTTCTCCCTTTTTAAGTACAATGGCAACATGTAGATGCATTCTGAGGTGCTTTTGCAAAAATGGAACTATGTTAAGTTTTTGTGATCTTTCCACAAATTAGTATTTATAAGGGACTTAGCTCTTGGGAAGAGCAAAAATAATTTACCGTTTGGTCATAACTTCACTTTCCATTTCTTCACATACTTACATAGGGGTCATGAATAGTTGTACTTCATTGGAAATCCTTTCTCTTACTGCTTACATCATCTTTCAAGAGAAAAATCAATCCACTATTTATGACAATGGGAAGTGACTGATATGTTGGTCTAATGCATGCTTTCTTCATGAATATGGGACCATCTGGTTGAAATAAAAGTTCAGAAGTCCTGATGTGAAACTTGTTTCCTTTTTGGAAAGTTTCTACAGGGTGTTCTCAAAAGCATCGACATGCGATGCTGTCCTGTAGTGACCGTTTTGATCACTGAGCATAGTAACGTTTTTGCCCAAACATGAGAAACGTTTTGATGAATTTGGCAAATGAGAAGGAAATTCTGGTCTTTTCTTTAATCTTAAGTAAAGTTGTACAAGCAAATATGAGAAGTCTGGTGGTGTTATCATTGCAGGATACAGCACAAGTGGAAAGCCAGGGCAATACATCTGGGGTTGTCTCTGCCACCACATAGGCAATGGAGAGCAGTAACTGCTTTCCTTAAAAACTAGCTAATGCTGCTGCATTGGTCTGTAAAACTTCTGTTGGGCTGGTTCAGTGTAATTCCTCTCTGGTACAGAGAAGAGTTTCACAAGTTACTTCATGTCAATATTGGCATGTCCAAACTGTAAGGTTTAGAGACTGTCGTTCAGTTCTCGCTCCCTCTCCCACCCCCACCAAACCCCAGGAATCTCTTTCATGGTGTTTCTCTGCTAATTCATGAATGTTTTGAAACAAGCATCTTTTTTTGCAGCTTTAAGAAAATATTTTGGTCGTATACCAGTTAATTCCTAATGTAATTCCATTCACCTGGTCAACATACTGTCCTTGTAGAGCTTGTGCACACAGTGGTAGAAAGAATGCAGTATTTCATAGCACTGATGAAGCAAACTGCCCAAATTGTGATGTGCACAGCAAGAATGCTGTATTTTGAAGGCAAATGTTGGCAAGGTTTCTGTTGTCATCGAGAATGGCTAGATCATCCTGAGGTCTATCCTGGATGACCAGGGCTTGCAGTGCATAGAATTTATTCTCAGGATTTATCTGGGACAAGAAACGGTGCTTTTACCTTAACATTTAAAATACTTATGATACTCATATGCCAACTCAAATTTTATTCTAGAATGATTGTCAGAATTATTGTCATAATAGAATTCATTAAAAAAGAGAATAGAAGGGACTTTATTTCGTGTGTGTGAGACATTAAATAATAGCATGCTTATCACCATTTCTTAAATGGTAGCGCTGAGTACAATGGAAGGAGGTGAACTGTGCTGGTTAGGCAGGTCTTTGTATGTAGCTTATTCCTGCTGGCGTCTGTGACGGCACCTTCAGATTTTTGTTCCTATTTCGTATGCAGGTAGGTATTTACATGATACTAGAAAGTAAGAAAGAAACCTAGGGAGACACTGAGAGAAGGTCAAGGACTAAAATACAAGTTATATGACCTTCTTCACGACTGTATGACCCTTTTCCCTATGCACAGGTACAGATGTCATGGGACCATTATATATTTTAAAACTAACAATTATTCTTAGAAGGGATCATTCAAATGCTAGTTTCAGAAAACCCAGTTAGATACAGCTTTTGAGAAAGGACTGAGCTGTTTGTAAAAATCTTGAGGTTTTTCAGTGTTGCCCTAGTTGTTCTCTGGCGATAAGAAGGACTGAGGAAAATAAGAAAAATGAGGGAACAGATTTGCACCTTTTCCCTTTTAGTGGCATATTGAAATGGAAAGGGTGAAGAGACATTTGTTTCTGGGAGAAATGGCTACCAAAGTGTTATTTAAGGCAAGGGAAAGGTACAAGATGTGAGGTTTATGCTTAAGTGGATTGATGCCCTAATGTGTTGCCATTTCTGCTTCAGAAAATTAATCTCCTATACATTGCTAAAGATTTTTATATCTTTTTAAAATCCATGTTCTTTTATCATCAGTTTTTAATTAAATCCAAAAATGGATCTGCAGACTCTCTACAGACTACCATTGCTCTGGCACTGTGCATCTATTAATGTTGTACCTACATTCATAAACTGATAGGCAGTCAGAATTTTTGCCTCGCAACCCCACACTAAACCCACCAATGGGTTAGTACAAGGGAGCTTACTAATTAATTCCAAGCGCTTTGCCAGGGCTTTTGTTGTCATCTTCACGTTATGCAAAAAGCCCCACAAACAAATAACCTCAACAACAAAACCTCCCCGCAGGCATAATGCCACTCCTGCTCACCCAACAGTAAATTTTGTCCCTGTTTGCCCCTTCCTTCATGCTGAAAATGTAATGTCCCAAACCATTGATTGCTTCCTTCCTTTTTGCAGAAACAGATGCCAGTTCAGTATGGTCCTGCTTTTCAGACAGTTAAAGGAAGCCAAGAAGTGAGACACTATGCTCCTTTCATTTTTCTTCTTTTCAAGTAAAAGAACAAGAACCTATTTGATTTTGCTTATCAGAGCAATGTTTCTTATATTTGAGTGGCTTTAGCAATTAATAATGATGCAAGTGATTGTAAAACCTAACTTATTGCTGCACAAGAGGTGGTTTCACTATGATGTGAGTTAGCACAGGAGGAGATCTTGCAGTTAGAGTAATTGAAGACTGCTTATAGCATGTAGGAGCAAGAGGAATAAGTAAAGTTTTGTTTAAAGTATTGCTACTGGTGTGGCACATCTTAGGACTGAACTCAACGAGGTAAAATGTTAATTCTTTTATCTGTTTTGGTGCGTTTCTTATCTCTGGTTTTATGCAAGAGAGAACTGGTTTTGGTGTATTTTCAGAATAGCTGAAAATGAATTGATTTATTTTTTTGATAGTAGTTTGATCAAACAGTCAGATTGTATCAAATGCTCAGTACCTCCCCATACTTCATTTCCACCGCTCATTTGACAGTTGTAACTGCTGAGTTTTTAAGTTTTCCTTATGATGTATTTGAAGTTTTTCTTAACAGACTATTGTCTATCTGTTTTCTTCAAGAAAACAGAGCATATTCAATTGTAATAAGAATAATGCTTAAAGCACACAAACACAGGCAATTAATTCCATATGGAGTTTATTCAGATTTGGTATTTTGGTCTTACTAAACTGTGCCTTACTGTTGTCCAAGTGCTGTGCATGCTCTTGTCTTTGTGCAGAAGATAAGCTTGAGGAATAGACATAGAGAAGACTGAACTCCTTCAAAGGAAGCAGCTCCCAAAATAAGAAATTAAGTGACTGAATTCCCATTATATTTCTTGACTGTAAATGTGTGTATCTGTCTAGAAAAAGATCTGTAATAATAGCTGAAGGCAGTGGGTCTTCAGATCACTGAAAACAAGGTTATTCTTCCTGGTTTGTTTTGACATAGGAATAAATCTGCAGTTGTAAAATGGGGAGCATATTTCATCATATGGGTCAACAGTGTAAAAAAGTTCAAGTCCCATTCCAGGACATACTAAAATTATCAGCACTAGTGAGACCTCAGGGGAGTATTTAGGCTAGTTTCTGTAAACTGTTCTTGAAAAGTAATACCAAAGATTAGAGACATTTTGGAGATGAGAAATGACCTGCAAGGAAAGGTGGGAGAACCTGAGGTGGCTTAGTCTTTTAAGACTGCCTGTTAGCACTGCCGTCTTTTCGTCCTCGTTGTCGTGTTGGTCTGTCCTTTGACAGAATGCCTCTTCGTGTTCCGCAGTTCTCACATGCTGCGGTTGCCTCAAAGTCTCCTTAATTATTTAGTGACACAAGTTCAAGAGGACTCAAGGGAGGATAAGAAATTTAAGGTATTAATTTAAAGGTGGTTATTGAGGTGGTGCTGGAATAAGGGGACAACTGATGAATAGCCAGGTGAAAAAGATGCTGGTCTGGATCATTTTTTGCAGAGCATTGGAGTATGGGGACAAGAACCAGGTTTTCTCAGTGGCTGTAACAAAAAAAAAAAAAAAAAAAAAAAAAAAGGTGAATTGCAAATTTTAAACGATTTCCCTTTGTTAATGGAGCAAAACCTTGCAAGAGGCAATCAAATGAGGCGGCAGAATATCTCTCTTTGGATGTTTTGAAAGCAGACTAAGCAATGCAACTTCTGGTAATGAATCAAGTATAAATAGACACCTCAGCTGAAAGACTTGACAGTCCCTTCTCTGCCATTGTCGGAGGGGCAGCCTGCGCAGGATCCTATGGCAGACAGTATTGTATTCAGCTTCAGCTGTGAAAATGAAGTGCTCATTAGTGCTGAAATAACTTCTCAAAGAAAACCTATGTTGGAAGTTCAAAAATTAACACTTAGTGGAGGTTTAAAATATAGTATGGAACATTATTACTGAGATCAGTGGAGGTAAAAGAGCAATTAAAATTATTTCTTGAAGAACGTCTATTTAATGAGTTTTAATTCTTAGATTCTTATGTTATATAATGCATATATATGTGCATTTGTGTAGCACATATGTATATCGTATATTACTGTAGAGTTCATTCTCTAATAGTAAGTCTGTAAATGGCTGGTCAGAATCTTTTAAGCGTAGCAGCCTGAATATTTTCCTGGGTTCAGTATATCCAGGACTATTAAACTCAACGGTATCACTGCTCTTCTTGAGCTTCACTTTGGTGTAAGCTGATAGTACACAACAGCAGAGCATTACCACATGCTTTCTTCAATCTTCTATTTTTTTCCCTAATTATCCACTGCTGGACGTTGCTGGAGACGGGACTGTAGGGTAAGGCAGACCTTTCATATGGAGGGCCATGGTTATGACCTGTCTATTTTGACTATCAACTCCATTTATCTTTAGCTGTGGACCAGCATCTTCTGCTTCTATAATATTGGATGGTAGTATACAGTTCCTGTATTTTTATCCCAGAATTTGAAAATACTCTTAGTCAGCAGTACACTTCCAAATTTATCTTCTCCTTTTCTGTAAATAATTCTTCATCTCACAGAAGGGCTTGGTGTGGTGCTCTGCTACTGGTTTGTTTTCCCTTCAAAACATCAGTCATCCTCCGAATTAAGAGAATCAGCCTTGATCTGACCACTGCAATGAAAGTGAAGATACTCCAGGTGTTTATTGTATAGGGTATAGCAACTTCCAGGGATTTGCAATCAAATATGAGTGAGCCAGCTTTGATTTACACTGTGGTTTTGGATGGACATCTTCACCAGTGACTACATTTTTCCCTGCAGGCATGATTTATATTGCTCGTAATCTTCAACTGGCAGGCTGATTGCTGTCTTGTTTCCTCCTTGTCTTAGGCTGCATGTGTTAGCTTTGTGTTCAGCTGTTGCACCCCTGTTTGGTGGCCAGATTATAGTCCCAGCAGCAGAAGCGAAAGAACACTTTGCCAGAGATTTTGTTGGTGTAGTACTGATCCATTTTATGCTCTTAGCCTTAAAAATAGGGCATGGTTAATATGCATAAGGCACAGTAATTATTTTTCAGTGTACTAGTAGCGAGTGTTGGCAAAGTTACATTTAACAAATAATCTATAATCATTTAATTATCATTGTTTCAAGTTCAATTTTAAATTCTGTAGCTCTGTAGGTCATGACAATTTTTTATTTTCTTTAAGGAAATTTACTTTTCTTTATGGAAGGAGACATGTTTTACAAATTATACTTGTACCAGAAACAAAGTGTATGTTATGACCTAATCTTTCTAAATGAAAGGTTTTACAGTTAAACTGGTTCAAGGATTAAAATTAAATGGATTTGTTAAAATTAGATTCTCCCTGAGCAGTGTTTTTGAAGGCATTGGAAATATTGATGTTTATTGCTGCAGCATGGAAAGAACATGGCCATGAGTTAATATCTCTTTGAATTACTACATACTTTTAGTGATATAAAGCATGTTTGTGATATAAAGTTCCTGTTTGGAACTTGATAGTATAAAAGTTATCTTCCGGTTTATTCCCTGTTTTAACCAGAGCTTACCTGTGGGCACCACTGTAACTGTCCTGCCTGCTCCTCTTCTGAAGTCCATTGAGTAGGGAGAGCTGAATGCCAGCAACTGCAACTGCCACTAAACTTAACGCCTATTTCAGTTTATCTTAATATTTAGATAAATGTAATCGCTCAGGTAGTGCTGGAGGGCCTCTTTGTGTGACCCGTTTGCAGGAGCAACAAATAACTCAGGCAAACAGCTGGGAGAAGCAACCACTTTGGCCATCCTGCTTGGGTTTCTTGCTGCTTATGTGTTTGCACAACCTTTAGCTAGTTACCAACAAAATAATGGGCACAGGACGGAGTTAATGGTAAAGGTTAAGAATGTAGTTAATGTGGTTTTATTGAATATAGGTCTTATTTTGAAAATTCTGACTTCATTTTTTGTGATTTATGTATTAGGTAGAAGTAACTATGAAGACGTAGTATTGTTGTAACTTCCTGTAATGTACTGTAGTTGTAGTATTGTACTGCACTCCACCCACTTACTACGTCATAAAATTCTTACTAAAAGATTAGATTATACCATATCATTAAAGCATTTGCTAAGACATTAATTTATTCATTGACATCTTGGAAAGTAGTTGTAGGTGAAGAATCATCAAATACCAGTGTCTTGTGGGTTTCTTTGGGGTGTGTTAGCAATCTCCAAGGTTATAAGCATCTGCTACAAATGATTTAAAAATTATTGCTGAATGAGGTTGTGGGATGCATGGAGATTGGAGTAATAGTGAGTAACAGGAAGAGTAAAACAGCCAGAAAGCATCTAGATGGCTTAGCAAGAAAAACTTAAACAAATAAATGTGCAAAGGTGTATAACAAGATGTATGAGTCATGCTTACAGAATTAGGGACCATTCCCGCAAAAGTGGCAATTCTGAAAATCTATCAGTATTTGTAATGGACAGGTCGATTCAAATGAACTCACAAGCAAAATGCTGTAGTAAAAAGGCTCATATGTGATGTTTGATAAATTAGGATTAGGAGGGACTTGATTTCATAAGATGTGTGTATTTGTATTCATGGCATAGGTGGTACCAGTAGTGGACTGTTACAAACCTAGACTTTTAGATCTGTTCATGAAATTGTGTTGAAAAATTGCACTATGGGTAAGTTCTATAAAATGCTTCCAACACTTTTTCTTGAATTTCTTAACAGTGTTAAATTCCTTACTTGTCTGGAGAGGTGCTTGATTACGTAATGTAATTAATGACTGATATCACTAGCTGTAAGAAATTAACTTTTCTAAAGGGCTCTTTAACATACAGAAGAGAGTGTAACAAAAAGCAGTGGCTAAGCACCAAACCCAAACATCTCCAAGCTGATGTTAACCCATGGGGTTTAGCAGGAGGGGTGAATAGCCTTTTGAAGCAAGCTACCAACAGGAGTAGTGTGTACTCTACATATTTATATTTTTCATACCAGCAGTGAATAATATGCTGGAAGATGTTTTTTAGTCAAAGGTTACTGGAGTTGATACAGTCATACTGGATAAAATTGAAAGGATCTGTGATATAATGGAAATGTAAATAGGAGATTTAATGATGTGTTCTTGCTTTATTTCTATGAATCTGTAGGAAGAAAATACTGGTCAATACTTAGTGTGTTGTCGCACATCTAGTGAATAAATTATTCATCTGATTTATTTGTAGACATAAATTCTCTGTCTGTCTTAAGAAATAGTATCAATGTGCATGGCTTACCATCCATAGTAAGGATTATTTATTTTCAGTCTGGCCATACATGCTGGGTTTGCTGATAAAAGGACTGTTTAATTTGATTGATAAGCAGTTCTACCAATTGAATTTTAATGTGTTTGAATTGGTGTACTACTTCTATGGATAGTATATGTTGAAGGAGATTGCTTAATTGGTATTCTTGTTACTTTTAGTTTTGAGTGGATTTTAATGAACTCAGTTTTACCAAAAGGCACTGTGCACATCAGCAACTGCGCGTGAGCTTTGCCTGAAGTGGTTAGTTGTAATGTGTTCGAATCCTGTGCTTCATATAGTCACATTATTTTGAATGCTGTTGCATCATGAATATGCATCAACACATGTTCTCACATGTAGGCTACTTGCTATTAAAAGTCTTCTATGTGATTTCATGTAACTGTATGTAGATCAGTGAATATTGTTTCATATGCTTCCAGAATTAAAAAAAAATTATAATACCTAGCGCATCTTTTAAAACCCCCAAACATATCTACCTGTATTTTCATTTTGAAGTATGTACCTGAAACTCGTATTTATTGTTTTTAACATTGTTTGCTTTTCAGTGAGAGGTTTATGGTGAGGTTAAACAAGAACGGAGGCCCCAGGAATCCGGAGAAGATAGACCGAATGTGTGCGCTTTTCACGGTACGTGTCCATTCCCTTTCTCCTTCCGTTACAGCAGTATGATTTTAGATGTGATCACTCTGAGGGGAAAAACCCTCATTCTTCCTTTCCAATGTGTTGAGTAGAAAGAAAGCTGTTTCTAAGTTTTATGTTTATAACTAAATGTTAACATAAGCAAATGGACATACTTCTAAATAATTTTTATGGTTAAGTAAATATTCTGAAGTACTTCCTTTTAAATGCATTTGTTCCTGCTTATAGTTTGAAATTTTGAATATTTTTATTGCATGTACTATGCCCTTAGATAAACAGGGCACAGGAAAAAGCTGTGTTGGCCTGAACATAAAGCAAGGCACTTTTTTCAGAATCAAAGTTAGACAAACAACTACAACACACAGAGAGCAGAACAGAAAATTCTCCAAATGGATTTTTGCCATGGCCCATTCTAGAGTCTGTGTTGCCTCTCCAGGCATATGGTGCAGCCTCCCAGGCCAGCAACACGGGGTGTGACGGAGCAGAAAGACCGGGATGTGCTGCAGAAGCAGCAGGCAAGCTAAGCTGCAGAGTTGGTTGTAGTAAAGGAAACACTGTGACTTCCTAAGCTGCTGTGGCAGGTCTGTGCAAATACCTACCCCATCCTGATGCAGAGCAGATATGACCAACTGTACCAGCTATTTTTAACCATCTGTGCCAGAAAGACAGGATAAGTAGTACCCATCTGGCTCCTACCAGATGATACCTCAGTTGGGTGTGAAATAGCCAACTAAGATTTACTTCCTTTTAGTTCTTCAGACTCACCTCTCACCTAGGTGCCATCTTGTTTCATAGTTTAGGTTATGCCAAAATAGGAGTTTCAAAACACTCGGGCTTTAATATCCATTCTGCACTGGTCTTAAGTTCTGTAAAAAATTGCCTCAGAATCATGTGTCAGACCATAATTTTATCTGCCACTTCTCTCAGAAAGAATATGGAAATCTAGAGGCAGTGAAACTTAACAGCTCATCACAGAATAACTGTAAGGAATTTCAGATCCCAAGTGTGATAAACACCTTCCATCGTGACTCACCTTTAGCTATTGCACATGCTGGAAGCTCTTTGACAGAAGTATTTTTACCTCCAGTGAATAAAAAAGATGGCAGACAGCTTTGGTACAAGCTTCAGTTCTGGCAAAGAAACCCTTGAAGGCCAAGTAGGGCTGGACACTGAAACAGGCATGGTGCCCACCACCATTCCCTTTTCTCCTGTAAGAAGAGAGATGAATTTCTCCTCTTAAGGAACAGAGCATATATATCCAGATTTAAGGATGCTCAGTTCTGCCTCTATCTGGATATAAAAGATACAGTTCAATCCAAAAATAGCGTAGACATTGATGCTGACATCAGTAGCAGTTTTGGGTTTGGTACTGTCAGTGAAGTGCTGCCAGCTGATAAAACATCAGTAGAGGTAACGGTGTCTTAGTATTGCTGTTGGCACTGATGACTCCACTGTTGATAACTCAAAAGCAAGTGTATTTCTCTTTTAAGAGAAAGGTGGCTGGGGGCACTTGTCAGCGCTGGTGTCTGGATCACGCAAAAAGGTTGAGTGTAGAATTAGTAATTGCTCTATGGATTATTCCCAAAAGGCAGCACAGACTGGTTTGTATCAAGTTTGGCACCTTCTGGCCTCTGAGGTTCATAATTCTTAAAAAGATTTTCACCAGCAAACTTCCCCGCCCCCACCAATGCCACACTACTTAGGGTCCTGTAACAACTGTCCTGTTTTACACCCTGTTGTGCAGCATGAAACAATTTAGCTCCAGTGACCTGCAAAACACTTTCAAAAAAACAAAAAGAGCAGTGATATGCTATGGCCAGGGGCATAACATAGTTCCAGAAGAGACTTGCTGCATATTATGAACGAGGCCAGCCTAGTCTAGAAGAGGCCAGCCCCAAGTGCTGCAGGCGTGTGCTGCTCTGTCGCACCTATCCTGACCAGAGATCACTCCCAAGCCCCCTTTCCATTTAACTATACAAAAATACCAAAGCTGCTGCACTATCGGCTCTCTGAGGTGCTTAGACTTACGGTCTCTCCCTCTTTCTGGCAGAATGTATGCTCTACATAACAGGAATTATGGTAACAGGAAAATAATCTGTGCAAAAAATTGTACACTTCTGATAGAATATTTTTCACCAATGAATTCAAAGAACTTTCCAAAGTATGTAGCAAAGGAGCAACAAATAATAGGGTTTTGAATAACCATTTTATCTGCAATGGTTCTATCATAATTTCTTGGTTATGGAATGCTTCAAAAATAAAATAGTTCTCTGATTTTCAGGTTTCTTCCCAAGTTTGTATTAGTCTTGACTTTAAATCTATTTATTCGTGTCCTTGCCCTCCCCCACCACCCTGCCGTATCTTTCTAAAACTCTAATCTTTCCCAGAGGCAAGAAGCCCTGTATCTTAATTCAAAGTATCCCTGTCTTTTCACTCTGTAGCTTTTAGGGGTTTAGCTGTCTCCATGTGTTAGATATCAAAATTACCTAGGTTTTCATTTTAGATCCACTGTCATATCACGCCAAAGGTAGGAACCTGCATCCTCTGAAGATCAGAGCTCACTCAAGCAAACCTCAGTCTATGCACACTTCAGAAACATTCCTGTGTCTGAATTAAAACGTAATTACACAGTATAAGCTTGCTGGTTTTTGCTTAATACCTTACTCTCTGTGGCCTGTGGGGTCAGCAACTGAATTCGGTAAAGCTGTTTAAACAGCTAATTACTGGCAGTCAGGTATCCTTGATTCCACTGTTCTGGGGGTGTTGGTATTTGGTTTCTGTAACATACAGTTAGACCTTTATAGAAACCAACATTGTAAAGAAAAACAATTATTATGGAGTAAGTCTTTTCCATGCTCAGTATGGGGGAAAAAAATTAAGGGTGATTTTCTAAAAAGCCATGCAATTAGAATTATTATGAAATTATTTTGTTTATCAACCAGTATCATTTAAGAAGCTCAGAAGGATGTGGGAAATAAACCCCCTGAGGACGCAGCCCCAAGAACACCTTTCTGGAAATTGATTTCCTTACATTGCATGCAAGCAAATAATAAATAGAGTTTGTCCTCTTCTGGGTCCTGAGTCATGTGCATGGATTCTTTGCAAAGAAGCTATCTGAAAACTTCCTCATGGGGGCTGGAGGTTTGGTTGTTTAGTCCATGTCGTAGTAAGAATTTCATGTCTTGTAAAAAGTCTCTGCTGTACAAAATGAAATATGAGGCCATCTGGGCCCACATTTTTTGTCCTTTGACTGTGACACAGTATAGTTTTTGTGAAATTGAAAAGCAACTAAAGTGTGAACCCATCAATATGTTCATGCCCTACCGTTTTCTGATATTCTGACAGTTGCCCTTTGAAAAAGTCGTTCTCTAAATTGCTGTTAATTAGAACCAGTAATCCGGTAGTATAATAAAATTCCCCCTGTGAAATCATAGAAATTTTCAAAATTTTATTACTTTCTGGAGTATTAAGCACTACCTCCAAGTTTTTTTGCTTTTTGAACTTTTTGTCAGGCACTACTGAGATTAAAACTATGTCAAATCCCTTCTTATCATGGAACTTCGATTCCTCCAAGGCATGCAAGATAAAGCCTACCATATGCCACACTGGTACGTTAGGTGATGAAGAAAGCCTAGAAAGTATGTTCCCTTATTCATGCAGCAGCAAAATAAGACTTGAAGAGAAAATGCTAAGGAAGATTTATATAGCTTAATTCTTTGGCTTCAGAGAGACATGATCTGCTCGCTGGTAAGCATACCAAACAGCATATTTGCAACTTTCTGCATATGCTGCCCAGGGAAATACAGTGCTCCTTTTAAATGGAGTAAGAAGGTACAGCCGTGGATTTATTACTTGCCTGCTGTAATTTAGCAATATAACGCTATCTGAAAGGGACCGAATCTTCTCCTTTAGAATAAATCCTCTTTATGCCTAGTTCTCAGTCACTATGCCCAGATTTTATTGTGCTATGTGTCATTATAACCTGAAGTTCAGCATTTATGTGCATTGCCATCATAGTCTTTGAGATTTGGTTTCTCAAGTCACACGGGAAAGAGATTTGCTGTGTGACTTAAGGTTCATGTTTTAGCTTCCAGCAAAATACAACTTTGAATACACTAAGTTGGTTCAGACTAGGAATGACAACTTGAATAGCCACAGTTTAAAATTTCCTTCACTCTTTATATAAAAATTGCATTATTCCCTTTTACAGTGGTTTTAATATCACTTAGTTGTGTGGTTTTTGAAAAAGAAAAATAAAAGATCTTGTCTGAATCTGAGATTTTTCCAGTTGATTTTCGCATTGTGTTTTCAAAAGAAGTTTAGTGGTAGACAGCCAATACACCAGCGTTGTTCTCCCCACACAACTCTATGTTTTAGAAGTGACTGTTAATGCTGGGATGGACATCTTTATTCAAGTAAAAAGGAAAAAAAAAGTGAAAAAACATGCACACATAGCCATCATCTCAAGTTGTTTATAAAGTCATATATAAAGCCCTAGAGCTGTTTTTCAAAAGCCTTCTGTTGAAAACATTTTATACAAACAAACGAAAAAAAAATCATTTTAGAAAGATGTGCAGTGATGGCAGTTGTATCAGTGTAAGGGGACGAGTGAAGTGAACAACAGTAACTGAGCTAAAACCTTCGTTTTGGGTGTTTCTCTTTCGCATGCGTGCACACTTCTCCTCTCTCCCACCTTCTTAGGAAGAATACATTAATCGTGTTGTGTTTCCAGTTGCACTTGTCCTGAGAAATGACAGGAGCGATGCCCTTTTTTGGGGGGCAGAATTTGGGGGCTGTGTGGCAGAAATCAGTACATAACAATAACATGGTAACACAGTAGGGCCGAGAAAGAGGCAGCAGCTGTTGCGGTAGAGCACAAACAGCCCTTTTTGCATCAGAGTCTGAAACGTGACTGAATATTCTCACAGTACATTTAAAGTGTTCTTGTTTTGGAGATTAGTAACATAAGGAAAACTTGAAGAATGCTAATATTTTTAGGAAGAAAGAGTTCTTAGATCTTTCCTCTAATTAAAAAAAAAAACCCAACAACCAAAACAAAAAGAGGGGGGAATGTCTTAGAAGCTGATCTTTGTTTATAGTGTTATCAGGAAAAAATACAACATGCCAAGGAAATTGCAGTTAAGACAGCTTCTAACATGTGAATGCAAAATGCCACGGTAATGAACTATTGAAAAGTATTCTATGTGTATTTTCTTAATTTTTCTTTATTATTAAATATTTGTCAGGGTCAATAATACTTTACAGGGTCAATAATTCAAGACAAAAAAGGCTTCATTACCTTCAGCTTTCCTTTTACTCTTCTGTAGGTTCTCCTTTTCCCATTTTTTGGTGGTTCTTCAAGCTTGTTTTTAAAAGTTTTGATCTGCTGTTCTGTGACATGGAATTTCAGATTCTTTGTCCATGTTTCTAGTTGCTTGCCATAAAAATAACTTTTGGGAGATATTACAGTCCTGTGTTTTGCTAAGCAACTACCTTATTTTAAAACTGAGTTTATTTCTTAGGTTTTCCAATACTGTACCACTGTTTCAAATGTCCTAAATGTAAGAGTGACCATCTCTGTCGCTAAACCATTAGAATGTGGTCCTTTGCATCTACCATGCTGCCCTGCTAATGCCCTGCCGTGTTTCAGTGGTGAGGACGGGGCAGGGAGCATCTCCAGTCAGTGGTCTGCACCAGCCTGTGCTGCTTTTGGACTTCAGCTATGAACGAGCTGCCCTGGGCTCCCACCAGCCCTTACAGATAGAGCCCATACGTGCTGTGCATGGTCAAGGCGCTGCCGTGCTGCTCTCATAATGTAATGAACATATATGAAACAGGGTTGATGCTGCACATTTAAAAGCATTAAAATATACAGCCTTCTACATTTTTTTTGTCTTCAGACTTTTGCTTGTTGTGCAGAATTGCACCTATCCACTCGTAAAATGGAGACTAGGTCCAAACGCACTTGAAGTTTTATCTAAATTCTGACAGTCACACTGCAATTTTTTTTTCTAGAGCCATCTTGTGAAACTAAGACTACGCAGCGAGAAATCAAAAGCCAAAAAATAAAAGCAGAACCAAAGGAACAGGGTTAGAGGCAGGTGTTGGGACCTGCAGTCAGGGAGTGGGGTGAGGGAAGCCAGAATGGTTTGCACGTGAGGTAACTTAGGGGTTTAAGTTTACTACGTGTTTGAATTAAGGATTAAATGAACATATAAAATGTGTGCCAGATTTTTGATACAGCATCATTAGTCAGTGGAGTCAGAATCCTTAATTACTTTTCCTTTTGAAGGACACTTGAACCAAATAGAATCCTTCTATACTTTGTTTTTCTTGTCTGTAAATTAGAAATAATACTGCTTTCTCCTATTTAAAGATGGAGGAGCTAAATGAATGGAGGCCAATACTGTGTAGTCCTTATTATTGTTCGTGGGAGTTTGAAGGCACTTAATTTGGAAATGCAATGTGTTCTTTCTTAATGTCTATATTATTTCAAATCTTTTAGGATCTCAGCAGCAAGGACATGAAGAGAGATTTGTACATAGTTGCCCATGTAATTCGAATAGGTATAGTATGATTTAATGCTTAATATATATATAATTATCAACGTTTTTACAGTATTTTTAAATGTATGTTTTAATTAACTGACATTACGATTTAACCAGTTAGAAAACTCAGTCATAGACCATGCCTGTCTGCTGGGATTAATATTCAGACCATATGTAGCTCAATGTTACAAAGTTGCTGATGACTGTTTAACAGCAATTTTTTTTTTCTCAGTCTGAAACAAAATACTTGATTAAAAACCACAGTTGGAGGAGAAGGAGGGAGGAAATAAAAAAGCTTTTGGGTTAATGTTCCAAAATTTCAAATGAGGTGTCTTTACTGAGGATATATAGCTGGTTTACAGGGCAGGGCATCAGTATACCTGGCTGTTCACATCTAGGAAATCAGAGGCTGTTAGACAAATATACAGAGAGAGGGAGAGAGAGAGATCTGTTTTCTGCTGTAGGAGTCTTTGGTGCTCCCAAGCACCCCCACTCAAGTTTAGGGAGATCCTGTACAACAGAGGAGCAGGGGAGCTGTCACGCCTGGCTGCTGGTGCCAAAAGGAGGGCTGGCAGCAGTACCTGTCACGCTTGCAGCCCAGCATTCAGCAGCATACGATTGCTGCTTTCCAGGTTCTCCTGGCTGCTTGCACAGAGCTATCCAAAGGATGCAGAGTGCTCAGACCTGACCCTACCCAAGGAAAAAAGCAAACCCAAAAGTTTTACTCTCTACTTCCCTCCAGCAGGCGATGTCCAGCCACCTCCCTGGAAGTGGGGCTTCAGTACATGTCGTCATTGCTCCGAAAGACAGATGTATTAATAACAAATGCCCCATCTCCTTTCTCTTAGCTTTTATTGCTGAGCAGGTGTTGTATGGTGTGGAATATCCCTTTGGTCAGTTTGGGTCGGCCATCCTGGCTGTGTCCCCTCCCAAAATCTTGCCCGCCCTCAGCCTGCTGGTAAGAGGGGAATGTTGGAGAGACAGCCTTGACGCTGTGCAAGCACTGCTTGACAGTAGCCCAGACCCCGCTGTGTTATCATCCCCTTTTCTAGCTACCAATGCAAAGTACGGTGCCGTGAGGGCTGCTGGGGCGAAAATAAACTCCATCTCAGCCAGACTCGATACAGAAGTATAGGAAAGACTGCAAGGTGTAGTTGAAACTTGCGGTAGGTATGCACACTCAGAGGGATAATAGGATAGAATAGACAGAATGGCTACATGTGAATCTCTAACCTCTTAAATTTCTGTTAATTTAGGTCGCATGTTGCTAAATGATTCAAAAAAAGGGCCCCCTCATTTACACTATCGTCGCCCCTATGGCTGTGCAGTATTGAGCATCATGGATGTACTTCAGTCAATCTCTGAAATAAAAGAAGAGAAGGATTTTGTTCTCAAAGTTTACACGTGAGTAACTCCTAGATGGAAAATAATTAGGAAAACCACTTTGTATATGTTGGGTGATGAGATACTGAAGAGAGATTAAATATCAACATGCCATAAACTGCATTTGCTGCTTTATCCTCCTCACAAGGTAAGCTAGTGTTGCTGGCACTGTTTTTTTTCTCCTTTGCTATTCCAGAAGCTTATAGAAACTAATTAATTTTAGCACAGATGTTTCAGGTATGTGAAATGCTTCAGAAATTATTGAGTACTGCCTAAATCTATGTGACATACAAAGCTGCGCTTCTGTTAATGTGATTTACTTAAAATCTGCTAAGCTCAAAACCAAAGAAATATGCTGTATTTCACCTGAGGAAGGGAATAGTTACTAACCCCATCCCCCCGCCCCATTCCTTATCAGTCATGGTGAACGGCAAAAGAAGTATAAAACAACTGAAGTCAACAGTATGTGACCAAAAAACTCTAAACAAGTTGACATTTTTTGAGCAAGAACCTACATCTTCAGTTACTTGTGATTTTAGACTTTGAACTAACAAATTCTGATTATGAAATGTGGTCTCACAGTTGTAATAAAGAGGCCACAGACAAACTGTCTGGAGCCTGCAGGGAATATTTAAATCTCTTGTCAGTGAAGATAAATACTGGCAAGATTTGCTTTGCAGATGGGCTGAGATACAGCTGACATTGCTTTGTGATCTGTGGTCACTATTCCGAGTAATAAGATAACTGGGGGGGGAAGTTACAGAACTTTGTTATTCTTTCAGAAGTGCAGCAACAGAAAATCTGACATTCAGGGGAAACTAGAAATGAAAAAATGGCTTTCACTGTTCACTGCAAGTTTTTTGGATATCTCTTCCTACATTAGAAATCTGTAAGTTCAAAGAAAAGTCTGTCACAGTTGGTTCTTCCATTCTTCTTTTGCCAATGGTTACAAAAACTGTAGCAAAAATGTCAATTTGTAGGGAAGGACATGGTCTTCTTTCTTCTCTTTGTCAATAAAATCTGGATGATCTCGGCATTTTGTCACCATGCAGTTTAGCTTATTTCAGACCAGTGGTTTTTGGTTATAGAATTTATGTTAATATTGGCCTTGTAGGTGTGATATTAATATATTGCAACTGCAACATTTTGAATGCTTACAGTAATGGAACATTCTCAAATCACATTTCTGGTTTGATTCCCATTTAATGCACCTTTAGCTTCTTACTCACTGAAAGATGGGAGAGAAAAAGCTTGTAAAATACTGGACTTCTCTGTTTGTCAGTGACAAATAAAGTCATGCAACCAGTTAGAGCAATCTAAAGTCCTAGGACTATGATCAAAAAAAATCACAGGATGGAGAGCTCCCCTTTTCCTCCTCTTAACCTGAAGTGTTTCGGTAATGTGGATTCCTCCCACATCACCCAAATACCAGCTGGATCTGCCTCAGTGTTTATATCAGCTGTTGTTCTGCAGATCTGCTTCCCCACACCCTTTGTTTCCAGCATCCATGCACAGCCATTCCTGCCTTCCCAGAGAGGAGGTAGGGCCTGGAACAGAATTCAGCTCTCTAAGCAGATGCTTGTAATTTTTTATCACTACTATCATTCACTTGGGTGGTTGTAAAACTTGTACAGCATATTTTCACGTTAACTGCTCCTTGGAGTGTTCTCTGTAAACCTCCAACAAAAATCTTCAGAAGGGAAAAGGGATCTATCCAAACAGCACCAGCTTATCCCTTTTGCAGCTTCAATAGCTCTTGGTCTGCCGTGACTGAAAGTTTTCACAGATTTATCTGCTTGCAGCTTCGCTTTGCACATTCTTGTAGCTAACCTACCATTTCTTGCTTTGTAGACTAAAATTGAAATGACAGATTTTTGTCCTTTGTAAGTTTAAAACTGTATACGAACACTTAAACAACGCTGAACTGACTCTCTTATCTGCTGCTCTCGTTTTGATTATTGTTAAAATGCCTCAGGCCAACCCCAAAACATCATAAAAATGAAATAAGGAGAGAGGTATATTTCTATTTTTAAAGTAAAAAGCATTCTTTTTGTACACTGTCTGGCTAATGCTAAAGCTTACAACTGCCACAAATGAGGCAGCGTACAGCCAGAAAAGCCTTTTCACAGGGAGAAGCTGGAAAAAATCTGAGACTGAAAACCTAACAAAGGCTGAAGCAAAGACATGGTGTTTCAATGGAGACTTTTGCTGGATCCACAAGAGGAGAGTGCTTATCAGGGGTGGGGGGGAAATCAATTTACCTCACCAGTCTTTCTCAGCTTGCCTTATTGTTGTTAAAGATTTATGTCTGAAAAATACTTCTTTCTCACAATCCAGATTTTTCTGTTAATCCCACAGTTATGTTATAATCTTACTAAGAGGATATAGTACCGCAGCTCTAGTTATAAGCTCATTATGTCAAAGCATGAAGGATTACTTTTAAAATTCTTTTTAATAATATACATGTAAAATATTTAAAAAGTGAGATGGAAACTAAATTCTTGATTCTTTTTTTCCTGCAATCACTTGAGTTCATATTTTTATATGAATTTTTATCTTCAATGGAATTTCTTATTCATTGAACATGACTCTATGCCAATCATCCCATTCCCCTAAAACTTCATATATTTCTCTTTCATATTATCTTTTTCAGTTTTATTTTTTGTCTTATTTTCTCACAGCCCTTTGGGTTTTTTTCCTCTTTCTCCAGCACTAGCTCTTAAAATTCCTACCTCTTAATGTGGTGTACTGCCTGAATGCCTTTCCCTTTTGATACTCAGTTGTTGCTATTTGCCCAGCTGGACAAGAGCGTACATCGCGTTTCTGTCCCCATCTGTCTGACATCAGGGTCTGATGCAGTATGGCAAACATTCCATGTGGTAAATTTACTGTAGAACCAGCCAACCTGAAAAGGTGATGGATGGCTCAGGAGAAAATTCTTATTTAAATGAGAAGTATATTTTGTAGTGTGTTTGGTATTTAGACAAGTGAAATGTTAATAAAATGCACAGCAAGCAAGTATTTTCAGGCTAGCGTTTCAGACCTGGGAGAATATTCTTCTTCTTTGTGTTCAGGAAATGTGAAGTGCAGCTTATATTGGTAGTTGGTACAAAACTAGCTTAAAGCTATCTTTACAGTCCGTTGATTTTGGGATAACTTTGTTCCAGGTTAATTTGCAGGCATAAGTCATTGGAGGCTGAAGTCTATTTTAACTTGACTCCAGAGGCTGGTACAGCAAGTAAAAACATTATCAGAGGTTAGAAGTTTTCTATAGTCTTATCTGTGAGGATGGTATAGAATTTTTCCTATAGGTTATCTCTCTCCTTCAAGGAGAATATTATCTGTGGTAGGATAAATGACTTTTAATATCTTGGCAATGCAAAGATGGTTATTTTTTCGTGACAAGTAAGCTGAATATTGGTTAAAGTTCTGAGTTAGTGCAGTTTTACTTTCTTTGATGTTTCTGTTGTGTTTTGGTTTTGAGAGATTGTTTTGGGGAGTGCCAGTATAGTCAGTTTGTCACACTGTTAAGTTCTGGAAGGTCACTGCAGTGCTGACCTGCCTCGAGTTACTCTGTGGATATCTGATCTCTCCTCCCAAAAAGGATATAGTAGTCACAGAAGGTATGGAGTAGAGCAACTAAAATGTTTAACAGCATAGTCTTTTCTTTATGAGAGAGATTGAGAATGTGGGGAGCTTCACCTTCAAAAAGAAGAAAAGTGGTGGTAGGAAGGGATATGACCAAGACTTGACTTACAAAATCATGGTGGAGGGTAAACTGTTGTTCACAGAACACAATAGTACAAGAATTAGGGATGCTTAATGAAATTGGTAGGAGATGATATCAAAAAAAGATGGAAGAAAGTACTTCCTTAGAAAGCAGGTAATGATCTTCTGGGTTGGGCTGCCACAGAACGTTGTGAAGACAGGCAGTATTAGCAGGCCCGAAGGGGACTAGACAGGTTTATGAACAACAGGTCCGTAAGCAGAGGAATAGGAAAAGACACAATCGCACACCTCAGCAGCTGCAGTCCAGCAGCCTCAGGGAGCAGGGGGCCTGGGCCTGGCTGCTCACGCAGCCTGCCCAAATAGTATCTCTTGTTGCCAGTGTGGCAAGCTCTTTTTTTCTTTTGTTTTTTTTTTAATGTCCTTACGTTTTTAACAATCAGCTGAGATGTCTGGTACTGCAGAGAAACCCACTGCAGAGAAAGGAGGAACGTTGATATAGGTGGAGCTGAGATTTCAGGTGGGATAATCCCAGTCTAACCGCACCAGATAACCTAGGAATACAGTCTGATCAGCATTTTAATTACATGAATACTTTTGGATAGCATGCTGGGCTGGGAGGAAGTAACTCTTCCTCTTTTTTCTCCATTTTTCCTTTTTTACTGTCTGTGCTTTGTGTTTAATTTATTCCAAGTTGTCTATGTTCTTTTTCCTTTTATAATAATCAACATTTGCGGGGGGGGTCAGTAAGTGTGCCGTGACAGGCTTTGTGGGTTATCTCGTTACTCTTGGCAGTATATGGTTTCATAATACTGAAGCCATGGAAAATTACCAGCTACTACTTGTTCTAGATAGCCATAATTCCTTTTGCCATACTATTCTTCAGCTACATAATGCAGAAGACAAAAAAATCGCTGCTGTTTTCACAGTAGCTGGTTTGTAGCTTACGCTGATCTTGCCGACATTGTGTACCTCTTGGGGGGAAACAAGAAAACCGAAAAAAAGTTAATATGCTTGGGAGAAGTTTTGCAAGTTACTTAGGTGTCAAGACTCCTGTCTTGCTAGGAGCTGAAGGCTTGTAGTCTGCATTGCTGGTTTTTACTTCATTATGTGATAACAAGCTATAGCAGTGATGGCACTTTTTCCCCAGTATGATTCCATTCGAGTTCAGTGAGTTTAGCAGGTCTGTTATACAGGTTTACATATACTAGTGCAAATAAAATTGTGTGATTTTGGTGTTAAGGTAAATAAGAAACCTGATTCAGGTTGATAGGGACCTCTCTAGTCCACCCTCCTCCGAGCAAGGCCAGCTGTGGGATCAGACCAGGTTGCTGAGGGCTTTCTCCTGTCGTGTCTCAGTAACCTCCATGGATGGAGACTGCATAGCCTCTCTGGGCAACCTGTTCCAACGGTGCTTGACTGTCCTCATGGAAAAGCTTTTTCTAATGTCCTGTCTGAACCTTTCTTGTTCGTGTTTATGCCCATTGCTTTACACCATCTCACTATGCACCACTGAAGAATCTGGCTGGCTCTTTTGTCTTAATAATTGCTTGTAGGTCTTTGAAGGCTGCTGTTTGTGTTCTCCTTCTTGCCTTGTCCTCTCCAGGCTGAAAAAGCCCAGGTCCCTCAGCCTCTCCTCCAACAGTGTGTGCTCCAGCCACCTGCCCATCCACAGGATTCTCCCCAATTGTCTGTTTTGTACTGGAGAACCCAGAACTGAGCACAGTGTGCTAGATCCAGACTAACCAAGTAATGTCTTTTCCCAACTGAAAGTAGAAACATGTAAACAAATACTAGTTAAATATTGGTATGTTGTGTAAACAGTCATTTACAAAATATGCTTGTGAATATATCTTGTAATTGGAGAAATTTTTTCTAAGGGGTCAAGACTGTGTCTTTGCTTTTTGAAAAGTTTTGGGTAGTTCACTAAACATATAGCATGGGTTACTTTCTATGGGAGTCGGATTTTGGGTTGAATAAAAGTTGCAGGATGAAAAAAGACTCAAAGTATACAGATAAAAATGATACAATAATGTAGCTCAGTAAGTGTATATATATATAAATATACACACACACATAGGGATTTTTTATTTTCCAAAATGGTAAGTCAGAGAAATGCTTCAGCAGTTCCAAACCTATATTATGCCTACAGTTTGGTCCCTGCCATTGTTTTAATACCTGAGGTTTGTTGTCTTTGAATATGTAAGTTAATACCCTAACTCTGTGAAAGAGTTTAGGCATTAGTCACTGCCTGGAAACAGGGAAAGCTAATGAAACTGAAGGTCTGCCTGTATCTCCTAGGGGCCTGATTGTACAGAGAGACCCAGGAGACCTCTAAGGGTGCTGATGACACTGAATCCAGTGCTAAACACAACAGCTGTAGTCACTTTCATTAAAAACACAGCTCACAAGAGAGATTATATGGATTGTCTTTCATGTAATAGCTTAATAAAGAGGGGCACTTCAATTCTTTGCCTCCCCACCCCACCCCAGTCTAATGTATGTTTCTCATACAATGGACCAGTAGCCTACTGACTCAGAACATGGGGCTTGTTTCCTTCATTGCTTTCTCAGTGGCACTGCAATTCTTGCTTTTTTGGCTTTGGATCCTAAACAGAAGTATGGCATTTCTGACTCAGGTACCCAAGATCCAGAAAGAAGCAAGCATTCAGGTGTGCTCTTGTTCTCTTTCCTGCTTTGCTGGCTCTCTGCTCATGATTATTATTTTTTTTTTTGTGGGCTATCATTAAGAGTAATCTGTATTTCTCCATGGCTGGGAAGGAGACTGAAACATCTGCTTCTGGTGCTCTCAGCCATCTCTGTCACAATGTAATCTCCAAATGCTGCAGTGTCCCTAATTTCTCTCCAGAATCTTGCCATCAGAGTGATGAGAATATCTATAGAGCTATAGATAGAGATAGTGATTTACAGAGGATTTTTTTTTAAATGTTTCCCCACTTCAAAGTATTTATACATAAGGCATGGAGCAGAACAGTAATTGATACTGATTTTGACTTTCCACTGCATGGTTTCATAGCCTGATTTTATTGCAAGGGAACATCATCATGCTGCAGTAGAGAGCATAGTCCATTCTTCGTTCTTTTCTTACCTTCTTGTTGTCTTTATAATTCTCATTAACTTGTATTTTGAAGATTATATATTCCAATCTGAGGAAACAGTCCTGAGAAAGGTTGAGAATGCAGGAGGGAATTGGCAGTTAGCCATTAAAAAAAAAAAATGAACAGAAGGAAATTCTCATGTAAGTGCATGCAATGTCACGTGATTAGTCTAAAATCTCCAAAATTCTTAAGGGCATTGGAATGGTGATGGGAGACGTTAGGAGCTGCTGAATCCAGCAGCCTGACAGAGGTGAAGCTGCCCCAGCTCCATGCCCGCAGGTCCAGCCAGGCACCTATATCCCACGTGTGCACATACACACAACACACACGTGTACAGCCAGCCACACAAGTCAACACGGGCGAAAGTACACGCTGATACAAACACATAAAGCACCAAAGGCCTCATCCTGTTTTCCTCTCTGGTTTGTCAGGGTAAAAACTTCTTGGTGGAAAAGATACATACATACATAAAAATACACACTACAGATCCCTTCCGTCCCTAGCTTTAGGCACTCAGTTCAGGCACAGGGCATGGTCAGACAAGCATACTGACAGCAACCTATTTACATCCGAATGGGCCATTTTATACCATTATCCCTCTGTTTCCCTACAATCCACATTAAGTCTGTAACAATCCCAAAATGCTCTTCCCCAGCATCCCATAATGAGCCCTGTATCACCAAAGGCAGTAACCCAGTGCAGTCATCAAAGGGATCCAGAGAGCCTTTCTGGTGAGTCATCCTACTGGATTTCGCACCTGCACAGTGTGCTGGCCAGCCTCCTGCGCCTGACATTGTTCCCCCACCTGCCATTGTTCCTCAGCTCCTTTGTGTTCGCAGGAAGATAGAGTTGGTAGGAAATGTCTAGAACAGTTTTGTTTGTAGGTACTGCCATTAAGTGGTCTTGGCCAGATGTACATCCAGTGGGTTTGAATCCGAGTGTTTCATCAAGGGCGATGCAGTCAGCTCTCCTGCCGGAATAGCGTCTGAAAAACATTACAATCCCAGCACCAAACTGCTGTGTGCTGGTGGAACTAACAGTGGCATTTTTCCTGGTGAAAAATTAATGAGTGAAAGTACGAGAAATCTGTTGACAAATAATTACATTGTCGTTTCTATCTTAGAAATCTATTGAGGATTTACAGGTGGTAATGTAACTGAAATGAAGTATAACAGTATTTACAAATGCTTATTAAAATAACATGTAGATGAATAAACAGTCGTGAAATATTCCTTCAGAAGATGGTACACATACAGAAGCATACTCTGTGGTGTTATATATTTTTGTCCTACAGTTTGTGGGGGGAGTTGCATCATCTTTCAAGGCATTCTCTAAAATACGTAGGTAAGCAAAAGTCTTGTTGCAGATGCCTGAGATACTAAAAAGAAATCCGGGTTTTATTTAGTCTTTCAAATTTCACTTTGTATTTCTTGATTTTCACTTTTTTAAAAGTTAAAACCAAAAAGGTAATATATGGCAACAGTTAATTTCAGCTTAAAATTGTTTTTCTACGTTCACAGGTTTCAAATACGGTGTCCAGAGCTTTCTTTGTTTGGTCATAATATGAAGAGTGAAACAACGGCTTTGATGACTGAAAAGTCACCGCAGGCTCCATAGTGTCCATAAAAAGGGTTATGCATGTTAGGCGTGGGTTTGTTTCCTTCCGCTTTTAAAAACAAGAGTATGTGGGATTTCTCTCATGCATCAAAACCCCCCAGCCTTTCACGGTAGCTCTACAGCAAAGCTGATTCTCCTGTCCTAAGACGGTTCAGCAGAAAGCTTTTAACTTGAATTAGTGTTCTTTTATTTTAGGTGTAACAACGAAAATGAATGGTGCCAGATCCATGAAAATATTATTCGCAAGTCCAGCACCAAATACACGGCACCCAGCTCAAACTATGGTAAATATTTATTTGTGCATTTTTGTCATAATAACAGCTGAAGATTTCCTTTAGGAAACTGCTAATTATTTATAGCAGGCAAATTCAGTGAGATGTGTGATTATGCATAGCTGAATTTTCCTACTTGTGATTTAAAAGTTTAGCTAAAATTCATTCACGTTCAGTTTACAGGTGAAAATCTGTATTGCATATGCCAATTTAACCAGGAAATTAAAAAAAAAAAAAAAAAACAAACACCTGATTTTTTTTTGTTCCGAAATATGGCAGACAATAATATTAATTCAGCATGCTAAATAACCTTCATCATTATATCTGTATTGTTATTTTATCTCAAGAGAGGTCAGCAGCAGAGAGAGCAAGTGGTCTGCTATAGTATTAGCTTACTCTGTGAATCTTCACTTAGTATCTGTGCTTCTGAAAACTGCTCGCCCGTGGGAGGATACAACATGAGCAGCAATTGGCATTGGCAGAACTCCTTTAAAAGGGTTTTTTTCATGATACTGGCTTAAGTTACTGTGACCAGACTTGGCTGCACAGGAAATGAAGAATTTAAATTTTATTCATCAAAATTTCCCTGAGTAAAACTGTCTTCCTTTTCATCCTGTATTCCCTTGAAAATTCCAGGTATAGCACATATCTGAGGCTTGCTCTCCTGAGGATACCGTGCAGCCCTGTCAACAGAATGAAAGCCAGAGCTTAAATTTGTTGTAATGTATTTGCCTGACTGTCCAGAAAATAAGCAGTGTTTTCATACTTACAAATTAATTATCCAGAGGACTCTCTGTGATAGTTTCAGTACTAAATGTTTCATTACATAGTTCAGGAGAATAACTGTCTTGGCGGAGTTTTTTGACACCTTTCAAATCCATTTTTATTTTCCTAGCTAATGGCAGATAAATATGGAAGGTAAATCTTGTCCTATCTTGTTACTTCATTTAGTGGTATCTGTAGTTCACTAATTCAGACCTATCATTACTATTCCATCTCCAATGAACCAGCCGGCAGGTTACAGTTCTGCTTTGCTACAGCTAGTTTGGCATTCATTACTGAGTGCCTGATTCATCAGCTTACCGGTGTCCCAATACTGATACCGTCTTAATTTCACTTGACTGCATATTGAGTATTGTAGTGGAATATACAGTTCACACTTCTATAGAAGATATTAAGCACAATAATAAGCAAATGAAACTGTTTTCAGGTTTCAGATTTTATTACCTGGAAAGCTGATCTCCTTCCCTGCTGTTCCTCCTGTTACAGTTAAGGTCATCTACCACTTCTTAAAAGATTTTCCTGAATTGTTTACATTTTGAAAACTTGCATTTATTTCCAATGCCAGGGGTCTGCCTAAAGGTTTTTTTTATCAAGCGTGAGCTTTTTTGAAGAGCAGAAAGAAATAGTAGCTTTTTATCCTTGCCTTTGGCTTTTCAAAATAATGATTTCAAACGTTTCCTTAAGATCTAATGCATCTCTGGAATAAGAGGTTGAAACATGGCAGAGGTATTGCCCTGGTGGCAGGGGCAGTGTTGCAGGCTGACATTATTTAAGCGTAAATAATACGGTTTGGATCTCAGAGCCTGCTCTTAGAGTGAGAAAGTGCTCAAATCACAAGTGTGATTTTTTCCCTGAAGAAAAACGCACTGGTTCTTTCTCTCCCCACCTTCCCAGGGCTTGTGTAAAAGTAATCCCTCAGATCTGCTGCAAGGAGTAGAAAAGAACTGGGAGGATAGGCTGAGCAGAAAAGGGGACTGGAGAGTAGATGTACAAAACCTCATGGGCAGAGCAAGAAGGTTTTGGGGGTGGAATATGTGGGAGGGCATCACGTAAGTAACACATGTAATACCATGCTGGAAAATGACATATTCTGTTATTTCCAGTGACTGATTTTTATAGATAATAGATTAATTCTAGTGCTGTTTGCTAAGTACTGGGGGGGTTGGATGTGGGGAGGTCTGAACTTCCAAATTTGCTCCAGTCATTTTTGCTGGAATTTTCAATTTAATTTTATTTGTTTGTTTTTAATAGCAAAAGAGGATATAAAATAAACAAGTTTTTCTGTAAGTGGCAAAAATAGTCAAGACTGATTTCTAGTGATTTTGCCTCCTGTGTTCTGTTAAACCTTCTGTAGCGCCTGCACACACAGATGCACGTTGCACATGGTATTCAAAGGGGTTGAATTTTTTCCGTGGTGATAAAGCCTCTGCTTTCCCTGCAGTGCTTTGCAGCGCTGTCCTGCCTACTTAGCTGGACAGTTGCAAGTCCCTGTTTTGGCAGCTTTGGAGTACATACATGCTGATTGTCCAGCTGGCTGGTTGGCCTGCCTTTCCCTTTGTTTTAAGGCTTTATGCTCTTTTTTTCATCCCAACTCCCAGTGTTCATTCAACATATGCAACCTTCATATTATCTGGCTAGCTATTTGCCAGATTTGGCTGAAGTCAAACAACGGGCTTGAAAATTATTTCAAGGGAAGAGAGCAGAAAGTGGGTGGGAGGTACATGATATTACCAGTTTCATTCCCCTGGTAACTTGTCTAACAAAATGGCAACTAAATATTGTCTGCAAAGCTCATATATACAGCTTAGGAAATAGCAAAACGTTAGTTGGCGCAGGCAAGACTGTACAAGGCAGTGTCTGTTTTCATATGTGCCGCTCCACTGAGTGAACAGAGGATAGAAAAAAACTGTTGACTAACTGGCAGTCATTAGATGAGATAAAGGTTGTGGAAAATTGCTGTGTAAATGTAATTCACATTGATATGTGAAGCTGGTAATATATACTCAGCAGATGAGACTAAGCTTGCATGGTTGAGCTTAATCCTGGCGTTTTCTGGTATCACAACACTTGACTTTGTAACCTTACCGATACATTATCCTCATTTTAGGGGTGTAGTATGCTTTAAATTAAAAGCAACTAGGGAAAGCAGTTGGACTGAGATTAACTGTGTAATTATTCCTAGTCCAGCTATTTGGTTGATGTACTGAACATCAGGTCGCGTTGAAAGAGCTAGCTGCAGAAGTCACTTTGACTAGTTGGTGCTCTTGAAACTTGCCAGGGTACTGAAGGGAATTTCATTAAAATCAATATTCCTGTATGAAATAGTTAAAAGTGGAACAGTTATGCTTTGAGGATTTTCTAATTTATTTTTTTTTATGGTATTAAGCAGGATCAAAGGCACTTTAGAGATATTCTATGACATTGTGTGATGTGGTAGTTCAGATAGAGGTAGCATTGCTCATATGTGTGCTGTAACCTGCTGTATGTGAGGAACAGAAATAGTGTTAAGTACCTCACTGTCTCTTGCGATATCTCTGTGAAATTAAGTATTCTGATTTTAAAAAAATGTATTTTAACACAATGTTACGCTCTTAACTGATCCCTTAAAGCAGTTTGGTTTCTTCCATTTCAATTTTAAATTACTCCATGGGAGAAAAGAACTCTGTATTTATGTATTTGTATTAAATTAACTGTGGAGCAAAGCATTATATTACCTACATGCCTTCTGTGTACAGACATGTAATTCTTAGGTCTGAAAAAATTAACAACTTTGGGGTTTTTTCCAGGACTTATAATATCTCTTCAGCTTCTTCGTGGTGATATGGAGCAGATTCGAAGGGAAAACCCCATGATCTTTAACAGAGGCGTTTCTGTTACCAGGAAGTTGGGTTTTCCTGATGTTATAATGCCAGGTAAACATAACAGCTCTTATCTTAAAATATTGGTAATTTTTTTCTCATACTCTCCTAGACAAGTCCCACAGGAATGGGTGCTTTACTCGAAGAACATTGATAATAGAAGAGTTGCCTTATTTATCAATAAATGCCAATTCCAGATTCAGGGAGGGATGCTAAAACATTTTAATCAACAAACATTGTAGTAATAGATTGTTACATTCACATGCATGGAAGTTGATCTGGAAAGATTGCTTTGATGTTCTCCCTACCTCCCCTGCCAGTTAGATATCCCTCATGGATGCTAAGCATAGAGATGTTTCTTTTAAAATGCATCAATTTCTTCTTCCCAATAATCCAAAGCCTGGAAAGAGTTTCCACTTTGCTGCCTTGATTTTTGGAATTAGTATGAGCCTTTTGTAATGGTTGACAATATATGAGGCTGCAAATCTGGTCTGATTTTCCAGCTGGCCTTACAGAGCACGTAGTCCCTGCAACAGTGGTCTTGACTGAAGCATTGCTGTACTTCATTTGCTCCTTACTTCTGGAGCAGCAGCTTGAGATGCTTCTTATTTTGGCACAAGGTGAGGTAGCCCCAGCATAGCCAAGAGTTCATTTAGGGAGGAAACCAGAATGCAATCAATAGATATAAAACCTGGCATTATACTGCCTTCACTTTTACAGTGTAGTAAGAAATGGGCTTACAAATTATATTACATGTATAGCATTTGAAATACTACTGCTTTGCTATGCGTTATAACCAAGGCCAAGGGTGACTTTGCAGACATGGGAAATTTTATGAAAGCATAATGGGAAAAGTATCAGATTTTATTACTTGAAAGACTGCAGTAGTGACGCATCAGTATCAAAAGTAGTTGTTGTGGCCTTGTTATGGAGGCTTTTCAGAAAGCACAATAAAAATAGGGAGTAGGTAGGAAGAATTTCTAGAAACTAAAGTAACAGGATTTAGAACAGTATGTGTTTTATTTACTAACAAACTTGGAAATAATAGTAACAGAGCAGCAGAGGAGGTGGGCTATAATGACAATTATAGATTCTAGTTTTTAGTGACCTTATAGCAGTTTCAGTCTTAACCCAAAGAGAGAAGAGATTAAATATTGTCTGTTGATATGCAGGCACAGCTGCTGCACGGTGATCTGCTGTAATTGAGATCACAGCTGGATGTGTCAGCTAGACCAGCTAGATCACAGCTAGAAAAGTCAACATCAACAATAACATTTGCATACCTTTATAAGTGAATTGATTCTCCTGTAAGAACTGCTTTATCCTCCATTTCTGTGTATAAAGCTGTCCCTTAGGTGCTTCAGACCACTGAATTTTAGCCAGCCTAAGGAATAGCTTTATGGCCTCAGTGTTCCCCTCAATTGTTTTACCATTTTCTGGGCCCTGTTTTTTTTCTGCAAGCTGGCATAGTAGGCTGTCTTCCCTGTGCTTCTGCTGTTTTGGGCAATGCTTTTGTCCAGGGCTTGAGCAAGCCAGTTAGCAGTTTCATGTGAAAAGTACTCCTACCCTAAACTTTAACAATTCTTTATTCATTGCAGCTAATTCAAATTTCCAAACTTTCTTTCTCTAAGAACTCTAGTGAAAATACTGCCTCAGTGCAAAAGATGTCCAACAAATCTGAAGTTTTTTTGGTTTTTTTTTTTTTTTGTGATATTCAGCCTAGAGACCTTGGATGTTTAAGTAAATTAAAACCTGATTCCAGAGTGTGTGTTTGCAGCACTCCCACTGTAAGGCTTACTGGGTGTAAGTAGTAAACTTCCCGGCGCTGGTCAGCCCATCAGTTTTTTAAATGGTATTCTTCAAAAGACTGTAGTCGCTTGGTAATGTCATGTTTGTGAAAACCACAGTTTTTGTGGGATAAAACAGAGATTTTAAGATGATAATCTGTTTGGAATTGGGCTCAAATATATAGATCTGCTCAAAATACTGACTTGATACAAAAAAAAATGTGTGAAAGAGCCACCATTCTGCTGTTAGATGCTTATTGCCTCTCCAGAGCTGCTGGACACCCAGAACTTCTCAATTCAAAGGGGGCTAGAAGGGGGCTGCATATATAGCACTTAGATGGAAAGCTTTAGGCATTTGATTCTGGAAAAAAAATTGCTTATGTTTGCGGAGAAAGGCAGTTTGTAAATGTCCTTAGACACAGCCATGGAAGTGTGAATAGATTTTCACTATAATGTTAAATTAGGACATTACCAGAGCAGAGGTGAGATTTGAAGAGAGAGGTAGCAGCGAATGGTGCTCTGAAGAAAAATTTTCATTTCCTGGGTACTCTGCAGGATGATGAAATCTCTGTAAAAATTAGGAGATTAAAATATAATGTAACCTCACTGATGCAGGGAACAGTGTTCATTCTAATTACTTATCTTTTTTTTTTACATAAAAGTGTGTTTGACATTATTCAAGTGACAGCAGATACTTGCCTGTTAGAACAATTGTTTTTAGAATTACTGGTTTTAGAACAACAGATCAAGCTGAGCTTTGAGTTTACCTGATGTCCAGGATAGAACATTTGGGCAGAGTTACCCTTCGGGTGGATTAGCCAAGTTACATGAACAAGGAATGCCTGTCAGGGTTTTTTTGTGCTTCTGTTGTAACAACCAGAATCAAACATTCTTTCTTAGCTTTACTAGTGTTGTCTAAAGCTCGAAAATACTTTGGGGTCAGGGGAGGTTATAAAAAAGCCCCAAACAAACAAAAAACCTGTCATGCATGTTAGCAGTTCTCAACTATGTCTACTGCTTTAATTGTCATTGTCAAACTACCTTTTCCTTGCTTTGCTTCAGAACTGATTCTTTCTCATTAAAGACAGGGTTTCCTGTTTCAGAAAAGAGCACAGAAAGTTCATCAGTTGTATTTTGCAAGTGGATGCAGATTTTTCAAGGCACTGATTTAAAAATGTTCTTTATGAATACATTAATAAAGGCTACATCACCTGGTATTGTTAAAATATGCAGTGATCGTTCTGCTGAACCAAGAAATCTGTTTTTTAAAAAGTAAATGCCTCTAGTGTTTCAAATTAATCTTCTTGGTTATAGGTTCTGACATTTTCATTTTCTGTTTTACTAGGAAATTCTTTCACATGTACACATTTTAACCATTAAAATCCTGTAGCTGTGTCTTATCACACAGTTTTCTTGCCCCATTTTGTTTTCTAAACCGTAGCATTAGTTCCTGTATCAAGCCATTTTTTTCCCTTACTCGCATTTGAGCAACGTTTGTGGTAGCTGGTCATCATTAAGAAATAAAGTTTAACTGGTCTTTATGTGCTTATATCTTGCATGGTTATGCAGAACAAGATTAATGGCCTACAAAATAACCATGCCTGTCTTCATTTCTAAAGATAAAATGATCTTTGTTTCCTACTGTGTTGTGATCAGAGAAGAGCATCATAAAGACTTGAATTCTTTTTTGTCCGAATCAGAAGGGATTGAGTCAAACCAGCCTCATGAAGAGGTGTGGTGGGCTTTTGTTCATTTGTGGGTTTTCTTTTTTCTTTTCTGAATTATGACTGGGTTTAAGACCATCCATCTGATCCTGACAATTTTACCTTTCCCCAGAGATAAAAGCAATGAGGCATGTGCTGCTTGCCTTTTGGATTGCAACTTTATTTGTATACAGAACTTGCTGATCAGAAATCTATTGCATAGGCATGGCGTTTGTCAGTACCCCAAAGGACATCCCTTCCCTTCCCCATGTGCTGATAAGTATTCTGTCTTTTACTTTGATGCTCTGATGAAAAGTGCATGCTTCATCTTCAACTTGTGAGTGATGTTTCTTTCTCTTTTTTTTTCTCTCTCCTTGTCGTAATTTCCTGGCTTCTCTCCCTTTCCTCTCCCTTTACTCTCTCCTCTTTATTTCTGATGCAGAGATGAAGATAGTTGGGTGTAAGTTTCTGCTTTTCTGTGTAATGTCTGCCTGTTGCTTGCTTTTTCCCATTTTCTCTTTGTTCATGGAATGTTGGGGATCGGTAAAGACAGCAAACCATAACATCGTAGGGAAACTTTGGTAACAGAGGCACAGGCTTTGTCTTGTCAGTCTTTCTTCATACCACAGTGTGTCAGACAAATTTAGTAGCTATGACAGATGAATCAGTAGTAAAGGTGAGAAACATCTCAGCATCTGTTCTGTCAGTGAGCACAGTCATGGCACAAAGACATTAAGAAATGGACACAGCAAAATCCATCAGCTGTTCTTGCAACATTCACGACGAGAGTCAACAAGACTAGAAGATGTAATTTTGTAATAATTATGCCAAAAAATGTTTACAAGGAGAATAAAAAATATTTTTGTCACAAATAAGCTTGCAGAAATGCAAAGTTGGAGGAGGTAATAAAAAATATATTAAAAATCAATTTCCAAATACTAAAAGCAAGCTGTTTCAGGGAAATCATTGAATTTAAACAGAGCAATGTATAAATTCTTTTCTATACACAGAGGCCAAACGATGGATAGCAAATAATCTAGTAGGTACTGGTTGTTCCTTTTCCTTGAAACAATTGAGTGTTCTGCTCACTGAAAGCTCGAGGAACGCACAGTGTTAAACTTGCATGATGTTCTCTTGGGGGGGTGGGGGGTGGGGAAGTTAATTTAATTCACCATATAGGCAGTAGGTCAAAGCTGTTTCCCCTTGCTGCTGTAATACTACCTGCAATAATGTTAACAGTTACATACTGTAACTCCTTGAAGAATATGGACCTTAAAACAATTAGTGACTGACTGGTGAAAGGGCAAAGAAAAATAAGCTGCTGCAGTGGATCTAATGTGATTCCCAGAGCCTATCTGACCGTACAAGGCTTCTTCATTCCAACAGGCAAGTAGTGACACAGTGGGCAACGCAGCAGAGTCACACCGGCATCAAAGGTGACTGCACTGTTACAGCCAGGGAAAATCATGCAGTGTGAGGCCTGGCACTTAATCTGTTGAGATGTGATTGAGAACAAGTCCATAATCAGCCAGAAGGAAGGCCAGAGAGCATTTGAGACCCTTCCCGTGCAGTGCACTTGGTCAGTTTTTTTAACTTTAGTCCGTTTGGTTTGTAAAAAAAATGTGATGATCGCAGAGCTGATTGTGGGCATCGTTCTGTTAACCTCATCTGTCTTGAAATCACTGCACTTCAGAAGCAGTTGCACGTTTTTCGTTTAGAGAAAGTTGCAACTTAAAGGCGTAGTATGCTCTTTGAGATCAGAACCCAGTTACCGGTGCCCTGCTTTGTGCAGTCGCCTCCAAAGCTGCAGCAGAGATGGGCTGTCCATCCAGGGAACGTTCCGCTCAATGTGATACTCTTGGCCTGAAAGGACAGCAGTTACCATTGTAAAGAGCTAGAACAAATACAGGCAAAGCACATTCTGACGCTATACATGAATATATTCTACATTTTATAGTTTGTTTCAAAGATTTTACTTACTTGCTGGACTCTTTGAGTCAAACCCTTGGTGGTCTGGACTGCTGTAACTTCAGTCAGTGGGGTGATGCTGATTGAATCTAGCTGTGGGAATGCTCATTTATGTATAGGACGTAACTGTATGGCTGTGGTTTTACTCCCTAAGCCATTGTGGAGCATACTCTAAGAGTCCTCCTTGCCCATTCACGCTCTGGAGTTTTTTGGCACGCTTCTGTGAAGCGCCAGTATTTTCAAAAAGATCCTAAACCCAGTGATGTGAGAGAGTCAAGCAGACAGTGTATCACAGTGTTGGGCCCTAAGTAAATAGGACCGTCTCAACAATTTAACAAATACAGGCATAAATACTGATTTTCATAGATAGGTTTTTTATATTTTTGGCTGCTTAAATTGTAAAAGGCTGAACTTCCAGTTGAAAAAATCCCATTAAGATTCTCTGAATAAATACAGTTATTTTACCAAGTTACGTGAAACTGGACCTACACATCCTGAATGTTGTGAGCTGCCACTGTTCCCCAGCTTACAGGGATATATTATATGTCCTTTACAGGTTCACAAAGCCACAGAATAATTGACCTTTTAGAAAACAAATTTGCTAGAATCATGATGTCAGATATTTGTTTGTCTCTTTCTCCTTTGGGAACTTACGTGAACTGTGTAAGCTTTTTTTGTCACAGTATTCACCTGTATAAAACAGGAAACATTCCTGTCCTCGGTGTACAAAATCTTGTAGGAACCCTAAATGAAAAGTGTTACTTTAAATGCAGGCAGCTTCTGTAAATTGTTACTACTTTGCAGTTCAAGTAACGGATTAATCTTCTAGTAGGAAATGTACAAATCTTATCAGGATAATTCTCCTACTTATTCTAATAGATAGTAGACAATTATTGGCCATTGGACTGCTTAAGTTACTTGGACTTGAAAATGATAAATAAGTGTTTGGAAGTCTTCCAGTACATTTCTTTATACTGTAACCACAAAATCAATATTTGGCTAGTGCAGCCTTTGCCACCACTCCTTTTTTTCCCCATTACTGTTAAAATCATTTCAGGTGATATGAGAAAGGATTTAATTTCAATAAAAGTGAACCCTCCAAAGCTATAATCTGTGATTTGTGATTTAAACAATTGTACGTTTGACATAAGGCTTTGTAAATAGGTTAAAACAAAAACCCCACAGGTGAAGGAAGAGCCATGTAACACCCCAGGAATATTTTCTTAATATATTATTGCAAAAAATCCTGTCTTTCAAGACATTTCATAAAGAATGAATCTCAGTAACTGCATATGTTAAAAGTGCACGTAGTATGCTAAAGAGGAGTTTACGTTTGGTTTTAAGTTGAAAACAGTTGTAGAGGGGTGGGTTTCCAAACAAATAGCCATTCTGAAAACTCTCTAGGTTTTCAGTTTAGCCTTGACAGTCACCTAACACAAAAAGCCCTCAGCTTAAAATGTCATCTGCAGTTTTTAGCCTATAAGTACTTTTGGCCCATTAGCCTTCTAGCACTTTTTTATTGCTGTGCTGATGATCGGAGGCTGCAGCTGACCCAGTTTGATGGGCCATGCTGCTGCCGGGAGGCCCGTGGGCCCAGGCTGGTGGGCCATGCTGCGTTTCTCCCAAAATACACGCTACAGCCATGTCAGAGCCAGCACTTTTGGGACAGTGGTTTGCCGTGCAGAGGGAGTGAATTCTGTGGTTTGTTAAAAAAGGACCTTATTTTTCTCTTTTTCTTTTGATGATGGAATTAAGTATGGGAAAAGCCCTGTCTGCCAAGATTTTTGAGTTGATAGCTAGCTGTCATTCTGTGTTAAAGCTGCCAGGGATCACTCGCGATCCTACTGATCACGCTTGTGTTAAGCCACACGCAAGCTGCGCTGCGCGCTCTGGTCGTGCACGTGCGTGCTGGTGTGCAGAATGTTTTCTCTAGCTTTGCAATTTGCATACCCAAAGTTTTTAATAAACTGCTCCGTGTTCGAGCATTTGCTCCAGTTTCTCTGCATCCTGTTAGTGCATCTGAGCTCAAACGCTCAAAACCAGTAGCGACTGGAGAGAAAAAAAATGGCTTGTGAGGACTCAGCAAGCTGTGTGGTTAGTGAACGTGATGGGGAGAGCAGAGGCTTCTTTGCAGTGAGGTTGTATTCACTGAGATAAATGCAAGAGTTTGATTTTTAGCTTTAGAAAGTTTGTAGCTTTTTAAAAAGCATTTTTTAACTCCAGATTTTTCAAGAAACTGGTGGGCTCCATATCTGATAGTTAAATGTGTTTTGTCTTTGCTAGATACATTTACTTTCCTATTTTTACTATATATAATAACCTTTTTTATTTTTTCGAGATTCAATAGACAATATTTTTACAAGAGAAGGTGCACCGTTATACTTCACTAAAATACTTTTTCTCTTCTTTTTTCTTCATTTTGATCCAGATCCACTGGTTTTTAGATTCCTCTCCCCCCACCCCGAAGGCATTTTTTATTTTTCTCTAAATTAGTGCAGTGATATCCCTCCTGTTAAGCTTCACGCAAGATAAGATGCTATATATAACCAAATAACTCCCTTTAATTTCAGCTGGAAAATGATTTGCTATCTGACATTGGACTTTGTGTAACCAGACTGTCTTCCAGAAAAGAGGTCATAAATAGGAAGCTCCAAAATGCTAATTATACTGAGTACAATTAATTTCTATTAAGATTTATAGCATACAAATTGAAACTTTTTTCCTCCTTGTGCAAACTACTGAGAAAAAAGGATGGAGTCTGTTAAGCAGGAGGATTTTCAAAACAGAAGTCCCTACTTACAAAACCCGTTGCAAATATAATAATAATAGTTTATTTCCTTGATATTCCTACAGTCAGCATATAGGTGGCTTAGCTTGATTTTGAACAGCAAGATAATTTTCTCTGTTGTTGGGGGCTGTGGAGCGTTGCATTTGATGACTATTATTTGATGAGAAAAAAAAGATCAAATATTTGAGGTTTTTCACCAGCATCTTGCTGTCATCTTTTTCCCGTTAATGAACCATAGCATTTTCAAACCTCTAGTTGCGTGGTGTTTCAAGCAGGCAGCTCTGTGTGAATCCACAGTGAGAGTGAGGTTGATGGAAAAAGGAGGACATTTTGCATACGGATTCCCATTCATAGAGAGTTCCTAGCAGAAAGCACTGAATGTCAGCTACAGAGCTGTATTTTCCATGCTTAAAAAAGTTGTCCTTATCTCCAGAAATAAAAATGAAAGTAAAGGCAGGACTGAAAGCTCCTGTTGTTTGTCCGTCCCTACAGTAAATTAAGGAACAAATCCTGTGGGGTTATAGGCGTCACAAAGAATTTGAAGTGCTTCTTCGACAGACACAAAAGGATATCCCTCACTGCCTGAAAGCAAACGCTGCCTATTTCATTGTGCTTCTGATTAATAAACAGATTTAACTGCATCAGCTTCTCCAAGTGGAAGAAATCAGACCTTCGAGGAGTCTCTGCTTTGCTGGATAGCCATTCCATTACTTGATTATTTAGTCTCTTGAGGCTGCTTAACAAAATACTTACCTTGAAAGAGTTCACTTTTTTATTTATTTTTATATATATATATATATATATATATATATATTGCCCTTTAATATGTTTGCTATTCTGGCAAGTAAATGAAAAAATGTGGTAAGTGTGAGCTGTCATGAAGTGGTGACAGTAACTAAATTTTACAGAAAAATAGGTGCTACCTGCTGTCCTTTTGGTGCATGCCTTAGAATTTACTGCATTAGTTTTGAAAGCAGAGTTTCCCACATCAGATTCCTAAAAGAAAATAAAACGTGACCTAGAATCTGTGAAATTCAGGATAACAGGATGCTGAGAGAGATGCTAATATTTCAATTTCTGAATAGTCATTTGCTCTGAAAGCTCTTGAAAATGAGGTAGTGAGAAATTGGCAAGTATCCATACTGCCTGCTTTGTTATATCCATGCATATGGATACCAGAGGCTAGCCAGAAATCTAGCAAAAAAAGAATTTATAATTCCCTCTTAATCCATCTGAACTGAATTGCAACGAGGTTTCCAAAAAGGCCGCTTTCATTTTGTTTTATGATAAAAAGGAATTATGAAAATGTAGAACATACTTGAAGAGCTAACTAAACAAAATGTTCTGTTGATCATCACAAACAATACTTATTTTTCTTAAAATGTATTGGAAGTAGGAAGTCTGGTGTTAATGATGTTTAGTCAGGCTTAACCTGATACTTCCAAATCAGCTAACTAGACAGAGCAGTAAAAGGTTTTTTTTCCCTTTCTCACTTACTCAATAAAAGCAAGTATTGATTCCTAGTTCACATTTAATAAAGGCATTACTAACAATGGTCTGATTTTATGCACTGATATTAAAACGTTCATCTTTATTAACAATTTACTTGCTGCTTGGAATGATTTGGGCATCAGCCATGGTCTTGCAGAAAACAAAAATCGATTTGCAGAATCAAAATCTGTTGCCCGCTGACACTGAGTCATCCATATTGAATTTAAGTGTGTGACTCCGCTCTTTTACTGTAGGTGATATACGCAATGACTTATACCTGACATTAGAAAAGGGAGACTTTGAAAGAGGTGGGAAAAGTGTGCAGAAGAACATTGAAGTGACCATGTATGTGCTCTATGCAGATGGAGAAATCCTGAAGGTAAGTGCCTTCCTCATTGAGCTTCAGGTGCCATGTGCTTGCTCCGTGGACACGTTACCTTGTTTTGTTGTCTTAATACAAGGGAAGTGCTAAAATAAAACTAGCTTTTACTTTTTTTCCCCAAAGTTTTTAAGTTATATATTATGATGAAGGAAGTAGCCAGTTATAAATTTGAAAGAATTTGGAGCACTACCCCTATATGGGAATAGGCAACTTGGAGAAAATATTCATAAACTGAAAAACTTCCATAATTTCAAAATGTGATGTCAGTGAAGAAAATTTAGAATAACTGTAGTCAGAAAGAGCTGAAGAGTATGTGACAAATATCTAAAATTAAATAACGTGTGTCCTACAATGTGATGAAATGTGATTACAAGAGAGACTTAAATCTGTGTTGTTGGAGTTACGGTACTGAATGTAGTTTTGGAAAATAAATGTCACTAGCTGTATTTCCAAGATCTTGGCTTTCACCCTGGGATGGCTCCATTCCAGCTGTGGATGGTGATAGTTAATACTTTTCTTTCTTCCTCTGTTCTTTCTTTTAGTATTGTTGAAGAGGAAAGGGTAGTTAAGTCAGCTTTGGCTGGGGTGGGAAGGTGTGAGGATAGAGAAGGAAATGGAAAGTATTTTAACATAAATATTTATCAGAAATAACTTCCCCCCTCCCTTCTTTTAACATCCACCACAATAAAATAGCCTTTGTAGCTATTATTAGAAGAGTGTAAACATCGAAGTGCTTGTGTACCAAACTCATTGCCACAATCTTCGGTTTTTAATTGAAAGGACACCCTTTCCTTTATTACTACAATTGCTTGTAAATTCATTAAAAGTAAAGTATGTCTCTTTTAAGGAACTGGTTTGTGCTCATAGCTGAAGCAGGAAGACCACAATCCTTTTTGTTTAATTGAATTAGGCGTACCTTTCAAATGAAGTGACAAATTTTAAATCATCACTTTACTGCACAGCTGTCTGCCGAAGACCAATACAGGTCTTTGCCCTCCGAACTGCAGTATCAGCATCTTCAAATACTAATGTACATGGTGGTGGCTAATTATATTGTAACTGTGGCTAATGATTAAGTATAAAAGCCGTATAATTTCTAGACATTATCAGCCTTAACTTCTGCTGTGGTTTTGCATGGAACGGTCATTCACAGGTGCTAAGTTATAGTTTTTCTTACCCTGCCCTGTTATTACTACTGTAACAGTGCTTCAAGACTTTACCATGGGATAGTGAAGCAGATGTGGTACAAACAAAGACTAGTAAAAGGTAGTCATTCCGATTAGAAAAAATTCGGATGAACATTTGTCATAAAGAAGAGACTTTACAGATAAAGGATCTTTCGTGTTTTTTAAATTCAAACCACACATTTAAAAGAAAATCTTTATAGCAGATTTTATGTTATTGCTTCTCTGTATAGTGGCAATGCAACAAAGATACTTTGTTTATGTCAGGGAGGTCTTTGGTTCATGATGTCTAATGATGCTTAAGATCCATTGTATTTCAAGCATGCAGACACTAGAATTTTCTACAGAGGAAATACTCAGAGGTGTAAGCTAGCCTGTCTACTGAAAAGTAAGTAAAAGGGCCATCAAAGACAACAAAAGTTGAACTCTCCTTCCCTTTATTTCCAACTCCTCGCTGCTTAGGTACATTTGCGTTCTCTTTTAACTGCAGAATAGAACTAGAAAAATAACATAAACCTGAGTATCAGTTGAATTGAATACAGAGACAGTTCAAAAGTGCTAAATGACAGTTTGAAGGAATAATCACATGCACATAAGAGAAAGAAGCAGCTACTTAGAAATGAGTTTGCAAACTAATCATGTCTCCTCTTTTTTTGTCACTGCCATAGCTTCTACGTGATTTAAAAATTCTGCAAATTCATCTACCAAAGCTAAAGCAAATGAGACAGCCATCTGGAATTACTTCTAACTTAGTGAGTTATCTTACCATTGTAAGATGGCTCAGCGTTACCAGTGGTAACCTCCTTGTCCTTGCAGAAGGCAGCTGACCCTGTTAAGAGCCTCTCTGGCTGCTTTTGAGTCTATAGAAACGCCCTGAAAATTGTGAGGATTCAGCTCCTTAATCTGTACATTTCCAGTTTGTCTCAACTTTCAGAATGCAGATTTTGGTTGTAAAATACAGCAAAGCTTGTGCTCAGAATGTTCCTGTGCTTCAGGTTAAAAGCCCTGAGAACAAGCTACCCATCCCAGCTTGCCATGGGTTTGGGGAAGTCTGGGTATCCGTCGGTCTAAAACGTAACACAGGTCTGTTAGTCTGGGTTATTTTAGTATGCAACTAAATGGATACCCTTTTACCTTTTGTATGACAGATTTGGTTTTAAACCCTAGATGGCTTGTTTTTCACTGCAGCCATCTGGCTTCTGTAATCTTCGGTATGGACACCTAGAGCGATGACCTTCCATTTTCTGTTAGGAGCGAGGTGGTTTCACCCAAAGACAGAATATAATTTTGTTCCTAAACAAAGCAGCTGGAGAGACTGCTAGCTCTGGATCCATTTCAGTCATTCAGCAGAATATAAAAGAAAATACTGAAGACTGCAACAAGAGGAGTCTTAACTTTTTAACATAAATGTTAGGAATAAGGCGTGCGTTGGTTAGGGCTTGGTGCACCGCTGATAAAGGGAATTGCTTTGTTGGGGTTCCCTGTCCCTTAATGACCGCTTGTGTGACCCAAGGTTGCTTGGACAGTCAGTCAAGGGTAGCTATTTTCTTTCTTCTATTTCATCTTGTCTAATTATGACGTTCATTTGAGAACTTTCAGTAGGTGATACAGTGGAGAAGCTAATAAAAACCCTCCAGTCTGAGCTTAGAATAGCATGGGCAGAACACTGACAGCTCAGTCATTGCCCCCAAAGCACTGCTGTTCCCGGCTGAAGCCCCGTCCCTGCCTGCCCTCTGCCTTTCCCAGGCAGGGGCTGCCAAATGAGAAGGTGTGGGGAAATTGCCACAACATTTTCATCTGATACTAGAATAAAATCTCTAAACTTTTCCTGACCAGCAGCACAATCCAAATCGGAATTGCGCCTTTGTGAAGACTTTAGCAGAACCATCTGCAACAATAACGACAATATTCTGTCTGTCTCACATCCTTATTGCTGCTGAGTATATCTTGGTCCAGGAATAGTCCTACCAAAAGCAGTGAAATTATTCCCAGAATACAGTGCTGTTCGAAATGAAAATTAGTATTTCCTTTTCAGAATGGTCTTACTCAATTGTTAGTATCTTTCAATATAGTCTGAAAAATAAAATCCGTGACACATTTCTCGCTACTTCTTTCTGTTGCAGTAGCAGGAATAACTTAATTGCAAGGCATACCTTAAATGATAAAATTATTAGCTGATACTTTTTCTAGTTTAGCTTCCCTTACTTGCCTCTGCCCTCTAATTCACCCACATATTTGGGTCTTATGGTAACTGGATGTACAGAGGCTAGTTTCATGTTTATATTTTGCAGATCAAAATTCAGAATTAAAGATTAAGCAGTCCTCCCTCCTCAGACTATAGATTGTAGTACAAATGCATAGAAACAGTTAACAACCAGAAGGAAAGACGCTTCACTTATTCATTTATTTAACATTTATAGCATGAAACGCCATTCAAATACTGACCATTTTTCTGCCAAGGCAGGTAATTTTTTGAGGCAACGGAAAAAAGCTCAGATGAAAACCTGAATTTTTACCGTACCTTCTAGAAGAAATACAAATACTATTTTACTTTCTCCTAAGAACCCCATGCAGAATGAGGTTTCAGAACTGCTGTGTTGAAGCCTGACAAGTTACTCTTATTACAAAATATGACTGGGGTATTGCAGACATACTAGGTTTTAGTACTGCTTCCACTGCGCTCGCTCCAATGTGTCAATACCTGCCGGGGTTGTGGCATGTATCGTATGGTGACTAAGGCTCACCAAGGTGAGAGGGCTGAGTTTTGTATGTGCTACAGCCACCCAGTTTGGATTAGAGCTTTTGCAACGAATCACTGTCCAGGGAGCTGTTCTTGCACTGAATCCCAAAATTCCAGAGAACTTTTCTTTCTTTTTTGGCTCCTTCACAAATTCATAACTTTCTCAAAGCGTAAAGAATATTACCAGAGGCTGAGCTAACTGGGGCTGGTTAATGGGATGTGCTTGGCTTGACAGTCCCCTGTTTACAGGTGAAAAAAATAAATCAACATTGTTGATATTTTTGGGGGTTAGAATTTAGAGATGCTTTGGGAAAATGACCAGTAATTCTTCTTGTCGTGCTACTGTTCTATGTGGGGTGCTTTAATGTTGGAATTTATATCGCTTGTGTCGTTCTGGGTCTTCTTAGCTTCTGTTTCTTCCTGGATTCGTTATCCTTAGAGATGCTAAAAGTGAAGAATCTCTAAGGTATCTTTTTTCTGCATGGCTTTAGAAGATGTTGAATGATTTAGATCACTTTGTAAGTGCTAGGTCTAGAACATGAGTTACTGCTTATATAAAGAAATGTGCTTCCTGCTCCATGTCTTCATTACAAAGGACCTTTTACGGTCCTTATTTCAGGATGTCAGTATTTCTTCTAACTTCCTTCACTCATATTATGACTTAAGGGTTTCTGTATTTCCTAAATATCAATGAATGTTTTTCATCTGTATTTTGAGAATACATAGATTGGTTAAGATCTTTGAACTTTTTAAATCTTAAAAGCGAAAATTTAGATCTCATTGTGTTTTTAGGTGATGATTAGTCAACAGAAATTCCTTGCTTACCACTAATGGAGTAACTTGACCAGAATTATCTGGGTTACTTGTTGAAGCTGGTTGGTTGTAGTTTCAATAGACCAACATTTTTAAGAGCTTGAAAAGTTCAGGTATCACTTCTGAACAGAGATACTGAAGCAGAAATCAGATTAAATTATATTTTCAGAAAAGTCTAATATTAATAGTGATGGTCTTATGAGGTCCTTTTTGTTGTTCGTTTGGGGGGATTGACTCATCTTTATATATTTGGACTTATTTGTTTATTGTATCTATTCGATGCTTGACAGAACACTTAGCTTAAATAATAATGTACTGGAATTCATCCAGTATCATAGGCCTCCTAGCTCATCCTTTGACCCAAAACACAGTTTAAAGATCTCTTTAAACATTTCAGCTTTCATTGTGTCTGAGTTTCTGTTTCTGACTCTTCCTTTATGTCTACAGAAATAGATGAATTATATAAAGGTTATCACCATGTAATAAAATGACTCATCTGTAGTGATGTGATGTCTTTTAATCTGAAATTGTTTTCTTTTGTTCCAGGACTGCATCAGCCTGGGCTCAGGAGAGCCAAGCAGGAGTGCATACCACTCATTTGTCCTTTACCACAATAACAGCCCTCGGTGGGGAGAAATCATCAAGTTGCCCATCCCTATAGACAGGTTCCGTGGGTCTCACCTCCGGTTTGAGTTCAGACATTGCTCCAGTGAGTGCAAAATATAACCAAGAAAATTCTAGAAAAGCTGAGGTCTTTCCATTGTCCGTGTACATTTGGGTGAGGCTGTTACTGGGAGGAAAGCAGGGAAGCAATGCCAATCTAAAATATAGTGAAGGTGCACTGCTAATTAGCCAGTCGCTACATTAGTTAAACAGCACATTAAAAACATGAACAACCAGTGCAAGGCAAAATATTTTGCAGATGTTCTCCCTTGCTGTTCTTTCGCTGTGTTTTCCTGTAGAATATTTTCTGTACCGCATGTATATTTTATATTTTACTGTGCTCAGCATGTCTGTGTTTGTTTCGAGGCTTGCCAATCACTTGCATAGAATTAGACATAGTATATTCTTACGTAACCTGCATGGGTTTTGTTAGGCATGCAGAGAAGTTCGTGAATAACCTTGTAGTATATATGGACAGACAGAATTATCTGTCTTGTGAGGGCGGCGAGGCGCTGGCCCAGGCTGCCCAGAGCAGCTGTGGGTGCCCCATCCCTGGCAGGGCTCAGGGCCAGGCTGGACGGGGCTGGGAGCAGCCTGGGCTGGGGGGAGGGGGCCCTGCCCATGCCAGGAGGGTGAACTGCATGATCTTTAATGTCCCTACCAACCCAAGCCACTCTGTGATTCTATGATACACAAATACGATTCCTTATTTCCATCTGTTGCTATAGCAAAAGACAAGGGAGAAAAGAAGCTCTTTGGGTTTGCGTTCACTCCGCTGATGAGAGACGATGGCACTACCTTGTCGGATGATATCCATGAGCTTTACGTTTATAAGGTACCAATTCTTCTCTGCAGACTTTTCACCTACTCATCTATATTTCAGTTTAAATAAGTAATGGCCATTACATTGCTTTTTCCCCTTACTAGAAGTATGTGAGGAATAGATTAATAGTTTCAAAATGTTACAAATTCAAAATCACACGACTAGGTGTAGATATAGCCTTCTATTCTAGATACAGCTTGCCTTTTCCCTTCAGATAATGATGACTCTAACCCTATCTGTTCTGAACTCAAACATACTAGTATTTATGAGCATTCAGCAGTTTTACCAGCCTATGACATTACTCTACACCCTTTGTGTTATGAAATTAGGCTGTACTTCAAATGCATCATGTTACAATGCTACAGCTTGGCAACCTGTAATTAGGGGTTTGGGAGGGGTTGTATTTTCTTTGTTCCTGCTGATTTGGTTTATTTCTGCAGTATGATTTTCAGACAGCAGCACTAAGTTGTACAGTTGGAAGATCGTGGTAAGTTCTAAGGAGTCAGTGGTTAGGAAGCCACACTTTCTAGAGCTGGGTCTGTTTTGTGTATGTACAGACCCCAAAGGTGGTAAGCAAAGCTTTTTCTTAGAAGTGTTTTTGTGCACCCAAAAGGTCAATAAAAGTACCATTAGGCAACTGCTGTCAGGGTGTGAGTATGTGGAATGAGATTGACCAGGTACAATTCCATGTCTTGTCCCGTACCCACAGTGTGATGAGAACAGCACATTTAACAATCACGCACTGTACCTGGGGCTGCCTTGCTGCAAGGAGGACTACAACGGCTGCCCCAACATCCCTTCCAGCCTCATTTTCCAGCGCAGCACCAAAGAGACCTTCTCGGTCTCCACACAGCTTTCTTCCACCAAACTGACCCAGAATGGTGAGTAGCTGAGCCTTCAGAATCGCCCAGGGCAGCAGGCTTGGGAAAAGGGAGGTAAGATGGGTAAGCTTGTGCTCTGTTTATTTTGCTGAAATACTCCTTTGTTATAATTTCATTATATGCATGCTTTTTGGTTTTTTACTAACACTATTGAAATGAGCAGAGACTGTTTTTGAGGAAATAAGGATATTGATAGGTGGCAGAGAAATTGCAGACATTACCGTAAGTGCGAGAGAAGGGTAATACATTAAGGAAAAGTTTATTTTCATTAAGTGATTGAAGGATAAAAACTTCAATGTTGGCTTTTCTGTACAATCTGAAGTTTGGGGGTTTTTGGCTTTTACAGGGTTAGTAAGTAAATAAGAACTTCTTATGGCAACTTCCCTGAAGCATGGGAAGACAAAAGTAGATTGTCCACAGGGCAGTGTCGGTCACGTAGGGAAAAATGCAGTCTTTGCTGGTTTTAGAGCACTTTCCCGTTCCTCCATTTGTTTCTTTCTTAGCAGTATTGGACTTAATATGTATTTTCCTTCTTGTTTTCCCCTTTCCCCTCTGCCCTGAGAGCTGTGAACTGCAGCAAGAGCAGAAGTGTAACATGTAGTGACTCTGGTGGGTCTGGGGTTGCCATCCGTCCCTCTGCGTACAGACTGTAGCTCTTTCTCTCACTGTTCTGCAGTGGATTTGCTTGCCCTGCTGAAATGGAAAGCCTACCCAGACCGTGTGATGGATATTCTAGGACGACTGAGACATGTCAGTGGCGAGGAAATTGTGAAGGTACTACGTGAAATAAGTCGTTGTATGTATCTGTGATAGCAAGTGAATTCATCAGACCTGCAATGCACTTCTGAGTGTTCCCTCTTGCTGTGCTTTTTGATTCACTCTGTGAATTTCCAGAGTGTATGAATTGAATGGATTTTATTTTGACATGGAACTGAAAGGGAGTGTACACACCAAAAATTAATGGATAGTTAGTCCTTGGTATCAAAATGTAGCTAATCCTTAGGAAAATTCCCTCACCCCCATACGCTGCAAGTATCAGGTCGTGGGCACCACGTTCCCCGCTCTGCAGGACCGCCCCTGTCAAGCCACACTGCTTGCTGACAAAGACGTCGCCGCTGGCGGTGGTGGTTTGTGCCGATCTCTGTTCCAGTAGTATTTTCTAAAGGACATTCTCTGAAATTGCCTGAATGTGGTTGGTCATTTCTAGAGTGAAGAAAACAGAGCTGGCTCAGAAAACTTGGCCTTTTCAAACAGCTGGCAGAGCTGATACGTAGTTCTGTTTTGCAAATATGCTCCAAACATCTGTGTAGAGGAGAAAGAAATGTGACACCTTGAAATTAAGTTTTGCTCAGTGGCTGGTGACCCATCCTGCAGACCCATTTTCCTGTCCCAGCACTGTGACGTGGAGCTGTTGCATAGAGCCTGAGCACCAGTTGCTCTCCAGCATTCCTAACCTATCAGTAATCCATCTCCTATCACATAATTTCATCATGTTGTGTAACCCCTATTGCTTTACTTGCCAGTCCTGTGTGTGACCTGAACTTTCTTAGGTCAGAGGAACTTCAAAATGCATCTGAATACTCAGCAAAAAAAGAAGCTCATTCTACATACCCCTCTGATAATTTTAGGTGTGCTGAGAACTCCCCCTAGAACTTATTTTTATAAATCTAGAAGTAAAAGGAGATAATGTGTAACGGCAAATGACCAAAGAAAAGAAACCAAAGAGAAATCACATCACTTAATTAGTAGTTTATGATTAAAGCCACTTCACTGTAACTCATTTGAATGTTGCCATATCTTGAATATTAATCTTCACGATAACTTCATAACAGAGACAGAAGAGGACAATACCCCATTTATACTGGAATTCTCCAAGAATGCCATGTTTTGTACACTTCGTTTGCAGGGCAGTACAAGTATCTGTTTTTATAGAGAAAAGCATAAAAAGATATGGATTAAATTATTCCAAGGGGAGAAGTAATTGATTCCCTCCCTAAATCAGCTGCCACTAGGCACTGGGATATGAGGCACAGCATGCAATAATTCAGAAAATAAGAAATTGTATCCTTTCAGAGACTTCATAAATTGTTATATTTTATTTCTTGCTTTCCGCATCAGAAATTTAATTGGAATAGATTAAAAAATCATGAGAGGATGTGCGGTTGACTTGATCCTCAGCGTTATTCTCCACAGCCATCCTTTTGAGGACTGTGCTTTCAGGAAAGAAAATCACTGAATTGCGCCAGCGCTGAGTAAGCCGCGGTGTTATGGATAAAGGAAACATTTGGCAATATGTAACTTGACCCAGTTAGTGCTTGTTATAAAAACTTTACTTTTTGTCATATACCAAAAGTTTTCAGTATTAAACATAATTTGGAGCACCAGTTAATGTGCTTCCAAGTCTTAAATTTGATGACAAACAGTATCTGATACACTCTTCATGATACGAGAATTAAAGTAAGTTGTTTTGCCACTGTTGTTAGGCAGCAGTTTTCGTCGGCTTAGTCAGGAACACTGAAGTTATATTTATAAATCAGGCATGGTACATATTTCTTATTTTTTGGTTTTCTGTCATTTTTGTTTAGAAATATTCCTTGTAAAGAGAAAAATTCTTCTTAGTAAAACCAAATGAAAATCTTTCGTGTGCATGAACCTGAAGTGATTTGTCCTTGGCAAGTGTTGCACAAAGATACCAACATGTATGAAACAATTAAAGCAGGGAGGAAATAACCTTCTTTTGAATGCAGTTGAATTTGAAATTCTTTGTTTATTCATGTCGTTTTAGTTCCTACAAGATATTCTCGACACGTTGTTTGTAGTTTTGGATGACAACACAGAAAAGTATGGTCTGTTGGTCTTTCAGTCTCTGGTAAGCTGCTGAATTGTTACTTTTCTTTATCTCATGGTCAGTGAGCTTTAAGTTTCTAATTATCATGTTGATAGTATTTTACTTCCATGAAATATAAAATTTCAACTGGATCCAGCCTTATGTTTTCTGGGTGAGGAGGGCAGGCTAGCCTCAGCAGATCCTAGGACAGCAAGATTTGCTATCACTTGGGAGAAGCAAACGATAACATCTAACAGCACAACTACTACCTTTTTAAAGAAACTCATGTATTTCATTGTTCCTGAGCTTGTGTAACTTGTTTGTAGCGACCTAGCAACAATGTGCAGATTCCTTTAGCATGGGTTCACTTTTTTATCTCCCACAGGTGTTCATCATAAATCTGCTGCGTGACAGCAAGTATTTTCATTTTCGACCTGTGATGGACACTTACATTCAGAAGCACTTTGCAGGAGCACTGGCTTACAAGTAGGTTTTGTTCAACCATCACTTCAGGAGATGGTATTAACAAGCTTTTGAATGATGTCTCCATCAGAATCATAACCTCACGTTAGCACTGGTTGTCAAAAGCAGAACTACTCAGATGGAAGTTTCCCAGCGCAGCTGTAGAGAAAAGCTGCTGGATGTCACCGGTGGCTAAAATGAGCAGACGCTGGGATGTATCCTGCCTTTCTAAGGCTGGCGAACCTTGCTCTCTTTTTTTTTTTTTTTTTTTTACCTGAAGGCAGACTGTCGCTCAGCAACAACTCATTACCAGTCTGTACTAGTGAGCTACCAAGAGCATATACATTTTTTGCCTTAAGGATGTTGGGGTGTAAGACTTGTATGAAAGCTTAGGGAACTAATTCTAATTTCCTCTCCCAAAGTAAACACGTATACAGATAAGATGTTCTATTTGATTACACTAAATGTATAATTTCAGTAGATGAGAAACTTAGTTTTCACCGTCACTTTGAAGATTCTGCCTTATTTGCTAGTATTCTTTTTCGAGTCTTGCATCAGGGAATAAGAGAGATTTTTGAAAGCAGTAACAGTTATCGTTCTGGGTGCTGTTTTTCTTTCTTTTAGACCATTTCTTTTGTATATTTGAGGATTTTTTATCTTTGGCCACAGTAAAATATTAAAAATAACTTATAATTTGCTTTAATTGTTTTATGCCATTCACATTTTAGTGTAATTAAAAAATATATTTTAAAATTTCCATCAATGGCAGGTAAAAAACTGTAGGTACCATACAACACTAGAAGGCATAGTCACATTCAGAGGCTAAAAAGGTGTTCTGCTTTGTGTCAATTATCACCTCTTTCAGACAAAACAAATGATTTTTGGTAGTCTGATGTCTGAAATCCAACATGTTTGTAAGACAGCTCTTCAAGTTAGTCCAAATGGTATTGTGTACCTAGGAAAACAGATGCACGTATTTTCTTTGTGATCTTAGTTTCTAAAAACTTTTACTTAGGGGAGACCTGGAATTTCTTATATAAACTTAATTAAAAAAGGTGTGGTTTAGTCTTAGAACTATGTTGCATGCATTTATCAAAGCTTTTAAATAAACATCTTAGTGTTCCGCATGGTCTAAGTCAATTTCAGAGAAGAAATTATGTTCTAGTTTTGAAACTTAAACCTATGTATTATGTAAATTAAGCAGCTAGGACAGCTATAGCTGACCGCTGAAACAGAGTGAAATGAGACTGTTTTATAGATTTCTCCCTAAAACCAAAATGTTTGTTGCCCAAATGATTTTAAAATAGTGCTGAAGGTTCCTCTTCTTTTCTCTCTGTTATATTCAGGGAACTGATCCGATGTTTGAAGTGGTACATGGACCGTTCAGCTGAGCTTGTACGCCAAGACCACATCCAGGAAGCCATGAGAGTATGTATTGAATAGAAGTATTTGTGTGTCTGTTCCATCTGTGACTACAAAAGGGCTGGGGAAGCTGTAAATAAAATCAAGGATAGGCTGGCACTGACTTCTGATTTGTATTAACTAGATTATTTTTTTTATTAATATTTTGCCAAAATCGTAATGTTGGGTGGAGATTCACTCTTGTGCAGAAAGAAATGGAAGAAGTGTGTCTCCTTAGGTCTGTTTGAAGCCCTGTGGAGAACTTCAGTGGGACTTTCATGGAGTATCTGTGCCCTGGCCATTTATATGTGGTCTGCACCTTGCGCTTCAGGAAGCCGTTTTTGTAAAGGTATTAGGCAGAGGTGTGCTGTGGATCAAAGACAGGGTTTTCATTTCTGGCTGTGGCACAGCTTCATTGCATTACGGGCTGAAGTTCTGGAGTACTTTAAGAAGCAGATAAAGGAGCCTTTGACTGGACAGAAATTCTGACTCTGGTTGCACAGGACCTGAACCACAGTTCCGTGACAAGAGCTTGATCCCACCAGAAGGCACAGCTTTCTGATGGTGTGTGAAACAAAGGGAGTATTTTTGGTGCTGTTTACAGAGGAATCAGAATAAATAAACTATCAGTTTTACCATGTGTAATTGCGAAACAGAAAGATAGTGCTTCAAGTACGTAAACAGAAGATTCCAAAATTTGCAGGAAGATACTTTTCTTTGACTGAATGTCCATCTGTACCTTCTTACTCTGAGCAGAGCATCCAAACATTTGAAACTGGGCACTTTCAGAACTCGTACCAGTGGCAGAGATTAGTACTTTCTTTTCCTCACTTTTTCATGTTCAGTACAAATAGGTGAAGCATCTCACAGGTGAAGCACACACACATACATATGCTACTACTTTAATTTATGGCAACCAGTTGGGAAAGGCAGAGGCTGTTCCTTGTAAACGTACTTATGCCTGTGTCCTGGCATACGGTTCAAACTTTATTATGGCTGCTTCTTCTTGTGATATTTTTTTTCCTTTGTTTTGCCTCCTTTAGTCTAATCTAGTCAGTAATTTTGAGGAAGTGATTTTTATTTTTTGAGAATCCTTGTTCCATTTGAGTGGTATAGCATCACTGCCATCAACTAGCTTTCAAGACCACCTGTTAAGATCATATCCTGGTACTTAGAAGGGCATTATACCAGTGTTTACTTTGTCTTTTGTAGATATTTACATACTTAGGAGCTTATTCTTTGCAGTATTTTTCAGCCACAGATTCATACTCAATGGTAAAAATAGGGCAAAGATGGCTTTTCAGGAAATTATCAACATTTTTTTGTTTCCATCATTATCCCTTTTTTTTGACATTACAAAGAAACCTATTAAAATTATGAGATGAGAGGAAGATCTCTAGCTGGAATGACTTCTGGAAGGTTTTCTCTCTCTCAAACCACTCATTAGTGCTATATGCAGTGCAGCAAAAGGAGATAGATGATATTGTCCCTATGTGATCTGCATTTTTTGAATGTCATAGTAGTCCTCTTCAGAGTTGTTAAAAATATGAATGCTGGAGTCTTTCAGAAGCTTGGGTTTTCAAAACATACTGTTTGTGAATAAGGTACATCCTTTCAAGGATTCCAAGGCAGCTCTTTGCTTACTGGAAATCTCAAGTGCTTTCCTAGAAAGCAGCTGTTCCCTCAATGACTGAGGTCAGCTTGAAGATGTGGCAGCCCAAGCCTTTCCAAGCACAAGAATTACAATTACCACTGGAGTTTCTGCAGCCCTAACAGTGCATCCTCTACCACTGACACTGCTGTCACATCTTATTCAGACAGTGGCCTTTGCAGGTATATCTTGGAGGCCCAGATTAAGGTCTCTGTCTTCTTCTGTTACAGGAAAGTGATTAATCTTCTTTGTTTCCAGATTTTATTTCAGGCATTTGGAGCAAGTTTGTACCAAACCCGTTGTTATTACTAACGTGCCATTACTCGTTCTGTATTCTGTCTATTTGTTGGGAATTTCTATGGTCTTGGATGGTCTTCACTACACTCCTTGCATTAGTAGTTCTTCAGCTGAGAAAACAGGATAACTCCCTAACCCTTTTTCCCTGAATTAGCTGTTAAATGTAGTACCTGAAAGCAGATGTGAATTATCTGTGCACTCTTTTGTGGCTCTTGACTGCCCGTGTACGTCCATGATGGATATGCAGATGTCCCATAGGATCCTGATTTTTGACCTGGGCATTAGCAAGTGGTGCTCCAGACTATTTCTAAAATTACTTACCTCCTTCAAGACTGCTCTTGTCAAAATACTTCTATGAAACCTGGAGAAGCTATAACCAAAAGGACATATTTAACTGTGCTAGAACACATGGCATCATGTTGCTTTATTATGCTCTATAACAAGCTCCCTGTAAGCTGCACCCAGGCACAGCTGCCGGTGCCTCCCTAGAGAATTCCGTAACAAAGTGTCCACGTATGGCTCCACAGACAGGTTTAATTTCCCTGCCAGTCATGGCAAAACTTAGAAAGTGTCTCCAGGAGATGCCCTTTCAGCTTCAGTTATCTTCCAGTAGCGGAATCACAGGTGCTCTTTGCCTAGATTGAGGAGCCCGCTTGAACAGCAAGCCCTTTTCTTCCCGAGGAAGGCACACCTTCACGCCGGTGTTCTGGAGCTCAGCCACGCAGGGCGTGCATCAGACTTTTTTTAAGAAATTTTGGTGTACTGCGTGCCATTACGATGGGGATTCAACTTTAACTGGACGGAAATTCTAACTCTCGTTGCACAGGACCTGAACCACAGTTCCGTGACAAGAGCGTGATCCCACAGGAAGGCACAGCTTCTTGTAACACGAAGCAGTGATATGGAAAGGGTCAGTTTTCTGAGTTAATTTCTTCAAAACCCTGAACATACTTTCTGAGCCAAGCCAGTCAGGGAGCTAGTGAATGAGGGATGCGGAATTACGTTCCCAGCCTGCCTTTTGAAGCTGGGGGCTCCTCCAAATCGTTCCCTTCGCCCTGAATTTAAAAAAGTGTCAGTCTGTTGCTTTTGAGACCGATCTATCTCAAGACTCTTTAATTAATAATTACTTTATTTGGTGATTTACATTTTCTACAGTCTTGCTTTTGTAAGAATACCAGAAAATTGCTGATGTCATTATAATTGTTCCACCCTGGTCAGCCTGGTTGTGCGACCTGCTACTTCTTCTGTTGCTGATGCCTTGAAGTTCGCCCTAGGTCTTTTGTCTGCTCTCACAAGACTCAAACTGGTATTGAAACCTGAACCTTTGCACTTTTCTTCTTAAAACTGCATACTAGATGTTTCTTGTACTTCAGGGATGCAGGTCTCTGGAAAAAACACGTTGACAGTAGCAGGAAGTTTGCTAGCTGCTCTGGAATGGTGAAGTGAATACTCGGAGACTGAAGTGTGACACTGAAGATGGCTTTTATTCACTCTGGTGAGGACAGTGAAAGAGATTCAGATCTTCAGAGCTAATCCTCTTCACATACACTGTGCTTATGATAAGGTTACCCATTCTACATGCTCCAGCGTCTTTTCTAAAGTAATCTTCGAGTTTCTCATGTTAGGAAATCAATCTGTGCTTTTTCTTAAAGCAGCTCTGATTCAAAGCTGATTCATCTGTTCATACTCTGAACATCAGGTGTGGTTTGCCTTTTGTTTGGATTGAACGTACGCTTCGTCTCAGCAGCAGCAGCAGAGTCCAGATACACAACTGGACTGTGCCCAGTTCTGTCCACCGGATTTATGAATGTGCTACAGTAAAACCTTCAAGTGTTGTCTGAGCAACACTTCTATGTCTTCAGGCACATATATGCACCGTATCTGTGATTCTGTAAGTAGTAGGAGGCAGAGTTGGTCCAAGTGCTGATTTGTGCTAATGAGACCTGGTTTGTGCTTTTACCATCTTGGCCATGTGTCTGCCACAAACACACTGAACTCCTTAGTTAACTGCCTTTATGGGTTCATTCCAGGCAACAGTTGAGTTGCCTGTGCTAAGGCTGTGGGGTTTCTCTGAAAGTCTGCCATTTCACTTCCAACAGACAATTACAGAATTTCATACACAAATCCTCTGATTCATTGCAAAACATAAGCTTCACCTTAAAGTTACGAGCTTTCAGGTTAGAATTATGGTTGTCTATACCAAACCTATAAAACAGGTTGTACGAGCACTTGACTCGCTGCAGAGATGCTGGCCTTAAAGAGCTGACTCTTGTGAACTAATTGACCTCTGGATACTATCCAGAAACATAAAGTGTTATTTCCTGATGAAATTCTTTGGTGAAGGAAGCTTCACTGGGAGATGTTTTAGTACAGAAGTATAACTAACGTAATGCCAAATGACCACAGTTGCAATCATCCTGGAAAGAAAAAAATAATAATCTGTGAGTATAAGCGGCATTTTGGAATGTGTGATGGCTTTATGAGGAATTTCACCTTCCCATTCTCTGTCCTTAAAGCTGTAGCATTCCAAAACTTACAACATAACATTGCATATTCATGCATATCGTGTGGAGATTGAATGAGTGGCATCTTATGGATGCAGAAATATCCGATGAGGGCAAGATTTGTATTTGAATTAACTTTCCGTTTCCAAACAGCAAAGCATGACAAGAATACTTTCCAGCAAATACAGTGGAATATGTTTCTGTGTAGAGTGTGATTACTGAAGCTCCAGCCTGTTCGTTCCCTGTGCTGAATTTTGAGGATATCATCAGACTAGACATCATGTCTTCCCTTAATCCTGCTTTAGTGCTGTATCATGTTAAGCACTAAGGGAAGGAGTAAAGTCTAAATGTCACTGATATTTAGTACATTTCAGTGATGACAGTTGTGCACCCCAAATGATCAAAAAGGCTTTGCTCCTGTGTGGAATGTTACATTACTGTGTTAGTGCCTGTGAGAACATTTGATAGATAGGACAGCTTGTTAAAGGCTGCATAGAATAATGTATTTTTCTTCATTGACACTGCTGCCAAATAAATGTTCTGAATAATGCCATTTACAAAATTCTAGTTAAAGATGTTTATGTTGCAAATTCAGGCTTACTCTAGACATGTCGTAGAACAAATGATCATTCTACTACAAAAAGGTCCAATTTGCCAGTCCTTCAGGAGCGCGGCATCTATCACACATTGTGTAATGGTGTTAAATGCCATCTTCTGTGCAGGTTATTCTCCCTCTGCTGGGTGACTCCAAGTTTCATGTGATGATAAAAGAAAGACTTTAACTTACTGCAGCTTGAAGTAAAAAGATACTCACTACAGTACTGCTGCTTGCTACTGTCATGGGCTGCCAGAGGGCTTCACATGCTGCTCTTGTCTTCCTCTGTGTCTGCATCTGCATTTATTTCTGTTTGTACATGTACCTGCCAGAAGTAAAGGCGAACTTTGCTGTTGTGTTCATATTGAAAAGTAGATTTTCCTTTTTCAGGTAGCCCTTCTTCTGTTCCACTGACAGTCCACTAATCTTAATTTAGATTAGCTAACTCAAGTAATTAAAGGTAAAATTGGAATGAAAACAGGAGAATAGCTTCTTCAGACACTTACAGTCATTGTGCCAAGTCATGAGAAAACGAAGTCTCGTCTCTTCACCAAGATTTTCCTCAAGTTACATGACTCAAATTTGTCTATTTGACTTGACTGCATTCCTGGTTTTGTTAGTGCGGCAAACTGGTAACAAAGATTATTGGTTGAGAATGGGTACATGCCTATAAGTAACTCTTCCTTAACTGAATTATTTAATATACAAAACCTGGTTTTCTTTCTCCTTTCTAAAGCTGAAGAATTTAGTTGTTATGCACCTAGAATCTTTCCTGGTTCTCTTTAAAACTCCTTTATTTTTCTTTCTCTCTTTTTCTCTGTCTTAATCTCCTTCACCTCCTGCTCCTAAAGGCCTTGGAATATCTTTTCAAGTTCATTGTCCAATCTCGGATACTTTACTCCAGAGCTACTTGTGGAATGGAGGAGGAACAGTTCCGCTCCAGCATCCAAGAGCTTTTCCAGTCCATCAGATTTGTGCTCAGCTTGGACAGCAGGAGCTCTGAGACTCTCATCTTCACACAGGTTTGCTATTTTCTACACTTTAACCGGCAAACCAAAAGGCAGCTATTTTCTGCACTGATAGGATATATGGGCACACGATGATTAAAAGCAGGTTAGTAGAGTTTCCCCCTCTAACAAGCTGATGATACTGGAAGACGCCACAGGCAGTTCACGTGGTTGGCCGGTACCTTTGCACCACATCACAGGTCTGGGTGAGCTGAACCGTGCGCTCTCAGGAGGAAAGTGACCTGTCACACAAGAATAGTTTTTAGTTTTTGCTCCGCAAAAGTAAACTGCGTTTTCAAGTCCTCTCGTTCACGTGTCTTGCAGTTGGCCTCAAGAAATTTTAAATCCCTAATTGTAGCAGCTCAAGTCAATACTTAGGGTCATAACAACGTCACAGCAGAGAAGTTCAACCGGTGTACTCACAGCCAGGTAAACTTAATTCCAGCATACTCTAAAATGATGGTCAGAGTCGTACGCGGCCCAACCACAAGCACGCTGACATTTAATGCATTATTTTAAATATGGCCCAGATGACTTCATGAAGACTTCATGTGGGCGTAAGATACTACTCAAAGTGAGTACGGATGCTGCTAAAATTTTGTTTTGTATTTTAAAGACCACCGTACAAAATCACATAGTTCTGTGTTTAAAAGTTTTAAAATGGACCACCTAGAACTTCCTGGTAATGCAAAGGTGATTTGTGATCACTAATCACCGTTATACAGATGTTTTGAACACCGAGTGTAGTTTGCCAAGGAAGCAGTTGCTGTGAACGTTGCAACAAAACTGAGCGGCTCCGCCGGTTAGGGAAGCTGCCAGCAGTGTGATCTCTTTCTTAAGAAGCTGGTCTGAAAGATGTTGAGAACAGCTGCTCTAATCTTTTATTTAATCACCCATTAGTGGGTATAATAAGATGAGCCACGAACATGAGGAATCAGTGCACAGAATTTTGCAGGCAAAGTGACAGTGAGTGGAAACAGGCTCTTGCGAGCACAGGCTGTTTGGGCTTGGTCGGCTGCCAGCCGTGCTGGTCGCAGGTCCGGGGACGCTGGCTCTGAGGGTGTGTTATTGCCCCGTTTTCTCTTGGGCTCTCCTTTTTTTCCTCTCACTCACTATTGTTTTTCTTACTTTAGACTTCTGTAATTTGTAAATCCTGTCCTTATTTAATCTTTGAAAAGTTTACTTTTTGTTTCCCCCTTGCCACTCTGTTGCCCCTTGATCCCACTTGCCCCATAGGCGCCTCAGCCCGGAGGGCAGGCGAGCGGAGCTGGGACATGTGCCCCACAAAAATGTGGTGGTACGTCAAGGCCGTCATTTAATGCTGTAAGTAATGATCCTCAGAACTGCACACGTATTTCATCATGGATGTTCCCAATTAATCCCTTTTACCTACCCCAAACCCTCTTTTCCTGCATATAAACTGGAATTTGATGTTTAAGTGGCTGGTACTTTAAAACTAGGAAATGTGGAATATTTCAGTAATTAATGGAACAGCTTATGGCATCCACACACTGAAAAGGCAGTACTGAGGGCGTACACAAGATTATGTACATCACATTGTTCGGGACAGCCAAGGAGATTATGTACTGGTTCTGGAAGCCTGGACAACTGTTAAATATCTAGAGAGATGCTTGAGGCCCTAGCAAGCGTAATTTTCTTCACAGTTGTCCTCTTATCCAGGATATTAGAGAGATCTCAATATAGTACTTCCCAGCAATGAGATTAAAACTGATTATGTCTTTCCTTCCAGGCAATTAGTTTGACATGAGTAATGTTCCAGCATATTTTAGGGTGTCGTACAAAAAAGGGCCCTTCAAGGAACGGATGCAGTGATGTAGCTGTTCCTCAGGACGGCTCCAAAGCTTCCTGAAGAGATCCCATGCATATCCTTAGATTGCTACTGGATAGCCTAAATGGCTACAGAAATCCTTCTGCTTTATAGTAATAGTTAGAAATAAGTTTAGGAAAACTCCTGTAAGGGTTTGCTGGGCCAGTGTTGTAATTTCACTTGTTTATCCCAGAGATAAAGATGCTGCCTAGATTTGCAGCTGTTCAGCCTTCCAAGAGTGCCATCAGCTATTTTAAATGATTCCTATTTGTTTATTTTGTTAGTACATTGTATGTTTGTAGCAACAAATAGGTGACAACACCCAGGAGGATATGTGAGGTTTTGTATAATCTGAATTGATTGTAACAAAACAAGATGTTGGGAGAGATAACGAGCACGAAGAAGAAAGAGGTAAATTTATATTCAGAATAATTTAATGAGCTCTACAGTGTTAGTTGTAAGAATAACTTAGACTTTGCTCAAAGACCGTTAAATAGATACCAGTGTTGTTTGAAGATACTTTGAGGGAAGACTTTGCAAAGAAGGAAGCGGTGTATTATATGGGATTAGGAAAAGCATGCCAAGTGTTAGAGCCAGTGTGGGAGAGTTACAGAAATGTTTTATGTCATGACAATTAAAAAATCGGTGAAGAAAAGGAAACTTGCAGAACAGAAGAAAATATTGGCAGGTGGTGGGACTCTGGAAGGGCAAAGCTGAACAGGGGTGTGCAGCAAAGCTTGGTGCATCAGTGTGGTTTGTGTGGAGAGCGACAGGCAAGGGGGTGGAAGCAGCAAGCGGGGGGGCTGGGGGGCTGGGAGAGAGGCAGCTGGATCAAAACCACACTGTGCAGCACTGAGGCGTGCAACCGTCTAGGAATTTAAGTAGTTACAGTGAGGAAATGGGTCTGGAGCATGGGTAGGGTGTAGAAGAGAAGACTTTTAAAACCTTGGAGGTGTATGGCAGTTGTTAGGTCTGACATCGAGGCTGTGGGACCTGAGGATAGGGTCAGGCATGGGATTTTCTACTGTTTCGAAGAAATTAATTGAAAAAGTGTGACATAAGAGAGGAAGAGTTTGATTTTTATTGTTGTTGTGCTGGTATTTTTTCTGCACTTTAAGAAACACCTTCGAGGTGACTCCAGCTGACTGGAAGTACCAGTCCTTGCACGACTCACGTGCACACCTTGCATGATGTGGTACCTCTTTCACATGAAATCACACCTCACCCCTGTTGCAGAAATATAATGTCACATGACAGTGCTGCTATGGTTAAGAGTCTGTCAACACGTTCTTTACTTCAAAATGTTTTCTGAAGAGTTTTAACTACAAACACTTGGTATGGAACACACTAATCAGAAGCAAGTTTTATATTTCTTGAAAAAAGTAAATCAACAAGAATTGAGTATTTTCTGTTCTCTGGTACCTCAGTGTTTTTCTGTTTTCTAAGCTTGTGTCCTAAAACACAGCCTTTTGAAGCTCTACAGTATGTATGTGCTCAACTTATTGTAAGACTTGGTATTCCAGCAGCACTTGATTTTTATCTGCTACCTGTGGTTTGCTCACTGTGGAGTTCAGGTATTGCAGAACATGAACACCAGCCATAGTGCACTATTGGGTAGCTTTTTGCAGACCCTTAATTCAGTTTTACTGTTGTTTCTATTTCACTGCATTTAGCTGCAGTTCCAGAATTCAAAATTTTCAAGTTTCTTCATTTACTTTTCCCAGGCCGCCTTGCTGAACTCCTTCCCCGCTATCTTTGACGAGCTGTTGCAGATGTTCACTGTGCAGGAGGTGGCGGAGTTTGTGCGG